>NW_020455458.1:695980-804206 GCF_003342845.1 Nothoprocta perdicaria
GAGCCTCCCGCACTGGAGCCTCCCCGCGCCGCCCGCCGCCCCGCCCCGCCGGGGCCGCCCCCCGCCGCCCCCCCAGCGCCGCGCGCCCCGCTCCGGGTTCTGCCGCTTTCATGGACACGCTCCTCGTTTTTGCGCTTTTTCCAATGGGAAGCTTCCTTACCGCTGCCTTTTCCCCGTGAAGGATTCCACCTATTTGTGCCGAGAGCGCCATGGAGCTGGATTAAATGTCCGAGCYGGGCGGCAAGCGGCGGGCGCAGAGGCATTTCTCCGCAATCTCGGTCGCGGATCGGTTGAGGTGCCCGGGCTCTGGAAAGATGTCACCGAGCATCAAAAACTTGGATTGCTTCTCGCCGATGCTCTGCCACTGTAAAGTGGCGTGCACCAACAACACGTTATCCCTCATGTTTGGATGCAAGGTGGGTCTGTGGAAGGGCTTTCCTGGAAACAGGGACCAAGTTTAGTGTCATATCGGTGACTGTCGCTATGTCTCATCTATGCCTTAAATTTCAGGTAAATAGCGTGTGTCTTGTTCCAAGCATTAGGTGATTTTACAGGGCTCTCGGTGCTTGTGACAGGAGTAAGGAATTACTGTGCCTGCTGGTTAAAGATCCCTTTGACCAACGCTTCAAATTTACCGAGTGCTGCCTGTAAAATGTCGTCATTCCCCATTAATCAGCATTAATCATCACGTAATCAGTTTATTGCACTTGGCTTTCATTTTATTCGGCTGTAAAGAATTAAATACACAGGGAACTTGCRCGGAAATGCGGAGCTGGAGATGCCTCCTGACATCATGTTGAGGGAAGCGATTGCTAGTGGCAGGTTTGGGTTTAACGGTGCCCTCGGGCTCTTAGTCATCTTCAGACCAAATCAGCTGYTTGGGCTTTAGAGTAATAAAACATGTAATCTGGTCATTTTTAGGGTAGGAAATGGAATATATTCCATGTCATGTCAAAAATGCTTTTTCAGGAAAATCAGCAGATAATGTGAGGGACATGAGGGGAAGCCCAACTGCTCGAATGGCTCCTTAAAATGGGTTGTTATGTGTGTGAAGTTTCTTTGAGGCTGAGATGCAGCAATCTTGGCCTCCAGAAGTTATTTTGCATTTTGCAAAGCAGTGTTGATTTTTACCCCAAAATTCTGCTAAACAGTTTCGTGTCTGTGTGCATATATACATGCAGCTAAAATTCATATACATAAAACTATTTCTTTTTATACGTGGAAACCACAGTATATATTGTGGTTTATGTATGCATATATAAAKCAGTCTTGTTCATGTTGCATAAATGCTACCTAGTTTGAGAGGGAGGAGTCTGAATTTTTGTGGATCTCTTGACAGTGTGAATGATGTTTTGTGAAATTTAAAGCTGAATGCTTCATTTCCAGTGGAGATCACTTGCTCTTTTTTTTCCCCCTATCTACTTATCCTTCTAGCATTCAAAGATTTTTAATTGTAAACACACCTATTTACTGTTGCAAACTGGAAACTGCTGTAAAATTATATATTTTTTTTCTTACAGAACTGTAGATTAGGTAGAACACATTCTCATGTGTAAAACTTGACTTTGTGGGGGGGGAGAAACCATGTGGAGTAAGGGTGAAAACAGGCTTTTAGTTCTGCCATTTGAACTGCAGATGAGAGATGCTCTTCACTTAAACAGCAAACTGAAAATATCCAGAAATGGCTCTTCAGTCGTTGTGTCTGGTGCAACCAAGGGTTGCATTTGCCGCCATCCTCACACATGGAGTTAATTTTAATAGTCGGGTGTATTAAGGATTCCTGATGTGCTGCAGCTGGGGGCCCCTGTGGGATGTGGGTGCAGCCCTGGGGTGCCTGACCCCATTCCCGGCAATGGCTCTTGGGAATGGGAGCCTGAGGGAACCCCCCCTTGCCGGCAGAGTCCGTAGCTTCCTCTGGGTATAGAGTGTTAGACACGGAAGCAACTCCCGCAGGCAAATGGTACCCAGAGGGCAATGRGGGTTTTTAATAGCATTTAAAGAAATGTTTGCTTCTCTGGCTGTTTTAAGTGTGAGGTTTTTGTTCTATCCAGTAAAAATGTACAACCAGCATAATTTTGGAGACTTCATAGCATGCAAATACCAAAAGAACTGAAGGTTGTAGGTTTAAATAATTCTGAGCTGCTGGAATGAGTCAGATTTTGAGTGTTTTTTATCTTTATTTGAGAGAGAAATAGCCAAGTTGTGCTGCATTAACCCTAAAATGCCCTTATCTTCTGAGGTGGAGTGGTTTTGAATGCTGTGACATACTGAGAACCGAAGGGTCAATGTCTCAATGACAACATATGTTGAACAGCTGCCTGTACAGAGCAGTAATGGAGAATAAGCTGTTCAGTCCTTGCCGTGCAGGGAAAAGCAGATCTCCTGCAGATATTTATAGGAATACCTTATTTTCCTTCCTTTCTAWTTTTTTTTCCTGACCATGTGAAAAGGATATTAACTACTTGACTGCTGTTTCAAGTGTCTTAGCCCTTGATATGCCAGAATGGACAATTAATGCACAATACTATATTTCTTTCCCCTATATTTGTTATTGCACTTATTTTATATTGGGATAGTGTTTCCGGATGCCTGTGAGAGGAAGCATTCCCATGGCACTTACCTTTWTCACTGTCTGTGTGTATCCTGATATGACACTGTGACCAAATTAGCATCTTCTGAGCCACTTGATGCAAGAGGCGACAAACTGAAGCCTCCGAAGGAGAACACAATTGCATCTAAAGGCTGTTTCCCATGTCTGTGGCGTTCAAGCGCTATGTTTTGCTTTAGAAGCCTTTATTGTCTTATTAAAAGGAAATACAGAGGTGTTGCTTGAGAATAGAAGAGATTATTGAAAGTGCTGGACTTTTTAAAAGAATAAAAGCATCTCTCATTTCTCACCTAATACTTCATGYCATCCAGTATGTCATTTATGGAGGCTTAAAATATAATGCCAAATTCCATGCTAAGTCAAGAAGTCCTGAACATACTTAAGCATGTCTCTTCTGTCACTCAGGTCTCTCGTGTTAACCACAGACTTTGCACCTAACTATGTAAATAGTTATTTGCTTGCAACTGGGCTTTATTTGCTTTTCATAAGCCCCCCAGTTCTTACAGTTGTACCAGTTGTGGGGTAAATGGCCATTCTACAACAGCTCCCAAATTCCTCGTTTGAGAGGGAGGCACAAATGTTAGTGGGTGAATGCAGAATAATCCGACATRCGAATGTACTGCCGAATGGGAAATCTGACCTTTGGTACCTGACATGGGAGCTAATTCATTGTGATAGATGTTCTAAGATGACACAGGAAACAAGGAGCAAAACGGGATCTTGGGAGTACGGGCTTTTCTGTGCTGCCTACAAGGTGCAGTTTTCAGAAGAAAGCAGCAATGAGCTGGTGAGTGAGTTGTGTTTGACAGGGAAATATGATGGGTTTGGGAGGACGAAGGGTGGGCTAGTCCTTCTCTATATACTTCCTGATGGATTTAGCTGTACTAATTCAGAGTATAAACTTTATATAGTGGCTAAGATGCCACAGAAAGATGCCTTAGATGCAGGCATGAAGGCATTCCTTTAAGAGCTTTGAATTTTGAGAAAGCTCTGACCCCCAAGGCAAATGTTTCTGGAAAAAGCAGACAAATAGTCATAGCTGGAATTCCCTGCAGTCTGACAGTGTGCATGCTTCCCGTTTGATTTCGCTTTCATTAATGTGACAATGTCAAATCAATCTACTTGCAGACCTATCTGTGTGAAATGCCTCCATCTCAGTTAGTTTCTTGGGAGTCTTTTTAAAAATGTTAATCCAAAAAAAGCTTATTTTTTTTTCCCTCTTTTTATTCAATTATTAGGAAAATGTCAAGATGACTTGTATTTAATAGTGAGCATGATACAAAGAACTTGCTGTTGTGCACCTATCCTTAAGTGAGAGCGCGARAGGATGCAGATCTGGAAATGACACTTTGATTCTGTGCTTGATAAGAAAGCATGTGGAAAATAGGACTTCTGTGTTTGGTTCTGGCCTGCGCGCTTGCCCCCTGTGTTAGTGTGACACTGCATTAGTGTGACAGTGCCTCATAGCTGCACCTTGGGACATATCTGAGTTGCACGTGGGCCGGTGCTTGGCTGGGACTGGTGGCTTTATGTCCATCTGCCTTCCTTGGTGAGGAAGGTGCTGCCTCTTCTGAGGCACTTGGCTTGTCGCTGATCCAGCACTTGCGCCAGAGGATCCTGAGGCTCACGGAGGGTATGCCAGCAGCTGGGATCGCTTCTGGTGTGCTGGAGGCTTTGTTTCTGTGACGTTCTGCAGCCRTTCTCTTAATAGTTGCCTTCGCATGCCAAAATTGTTGGCGCTGATTTCCTCAAAAACTGTGTCCAAACTGTGTCTGAAAGTCCAAGTAGCAAAGTTTGTTTTTTTGGGAGACAGTTGCTTTGCACGAATTGCAGGTATTTGAATGTTTATACTCCTTTGCTTTCCATGTATTGCTTTCCAGTATTGCTTCCCAGGAGCTCTGTGCTGTTGAATGCAAAGCCCTGTTTCCTATTGACTTATATTGCTGGGAAGATCTTTTGAAAGGCCCTTTCAGTTTTATTTTTAGTTAAAATTTTATACAGGATTGGTGAGAGCAAGCATTAAATTTGGAGAGGCTCATACCCATGGCCTAAAACCATAATGTTTTACCACAGTCTTGTTGTATCAGAGAGAATCTGATACTGCCACCTTCTATTTATTTCTCAAATCGGAATGCTTATCTCTGGTTGTTAATAACTGCTTTATTCTTGTTCTCTTTCCAAGCCAAGGGGGCTTGACTTGTGCTGGGAAAGCCAAAGCTTGGAGATGGGCTGTGCAGTTTGCCCACATGTTTTCCTGACTTTGGCTTAGAGTTTTTTACTTGGAGAAGAGGACCTTTTCTCCAGGAAAGAAGGCCAAGTTTTGGTTTGCATTTTAAAAATGGTTTCACTCTCATTCAGATATTAAATATGTCTTGCCACGTTTGTGTATGTACAAAACACAATGCTCCCAAATGTCCCATCATGTAAGACATGGCTTAATTTGTGCTTTTAACATGACTGGGCTTTCRGTGCCCGTCCCATCCAGAAGAGAGCTGCAGATGCTGCCGCCTTTSCCGTTGTTACTGTGTCAGCAGGCAGCTGCGGACACACTTGCCTCGCGGACGGGCTCCTTTCCCGCGCGTGTGACGCTCTGTACGGCCTCAGTSTCACGTGCCCCGTTATGTGCCCGGGTGCTGCCGCTCTGAGGCACAGGGCTCTGCGGGAGGCCCTATTCACTTGGGTTCCTTCTTGTACTTTTCATTAGGGGAACATGTTAAAAATGTAAAACCACAATTTGATAATCTCCCGAGAATAGATTATGCACTAATCTGGGTTTGTTTTCAACCATTTTCCATGTAAAATATATACACGGRCTCAGACCGAATAAACCCAGATCGCTGTTTGAATGAGTTATTAAAGCATTTTTTCTTCATTATGAATTTTATCTATCTTGTATTTTGAAAAGCTTTGTGAAATTTCCACAAAATCTCTTATTTGTTCTCCATATTATGTTGCAGATCCTTTTGTCCATTTTTAATGAGTTTTTAACTGCTGGGCTTGTGAACTTTGGCATGAGGCCGGGGCCTGGGCAGTTTGCAGGGTGACTGGGTATCCCTGTGGTGAGGTCTCATGCAAACTAGCATGGCTCTATTAATTATTTTCTGTCTTTATCACCAGCAAATAATTTTTAACCCAGTCACAGAATAGTGTGGCRTAACCCGTTGGGGGTGAAACCTACCGTTTGCCTGGATGGTTTTTAGAAGTCCCGGTGAACATGTTGTGTCAGAAAAGAAGCAATTTGACTGCATTTTGACCCACCTATAAACCCACAACTGAAGCCTTCAGGACAGTGTATGTCAGGATATATGACAAATCTTCAGCATGTGAGGGATTTGCACTTTAAACTATGATTGCAGAGGAGTCTGCAAAGCTTCTTAGAGTTATGTTTTTTGGCTGCAGCTGCGGGCTTTGCTGGAGAAGGTCCCAGCGAGGCGGCCGGTGAGGCCACGTGCGGCTCCGGACTCCCTCTGGGCTGGCCCTGGCCGTGCTGCACGGCCCTGGCTGCAGAGCTGCACCAGGGACACGAGTGCTCCGCTTGTGAGCAGGGCAGTGATCTCCTGTGGGGCTCGGGCTCCTCTCCTGCCCCTCTCTCAGTGCTGCCAGCCCTGCTCGTGTCTCATCCTGCTGTGAGCCACTTGAGGGCATTAGAGCAGCAGGAAATTAATACTGCGGCTTTCCCCGCTGTGCCGGGCTGGCTGCCCGACCCGGCCGGCCTCCAAGCCACGGGAAGCAGGAGCCGGGGCGGGCAGGGGGCTGTGCAGGGCAGGGGGCAGAGACGCGGGGGCTGCTCCTCGGCAGCGCAGCAGCCTGAAGCTTCCGTGCCCGCACACACGTGGCCTGGGCTCTGTGGCCGTTACGTGACACGTGTGTAGGGGGGCGGGCAGTCTGGGATCTTTCCGAATAAGCAGCACTGGGAATGTTACGTTTCTGTGCATCCCATGTCCTCATCTCCTGTTTGCTCTTTAAAACGCTATCATGGCTGTTTTGGGCTATTTTAAATATGAATTCTGAAGCTTTTGAACGGTTTCAAGGTGACCTTGATTGTTTGGAGAAGCCTTTTCTGGTCTTGAAGAGTGCATCAGAAACCATTAGAATTTCACTTTTAAAATGTTATTTTCTTTTTCATCTGAGATGGTTATAATCCTTGTCAGTGCCTCCTATGAGAGAAATTCCTTCACTACAGCTTTTTYTATTCTTCATCTAAATTATAATGACACGCTTAGCCAGTAAAACATCGTGCATAATCTGTTCTATTAAGCACTAATAGAGTAGMTGGATCTTGGTAAATAAACTTTTCTCAAATAAATCTAGAGACTCTTTCATTACACTTYGGAGTGTCCAAATAACTGTCCTTAATATATGGATCTGCTTTCAGAAAAAATCAAGGGAGTTCTCAGGGCTTAGCCTCAAAGTGTTCTGATTCCATAGAAGTTTGTCTTAATTGCCCTGAAGTAGATGTTCATTTTGTGTGTTTAAGTTTTTCTTACTTTTCAACCTGTGTGCCTATTACAGCTTGTGATGGGAATCTTGTCAGGGCTGAATTGGGAAATGAATCCACCTCGAGATCCCATCGTCCTGTATTTGGCTGTCAACTCTAAGATTGAGTCTGCTGGGGCCATCGCAGGTCACAGTGGAGTCCATGTCCCTTGAGGGAAGGCAGCAACCAGGCAGGGTGGAATTCCTGCTTCCTCTGTGCTCCTTGCGGCTCCAAGGCTTCTCTCCTGGTTGCTGGATCACAGGGAGTGCGATAGTGGAAGTGCCTGCTTGTGCTTTTTGCCTAACACTATCCTTTCTTTCCTATTTCTGATGCTTAACATGATTGCTGCTGCAGCTACTGTCATTCCTTTATTTTGCAAGTTAAAAATAAATCAAATATTTTTAGCATGTGGAAAATAGTTGATTGAAAAAAGGCRAATGCTGAGCAATGTACCATTCCTTTGCTGTAAGGAAAGGAAGGGAGGCTGTATCCTCTGTCCCTGGTGAGCTGCTAGGCTGCTGGGTCATCTCGAGAGACCTGTGCCTTGAGGATGTGAAAAATCAAACTGTTGAGTGATGATTGCAGCCTTGCACAGCTGTCAGCATTCACCATTTCTCCTCTTCCATCCTGTTAATTAGGTCTGGAAGTGTTTTGAGAGAGTCTTGATGCTGTCGCTTTCCTTTTGGGAATGATGTCTTTTGTCTTCTAGCAGTGCTTTGCTTGGCCGGTGTTTATGGGGATGATGCTCATATTGCCCCTGCCTCGCTGGTTCTAACACTTCAGAAGAGTAGCGTCTATCAAGATTGAAATCTTGATCTCAGAGCAGCAGATCTGGCTAAAAGAAGCTCTATCCATGCATCTATACACACACTGAAAAAATACATATGTRTATATATATGTGTATATATACCCATAAAAGACTTTGGGTGATGATCAAAAAACAACTTTGGCAGACTTGCTGATTGATGTGGGAAAAAGCTGTAGAGGCTGATGGGGTTGCAAATAACGAGCTGGCACTGCAAGTTTCTGTTCTTCTGAGTAGTGCTGTCTCTTCCAGAAGATAAGCACAAATGTCAAAGCTAACTTGCTACTGAGGTTGGAGCCAGTTGTGATCTGTTGTTAGGAACTGAAGTGAGCCATAAGGCTCTGTACGTGGTTTTCTGTAAATACTGGGGTATTAAAACTTACACTAAAAATGAAGCARTGTGATAAATGGAACTGAAATCTTTCTTAGGAATCTCTTTTGGAATGAGTAGCTTTCCTTCTGTTTGACTTTTCATGTCTGTACAATGGGGGTAACATATTTGTATGGCCATAAAGATGAGGTGCTGTAAGCAGTAGTCTCCTAGCCTGTCCATGAAGAGATTGTGTTTGGACAGAGGTTTTTTGTTTATGTTATGTATTTTCAATGAAATAAAATGTCAAATTAAGTTGCATTTCATAAACCTTCCCATTTGACAAAGTATATATGCAAACTTCTCTGGGACACCAACAACTGAAACCTAAGGCAGACAAACATGTATGTAAATGATTGAAAATGGCTTGACGTTACTTGATTTTTTCATTTTCCTGTTGACTATTAACTTTTGTTTTAACAACAAAATGTTTTTCATTGCATTACACTATAAGAAGTGAAAGGAAAAGCTTTCTAGAAGAGGGAGCTGGGGACAGCTGCCGTGTACAAGGAGGCTGATCCTCTCCCGGGCCTGTTTTGCAGAAGTACCGCTACCAGGATGAGGACACGCCGCCCCAGGAGCACAGCTCCCCRCACATGGGCAATGAGGTGACGGGTCCCGAGCTTGTTCACGTGTCTGAGAAGAACCTGTCGCAGATCGAGAATGTACATGGATTTGTTTCTCACTCTCATATTTCACCAGTAAAGGTAGGCYTTTYTTTTTTGTATCTACTATGACAACATAGTTTGTGGAAGAAACTTGTAGCAGATGCGTTTACTTCTATTTTTACAGAATGGTTCCTTTGTAAAATCCACTTTGCAGGTGTTCAAGCTTTTGATGAAGTTCTGTACAGGGTTCATGGCAAAAAAATGTACATCACATAAGCACTCAGATAACAAATCTAGGTAGTGGAAAGGTCTTGGATGCGATTGTGTTTGGGCACTGCTGTTGTTGTTCAGCAGGGTTTCGGGGTTTCTAAAAGGATCTAGTATAACTAGTTCCAAATTTGCTTTTAGCAAATATTTTACTTGAGCATCTATAGGAAAAGTGTGATAAAGTAAATATTAAATATCTCTTCAGGCGTGAAGCATATTGGGCTGTATCCTGAAAAACAGAAACCTTAAGACTGTTTCAAAAACTTAGTGGCCACAACGTGTGAAGCTCTGGGGGTTGTGACAGGCAGGTCTCGTGATGCTGGGTCCAAGAACGAAGTTCCATGAATTGGTCTGAGATTTGGTAGTTGAGCAGGGCCTGCTGCTGCCTTGGGCTGTTCCTCATGAGCGAAATCTGCAGTGTAAAGTAACAGTGCAACAGGACTGTACGAATAAGTTGCCCTGAACTTAAAGTTTTCGGAAGATCTTGATTGTAAAGGAAGAACTTTAGGCATGTACTAACTGTTTGTAAGTGAGCTTGTAAGTCCTCTATAGAGGAACAGATTGGATGGTTGTTTGATAATCTTTGTTCTAGCTTTCTCAGGATTTAAAAAATGCTCGTGTTGGTATTGAACATGCTGCTTTTTTCTTTGTTTTTAACCTTTCTAATATTGAAAAAGACACCCATCTGTCAGACTGAAATGCCTTTCAGCTCATAAAGTTTCTTCTGTCTAGGGAATAATTTGCTAAGTGTTGGAATAAATGCAGTTAGAAATTGGTCCTGAATATACTAGAGATACCCAAGGTTCCTCTATTACAGTTAGTATCACTGGTCATCTCTTCCTTTTGGCCTAACAATCTGCGAGAGATTTCTGCATGTTTTTTGGCATTAGTTGAAAATATATTTAGGAACAGTAGCTCTGGGTGGGCTTCTTACACTGTGTTTTGAGCTCTGTTGATGGACAAGATCTTGATTAGCTATATTCACTCTTAGATTTCCATAAGGAAACTAGRTGTCTTACACTTCTCTGTATTTTAGTACCCTAACCCTAAAAAAAAGTGTCTTTGGGGAAATTGTTTTGTAAAACAGCAGTACTAAATGCATCTGTAGCTTTGGGTACAGAGTTAAGAACAGACATAAATGCAAATCCTGCTTTATGGTTGTATGCAGTTTTTTAAAAGTGCTGTAGAGGGCAGCAGAAACAGCCTTTCTGGTGCTCTCGTAGAGGTCCTTGATGGTGTAGAACAAAAATGCAGAATAGGAGTGGCCTTGGTCATAAGCAGAGATGCCTCTTAGTCCCTGGTCTAGGTTTTGTCCTTACGGGAAAAGCATCCAGTGTCATGCACCTTAAATCAGCTTTTGCAGCTTGCTTCGATTCTAGCGTGATTCTCGAAGAGCAGCTTCCAGTTACTAAGAGGACGAGTACATGTCCATTCCCTATAAATTAGGGATATGTAGATATATTTCYGTTTATCACGGTGTAGATGAAGTATCCAGTAACTGATGGTAGTTGACCCTTTTGACAGAGGGCAAGAGCTGTGTAACCTGGCATCAGAGAAGCAGATCCGACCTGGGAGGATCCTTGTCCTCCGTTTCCCGCTTAGCATTGTGGTATGGAGCAGTTCTGTGACCAGTGTGGGAATGTTGAATGGGAGAGAATCCTCCAGAGAGTGAAAGTATCGAAGCCGCAAATCCCTCCTTGCTACTTTGTTGTGCACACTTAGGGGGATGTTTCCAGGCAGGCAGGCTGCTAGTTCCAGCTGTGCTGTAGTGGAAAGTGTGAGATTCTCCCGTGGGAATTTTGCCATCCCAGCGCGGGGCAGCCCYGGTTACTGGGACACGTAGGACAGTGCTGGGTGCCCGTCCAGCAGACAGGGCTGGCAAGAGGGGCCACCAGCTGGGCCTGCAGGAAGGGCTCCTYACTCCAGCTGTGCCACTGAGTGTCGCTTGCTGCCCTACCTTCAGATTGGCCTCTTTCAGTTTAGCGTTTGTTTTAATTGAATAGCTCTGAGCTGAATCTTTGGTAGATAGGATGCCCTGTAAGTTCCTAACTGTGAAGTGGAAGCTGGAGTTTCCTATCGAGGTGACAAGTCTAGAGGAAAAGCTATTACATGGTTTTAAAGTGACAGGTCATGCCTGTCAGAGGGAACATGATGAAAAATATCTGTCCTAAATTGCAGTGTGCCTCATGTAAAGTATTTTTCATGTCATGCACAAGTTGCACTGTTTGTTATTCTCTATTAAGATGTAGCAAGGCAATTCAGTATTAAATATTTAAGTTGAGAGCTTGATTGGGACTATAGTATGTTTCTCTGCTATATTTGTACATTGCGTGTGATTATTTGAGGCTATTATGTTTATTTTCACCTGTAATACAGCAGCTCCATTTTAAAGTGAAAATATAATATATAAGCTACAAAGTCAGGCACTTGAGAGACATAGCATGACTGATGTAATAAATGTTCATCTTTATCCTTTGAGATAAAGATGCTCTCTGATAAACTCTTACTATTACAATATTGATTTCAGTTTCTTTATATCTATTTCCTACCCAAAATGTGCCGGAGCCTGCTTCTTGGAGAAGCTCAGAAGCAGCTGGTGAGCTGATGAAGGAAAGGGTGGTGAGGTTGCCTGGGGTCRGAGGGGACTGGCTCGCTGATCCCAAGCGCTCCCTTCATTTCTCTTTTCTTCAATTATATCCTTCCTGCAGCTTTCTCTTGAACTTCTTACCATAATGCCAGTCTTTAAAGGGTCTGAGGAGAATGTTTGCATTTGGTTGATGTCTTACCAGATAGCCTGCATTAACTGCAGGACATATGTACTCTGGTTGGAGCATTTATACAGGCATTATTAGGCTAATRAGGTACCTAGAAATTACTTAATTGTGATGCACAGTAAAATTTAAAGGACTGACTGACCACGAGAGCACAGCCATAAGCTAATTAAAACATGTTGCACTTGGCATCGTTAGTGTAGCCTGGTGCAGTCACTGCCCCTGAGGAGTGGCCCGTTCCCAATGCAGAGGTGTGGAGGTTGTGTTTACCCACCCAACTGTTGGCTGTGTTCATGCTGTGAAACGAAGKGCACTAGGCCCTTCTGTGGTTCAGCACGCTGTGTGTGTATTCAGAGCACTGAGCATCACTGCACGAGTGACTCCTGTGGGGAAAAGGCAACACAGCAGTGCAGGCAGCTCCGTGATTCACCTTCTTCATTAGCAGCTGCTTGCTTGATCTCATTCAAAGACCATTTATTCTCTTGAGCACTACTACATTCTGCCAGCGTACCTGGGTCTCATATAAAACAGCAAACCCCCTTGTTTCCTATAGCAAAAAATTTTCTTTCGAATGTTTTAGACTCTGACATCTAAACTAATGTTGCTTGCTCATTTAAAGCACAATGTTGGAGTTTTCTTGTGGTTATGTAAACTTATTTCAGTAAGGAGAATCTGTGACTTAATATTCTGGCAATAAATATAACTGAGTTGATGCTTTTCTATTTTTAAACAATGAGATATTTTAAACTAAGAGGAAGTAGTGTCCCCTGTGGAGCTAGAAGACTGTTTTGCTCCAAAATTTTAATTACAGAAATTTTAATTACAGAAATCTCTTTCCTAGGGGAAATATCTGGTAATAGGTCCTAGGCTTCTCTGATAAGGAGCTGAGTAGCTTTAGACCTGCAGCTTTGCTCCAGGTCAGTGTCCTCCTCTGCTTTATCTTTCCCTTTGCCCAGCAGTGTTGGGTTTAGGGGAATTTACACTGTCAGGTGCAGCTTGCATAGGAAGGGGGAAAAAATAAAAAAGAAAAAAAGAAAATACCCCTAATAAGATGCAGCAAGGTGCTGCCTTCAGTTGCTCATTAATGGAGCCTCTGTTCTGCTTTATGCCCTTCTCTTTTTACTTGCAGCTCTAGAGAATTCACTGTTTCAGCTGTCTTTCATATCTGAAAGACCCTTGAATTTCCACGTTAGCTTTGGTCAGGCTAGTCCTTTTTTATGGACATCCAGAAGGGATGCGAAAGCTCAGTCAGTCTCGTTTCTATCCTGAGAAAGCCTTTTCTCTCTAAAGAGTAGAGTCAGCAAATACCCAGGGGTAAAGGTACAAAGAGGAGGCAAAGACAGTTGTGTAGAGAAGTTTGGCCCTGCTGATCTGTTTGAACATATACTTAGAGTTTATCTCATTGATGCAGGATTCCAGATTTTCTTATGTATTCATAAAGGAATCCCTGAAAAAAGCTCTTAGAGGTATTAAACAGTCACAGAATAAGGAAAAAGTYTAGATGGTTTAATTGGGTTAAAAAGGGAAACAAACAAAAAAAACAGAAAAGGGGAAAGTGAACAGTGAGAAGTAATCATGATGAATGGGAGGTTGCAAGAAGGATCTTGAAAGAAAAGGTCTTCTCATTTCATCTTCCCAGGGGAATGAGAGCTCAAGGCTATGGGTTAGAATAGGTTAATGGCAAATCATCTGCAGACTCAAAGGCGAAAAGGAATACAGGGTATGTCTGGAGATGCAGTAGGGAACAGAAGTGAAAATGGTGTCGTGGAAATCTGCAGTGTTCTGGCATGTTGAGGACTGTGTCTGGCTGCTTACTGCAGAAGGTGCATCCAGCTGGAAGTGGTTCCTAGAGAAGGTTAAGAGCAGAGACCCGGAGCAGCAGTACAGTGAAACATCAGTCTGTTCACTTTGGGAAAGAGCTGAGTCAGAGGKCAATAAAACGTAAGTCATGGTGAGTAAAATTGTGAAGATCAGTAGGAAATGRTTATCTCCTAGATCAAACTTAGCAGGTGATGGTGTCCTGGCTGCCCCTAAATGGAGTGATCTCCCTTCAACCTCTGACTCGAAATCCTTCAGTCAGTGATGGCCTCTTGGTTCYTGGATGTGGCCAGAAGGTATCACAGCTCACGTTCCCTGTGTCCTGCCCTTTCTCTTCAGCTGGAGGGACCTTTATTAATTATTTTGAATTAATAAATATGGGAAATAGCTGCTTACATGTATGTGTGCATATGTACCATGKGCTTCCATTAATGCAAAAGAACCATTTGTCTCTGACACTGAATCTTGTTCTAATAACATTAATAGCTTCCATTAATCTCCCCTCATGCCAAAACTCTTGATCAAATGTCTTTGTAATTTGGATTAAAATAGACCTCCCTTTTCATTAGGTGAGCAGAGAAGTCTGTGTACTGAGGGTCACTGTTCTTAGTCTGGGGAACTACAAAGGCACGTTCAATGTGGGCCAGCAGCCCAAGGGGTTGCGGCTCTCCACCTGCCCCAATACATTTGCCTGTTTGTATTATTTCCTAAAAACTGGCCCTCTCTGAGCAGCTAGACAAGGTTCCCATGAAGATGCACTTTCTATCTAGGAATTAGAAGGCTGATTGGCATTTGTTTGTAATCTGCAAGGAACTTGCAATCTGTTGTCTTTGCCTAAATGAAACTTCATTACATCTTTAGGAAGTCAGTCCTCTGACTTGCATGGACATTATATAGGGGAATAGTAGAAATTGTAAAACAAAAATAAAAACTTGGGGTTTTGTGTGCATCATTACAGTATTCATTTTAGGGCTGGTATCACCTTTGTCTGTTGTTGGCAGGGCGAGCTCTGCAATTTCTACTCAAAATGTCTYGCCCAAGTTCTAGGTAGGCTACTACTTTTAGAGCTCCTCCAAATGACACAYATACGAATGTGTCAAGAGCTGTTAGTTCTCATTTCATGTTAAGCAGTAGTTGATCAAATCTGGCCCTTCTAAGTATGGATCTGCTCAACAACTTGCCAGCAGAGACAAAGAGAAACTGTAACAGATGGAATGTGGATTAATGCAAACGTTAACTTAAGATACACTAATCATCAAGTCATCCTAGCAACTGGTTATACCCTTCATTCCCTCCGAATTCGCAATGCAGTTGGGTTCCTTTTGCTGCATTAATAAAATATAAATAAACCTGCAGTAAACAAGGATGTTTGTGTCGGTGTGGCATGCCAAAAGGATGGGCAGGAGGTTCCTGAGGAGCATCCGGAAGAGCAGGCGCTTCCGCCTGCACTGCTTGGTAAGTAGTCTGAGGTGCAAGGAGACAGCTCTTCAGTTAACTTCTACACTCAGTATTTTTGCTAGAAAGGCCTCTTTCTAGAATAATTGTGCCAGCAAATTTGTTTTGAAACTAGAATGCTCTCTGTTATTGGCTGTGTGAATTAGGCTTGATCGGAGGGAAGATTTTTGGTCCTGTGTCTCAAGTAGGTGCTGAACTCGGCACTCTGCCATCTCGCAGTGCAAAGGGTTAATCAGGGCTTTTCCACAGTGTCCCGCTGGAGTAGCATGTTCCTGGACTTTGGCTTGGAGCACTAGAGGCATGATATTGCATAAGCTTGTTAATAGGCTTACATTTGTTAGGACAAGTAAATATTTAAGTGTAGGACAGTAAATATTAATTTAAGCGTAGATTTCTGAAATCTTTATAAAGAAAAAATTACCCCGAAAACAAAGATAGGTAGTGCCTTTTCTTGCCTGGAAAGTTACTGTTAAACCTTGTGTTTAAGCATTTAATTTAGCTGTAGATATTTCTTTTGTCTTTACCTATTAAAATAAAAGGCAAGTGACACCAAAAAAAATTTCTTGCCTGCATTTAGGTTGTTCTCAAACATTTTTATATGAAGGATACATATTATCTGTTATCCTGTTCGACAGGATATTAAGGTAAATTACATGAGATTTTTGAGTGTTTCGGCTCTTCCAAATGTCCTGTAGTTGAAACTGCTGGTTGTATGTGCAGAGTTCTTGGCGGGCACTCCCACGTCTGCAGGCCCCACATCCTGGAGTGCAGGTGCTGCTTTTACTCCTTGCACAGACCGCGGCAACTGCAGCGTCTTGGACATCCCCAAATCCTGCCGTTAATACCTGTGCAGTGTCCCCAGGCTTTCCTGTGTCCTCAGGGAGATGATCTAATGCCYTCCTTACAGCCCTGCTGGGATTTCCACCTCTCATTGCATCAAAAGGGGGGCAAAAAAAAAGCTCTGTCTTTGCTCGTTGCTTTCAGGAGACTTCAGACCTGTTTCTTTCGGAGCGCTGATACCTGAAGTATTTCTGTCGAGGCACCACAGGTCACTGATGGGATGGATGGGGATCATCCTTTACAGCCTAGCTATGCACCTAGAGCACGTGGCACTTGTGGTAAAACTGCCTTTAAAGGCAACAAATTAGGCCTGTAACTTGTGTTTTATAGGAAGGCAAGCTAGGTTATCCCAGAGGATTTTGTCAGATGTTTTTATGTATATAGAATTCAAATTTCTGGTTTAGGACTGAGTAGTCCTTTTTTTCATCTGCCAATTGCAGATCGTGTAGCAGCGTCTCTGGAAACTCCTCAGAGCCTTCCGTGTGGCGGAGCGGGCCCGCCGCGAGGCTGGGAGGTCCCGGSGCCAGTGCTCCCATTGCAAACCGTGTAGCTCATGGAGCTTAGAAAAGATGCTGATGTTTCCAGTGTTCAGGTGCAGGGGAAGTGGGAGAGGAATCTGTGTTGCTATTGACATCTCTGTGACTGCTGACAACAGAAATCTTGAAGAAAAATAATCTCTTCCAGAACATCAAGATGTCAAATTTGCATCCCTTAAAGACAGGCAGTTGCACTTCTGCCTGTTCCAAAATAATTACACGTATGGATACCATCCCAGTGTTACAAAGTTCTCTATTAAAAAAAAAATCCTCTCCTCTTAAATGGGCAGTCTAGTTTGTTTCAGAGATTTCTGTACCTCCGTAAACTGTCTTATGAACAGAGCCTTAAGGGCTCCACAAGTCCTTGTTTAACTTGCTGATTAGCACTGCCGAGCCTCTGTATTTTGTCAGTATTCCTCAGGTCAGTCTGGAAGATGCYTTCCAGGTATTTCAATGTGTTTCACTCTTAAGGTATATTAGTGACTTAGTAAATGGTGTATTTCTCTTTACTACTACAGTTTTAATGTACTTGTTTTTGTGTATGCCATGATGTAAGCTTTCCCTAAAGCTTTGTTGGGCAGAAGAGTGTATTGCAGCAAAAAAGGTATGTGGGGGAATTGGGTAACTTCCCCAAAAATGCACATCATGAGTTGAGGTAACTTGTATTCTAAGTAGTCTCTTAGATAATCACTCCCCAAGACTTCTATTGTTCCTGCAGAGAGCACAGAAAAAACACAGGAATGGTCTTGTAATCTGCATCAAATCAAAGTATTTTTATGGAAAAAAATAATGAATGAATATTAGGAAAAAAATCATTTTGGGCAGAGTTTAGGTTTATTTTAAGTTTGTTTTGTTTGCCTATCCATGCACTTCTGAGAAATCCAGTTGAGCTGCATTAGAAACAAATGTATTTCTCATGTTCTCATTATAATGCTTCTTAAAGTGTTCGTAGACCTGATGTTGGAAATAGATGATATGATCATGTCACATTAGTCATAGGATTGGGACAACAGAGCCGTGACTGCTGCAGATTCACATTAATTGCCTTCGTCTTCTTGCTGACTCATAAAATCCCTTAGAATCCATTGATCTGCAGCACAAAATGTCTCTGCTGTGCTACAGAGGATCTCTTCCCTTCCTCCATACTCCCCTCGTGTGATAAGGAGGGAAAGCAAGAAAAAGGGGAGAAAAAACCTCATAGCAAMCCTTTTTGTTCTGAATATTGCTTCTGAATATCGTGTTAAGGCCCCTTTTTAAGAGGAAGGGTTTCACCAAGACGGAGTCGGTGAATAGATGCAGTTACGCTGCTTGCCTCCCTGTCTTGTTTAGTTCATGTTTATAATTTATGTAAGCAGTGAGAAGATGCTATTGGATCTTACTACAGGCAGTGACTAAAACTTGTGAATTTGTGATCCGGGCTTTCTCCACCCAGGAACTGTAATTGGGCATCCTCGGAGCTGGGAGCCTGTAACACGGGAGGGTACCTGCTTCCCAGCTCCTCCTGAATAGCCCCTACAGCTGGGAGGAGAGGACAAGCTGTCCATGCCGAGGGCTCTGAAAAAGGAAAAATAAGAAACGTTTGTTGCTTTTTATAATTAATATTGCAGTAATGAGCATCCTCTGGAACCACTGCAGGTAGGGGAAGGATGTAGGTGGTGGAAAAGCTTGGAAGAAAAGCAGCATCAGCTGTCGAGAATTCTGTTTTCCTGCTTTGCAAATGCTGCTGCTGTAATTCTATCTGCAATTTTTTTTTTTTTTTTTCCTGATCATTCACCACTCAGCAGCTGGTAGGGAAGTCAGACTGCCTGGCAACCACCTGCAGAGCCGCAGAGATGAATTACATTTTCGGAAATAACACGCTCCTCTATTCCCGTGCCAGTCGGGGAAACACTAGCTCGAGCCACAGCTCGGTAGGCCCCAAGCACAAGCAGTGGGCAAAGAAGGGCTCYGCGGAGGAGCTGCGGAGCGAGCCCTCCCGCTGGCAGCAGATAGTGGCATTTTTCACTCGGAGACGGGGGTTCATTGACTGTATTTCTGTGGCTGCCAGCTCCACCCAGGTAATATGTCACTTGTTGGAGTTGCCGTGTCTGCATGTTTTCTGGTTGCTGCTGGGCAGAAATAGCCGTGTGTTTTTGTGTGCGTGCTCCTGCGTTAGCTCCGGTGCACGGAGGGGTCTTTGCCTGCTTTCGTTTTCAGGTTGCAGAGCTCGGGATAATTTTTGGTAGGGATGCATGAAAACAAAAATGCTTGAATGAGAGGTGGCTCTTTTAATGTTATTTTGCAAGTAGGGAGCTTCTGGTAAATCTAATCATGAGGTATTTTAATGGTATTGAAAAATGTATTTGCATTTTACCCCATGAGGGGAATTAAGTAGTTAGTACGAAATTCAATGATGTAATACTTAAGATGACAGTTCAAATACCATTTTTTGATTAAGAAATTATATTTAAAGGATTAAAAGATTTAAAGTCTGAAAGTATAGAGCACCCATTCTAATTGGTAACTCTTATCTTTGTGATTTTTTTTTAATTTTTTTTCTTGGCTGCAGGCAATCTATAACAAAAAGGAATGTCTTACGTATAGAATAAACATTTAATGTTAGTCTGCAAAGATCATAAAGGCGTTACATTTTGCAACTTTATGGTGAACCTGTTATGCTGTTTTTATTTTTTTATTGATCATTACTGCAAATCAAACCTACCTTTCCTGCTTCTCCCTGAAGCCYGCAAATTTGGGCAGGGTTCTGAAGAACAAGGATGTTAAGAGGAGTTTAAACTTACAAATGTTGTTAGCAAATGACTGTGTCAGTGAATAATGCTAAAAGGGAGGATATATGGAAAAAYGTGGCATCCAAATTCTTTGAGATTTTATAACTACATTTTTTTGTTAAGCTGAATTCAGCTTTAGCCAATAAAAGAACTTTCTTGATGTATGGTACTCCTTTTTTTAACCCGAGTGCTGCAGAAAATTTTAGAAAGAAAAAAATACTGTTTATAGAAATGGTGGTAGCAATAAAATATTCCTAGGTCTGCTGTATTGCAAACTATTTCGGAGATGCTAAAGAGGCGCTTCCTTTGGAAGCTACTTATTGCTTTCTGATTTTTGTTTGTGAGTTTAGAATAAACGGTGAACAGGAGGACTTTTTATAGAGGGCTCCTTAGTTGCTTATTGTCATAAATTTATATGACTAGAAGAAAGATCCTGTAGTTYGTCATGAGCCGTTATACAAACATAAGTTACTTTAAGTAGACATAGCACCTTTTGGGTACTGTTGTTTTTCTTTGGCAGAAGGAGCAGTAGTAGCTCTCTGAATAAATATTATAGTTSCACTTACCTGTTAATGTCTGAACATGCAATCCTGGAACACACGAAGACACGACCAGTCAGACAGGACCAGAAACTTGGTGCCTAGTGTAGTAGTGAGTAGTCCTCTTGTACTGGACCAGATGAGCATCCTAAGGTCTTTTCAGACCCAATCTGTGATTCTGAGAATATCTCATTGCTTGTTTTATTTTTCTCCTTGGCCAGAATTGTTTGGTCATAAGTCTGATGGTCCTTGCATTTAAAATAAATAAATAAATAAAAAGCTTAAGTATGCTTGTGGTCAAATAGAGGGAGGAAGAACATGTAATGTTTYGAAATGGTTGTAAAAGCTTAAATGGCATATTGTGGTACAGTACCGTGGAAGATAAGAGCCTTTGGCAGCCTTGTTGCCTGCAGGCGGGCAGTGCTGCYGTCTGACAGGGGCAGACGTTTCACACTGCCCCTTGCAGGGCAGTTCATTTTCAGCTCTCCAGSTTTTGTCCTGCGAGGCGGCAGCCTACAAATCCTTGGCCACTTGGATTTGCTCCTCTAAGAGCCATTCCCATCACCTCACTGCAGTCCAGCTCTTCCAGCTTTGCAGCATCCAAATAATAAATAGCGGTTCRCGTAGTGAGGCTTAAGAGAAGTGCTTACGGTGGCAAGCTTTATGTACACGTGCTTCAGGCTTCTTAACATGTGCAGAACCAAATGGATGGCTCTTAAAATACTAGCCTTTGGCTTCCCTTGCTGTGCTGGGAGTTCCTTGGRGGAATCTGCTGGATAGTGCCCAGTTTGGCTGTCCGTGTGTTTCCTTGGCTAGCTGGGTTGGGCTGCAGGTCTCGGCTCTGGCAGCGGTGAGAGGGCAGCGATGCCTGCGAGTGCCTTGGCTCAGGCCCTGGGGAAGGGCACGGGCTGCCCAGGGGCCTCACACCCGGTGCAGGTGAGGAGGAAGCTGCTGGTGGAAACCAGAGCACTCCTGGCACCATGGGTACCGCTGGGTTTATGCTCAAGCACTAGTTGTTGGTCTTGTGGCCTGGAGTGCGAGCAAGGAGGGAATCCTTTAACAAGCTGCAGAATCCCCCAAACTGGTAATTCATTTCCAAGCATTGAAATTGCTTTATTTGCTCATATCACCTCTCTTTTAATGCTACCAGCAAATTGAGCAATATACTCCTCACATTCAGGTAGGAGAAATAAAGGGAGCGAACAGACCCGCAGCAGCAAGGCCGGGCCCCATGAAGCGCCGCCTGCRCACTGAAGGTGCCCGCACTGATGCGTGGCTGCAGCAGCAGCCGCAGGAGTCCAGCGCYAGCCGCTGCTCTGCTCTTCTCTAAAGTCTTCCTCGAGCTCTGGAAATCCATTCTTGGGGTGCTGGTGAATACAGGGTCTTGCCATGAACCTCAGCTCTGGGTAGAAGTTTGGCCCATGTTGCACTTCAGACTTGGAAGTCATGGTTTGCATGGAACTCGCATGGCATTAAAGCACTTCCTCCAGCAGTGGCTTCATGGTGTTGCCGGAAGGTGAAGGAGTATAATGGACTAGAGGTGTTTGATATTGTAAAATCATTTAGCTCTTTGAATATGCTGTAAAATCATTTAGCTCTTTGAATATGCCATCTTGATTTCTACTTCTTATTTTTGCCTATCTCTAAAAATATATTTGGAATAAAAATAAATCAGCAGAAAACCCTCTTAATTTCATTTTTTCACTAATTTCTTTGGGGTTTTTGTGAAAAAGCTGAACGCCACCTTTCAGAGCTTTATCAAATAATTTTGGCCAATAGATTGAGGTCAGGCAGTCCGTTTCTTTGGATCTTCCCTTTAAAGTCCTGATTCATTTTTTAAGTGATCCTAGAATATTAATAGGAAAAATTTAATTCACTGTCATACCATGAACACAGTTCAAACATGCATAAGTTTTATATAATTGGGCAAGAAAAAARGTTTTTAAACACATCTAAATGATAGTTGAAATAAGCAGGTGCTTATGCTGCCTCTTTCTCTTAACTAAGGTTTTATAGTTCAGGAATTGCAAATGTGATTTTTCTTACGCTAGTGTTCCCCATTCTTTCTTTATTCTTGATAGATGTTACAATGTTTATATAATTGTAGGTATATAGACCCTACAACATGCTTAAGAATACATGAGATGAGATAAATAATTCTGGTGTAGTTATGTGACTTAAGCAAAAATTAAGCTTCATTAAAAAAAAAAAAAGAGGAACTTGCTGCAGGAAGAAACTGCAGCTAAAAGTTAAATATAAGCTAAGCACATTTGTTAGTAGTTTAAGTAATAAATAACTTACTCTCAGGAGATGTTAGTTAATAATATATTTTGGGAAAGATATTAAATGTCAGTGTAGCTGCAAGATTGCTCCAGCATTCCCTCAAGTTTGTAAGTGAAAATGGGACTTGATTATGTTAGCTATTGCATAGCATGAAGTTCTTCGATTTGCAGGATTTTTTAAAATYTWAAAATTTTAAAACTATTATTCATGTATCTTATGAATTTAAACAGGTGATACTGCTAAGAAAAAAAAATAGTAACTGTTTCATTAATACATAGAACTATGAACATGTTTTTCTTTTTAAATGCAGATCTTTACTTGTCTTTAAACTCCTGAGTTTAAAATTTAAATGTGCATTGCCTAGGCAAAAGTGTTGCTGTTGACTTTGTAATTAGCACCTAAGGAAACAGCTTTGAATAGTATCTGCAAAGTTGATTTTAATTATGACAGAGCAATTCCTGAATTTTAAACAAGARCTCAGATATGTTAAATTCTTTGGTTGTCTTAGTTTTGCTGTGATTATATCACATCTGTAGCAATGTGAATCCATCTAAAAGTAAAAAGAATTCTGGCCCTCTGGATTCATTTCCCATAAGATGGCATTATATGAAGGATAAAAACAGAAATGCTTTGAGAGGAAAGCATTGTGTGCTYGGATCTATAGACTGAAATGAGGCTGTACAAAATACTTGACGATCTAAATTCAGGCCTCAAGTGGCTGTTTCTGAAACCTTGGGTTTCTGCTGTAAACACTTTGTTTTTAGCTATATATGGTGGAGATGAGTATYGGCTTCCCAATGTGGTGAAGTATTCTTGCCAGTTAAAAAGGCAAATGTGATTTTAAAAGCGTTTTTTAAATCAATAAATCTTAAAAATGCATGTCMTGGTTGAGGTGGTATCATGTGGATGGTGTTGGCTGGTGTTGCCGGCCGCCGTTGCTGCTCTGCAGCTGCCGGTGCGTTCCTGAAGCCGGGGCCGTGCGCGTGTCCCGTCGGTGTTGGCGCACGCGGAGCGGCTCCGAGGCGCGACCCGCTGCGCGCGGCRAGCAGGGCTGGGGCTGCCCGGGCACCGCAGCTGCAGGGCTTCTGGGCTGCGTGTCCTCCCCTCTCGCTTCAGAGCTGATTGCAGCCTTTCTTCATGCTTCTATTCCACTGTTTCTCAAGAAAATTAGGTTTGCTGGAATGAGCCAGAAATCTGGTAAGCCAAGAAAAAGGGGCCACAAAGTGTCTTGCTTTTGGAGCACGGCCGCTTTGGGCGCTGTCTGTCTCCGCTGTGCCCGAGACTCGGAACCTTCAAGCCAGGCCGGTGGAGAAGCCTCTGGCAGCGCAGCCTCCTCGGCCCCAGCAGCCACCTCGGGGGGACTAACAGCGTCTCACTCTGTGAAGCGCAGAGAATGGAAGCCCCTGAGCGAGGTAGGACTCTGTAGGTCAGTTATAATCTCACTAACTTTTTTTTTGTGTGTGGTTTTAGTTGCTCTCTCAGTTGAGGCTTGCATTGATGRGGTGCTTTGAAAGGCCAGCGTGTCTTTCCCTAGCTCACTAAGCAGCTCCCAGCTCCAGGAGCAGAGCGTTTCTGTTCTGCTGCCAGAGCTGCTCGGCGTGTTTCGGTTAATGCAGTTAAGCAAATGAGCGTCTGCTGGAAGCACCGAATCCAGAGGCAGTGCCCTCCTCGCCCTGCTCTGCCTTGGTCTACAACGTCAAGAACTCTGTTATGATTAAAGATGTGGAAGATGATTCTTTTAGTCCTAAAACATTAAGGCAGCAAAAGTGTCTTGGATATTATTAGAAAACATGACTTCATCTTTTCAGAATGATCTGCATTTGTGCCTGAGGACTGACATGATATCCGCATCTCCTTTAACTCTTAACTCTTTAGTCTTTTTTAATCTTGGTAAATTTTGTATCCAGCCTCTCTAGGAACTGYGGCAGAGTTTGTTGTATTGCTGCGTACAGATAAATTGAAAAATGATCAGGATGTAGCCTATGCATTCTCTTTTCAGAATAAATTCCCTTTCTAGAACCTTTGCKGCAGCCTGTGCTTGATCCCTGTCTTCCAGAACAGAGGAGGTACTTGAATGTGTCTTCTTGGATAACAATCGCTTCTTAATATTTTGGGCCAAAGAAGTATGCTGTTGATCTTTCCTTTTTCCTGAAAATGATTTTTTTCTATAGGTTTTCTTTCTGTATTAACATTTGATTCTTTTTTACCTTGATCAAAATTCTTTAGCAGTGCTCAGAAATGGTCCTACCCAAGAGTAAACAATCCTGAATACCAGGTAAACAGTCCTGAATACCAGATAAGCTCATAGTCCCTGATATGCTTTATGCTTCTCCTTAAGAACCTCACTTAAATRGACACCAACTGGTCTTGGAGAGGTGGTAGAATAACATAAATGAAACGGGGATTGTTGCCTACTGTGGGATGAGATATTTGAGACCCACATGGTGTGGTGTACTGCGGTTGCTTATAGCTTGATACTAAGTGAGGAGATCAGAACAGTGTTTGGCCTGCTGCTGCTYGCTGAACTTCAAGTACAAGCGTTTTGTGAGGTGTTCCCAGTGCGTTTCTGGTTTTACGTGTGTTGCTTTGACAGATCTGTGAAGGAGGAGAAATGTGACAGAGTAGATCGCCCCTTTGCCCATCATGTAGTAGCTCCGTAACTGACCTGCTTGGTGCATGTTTTCCTTTCCTGAGGAAGGTACTGTTCACCTCATGTGTCTTCCCAGTTTCAATCCAGTGAGGAATGTGTAGTTTCATGKGTAAGTTTAGGCACACTAAAAGGTATCTCTTGTTGGAAGCAAAGATAAATYGTTTAGATGACAGTTGGAACAGCAGGTGCACTGCTAACCAAACCATGGATGCAGTTTTAGCAGGGTTAGATTGAAAAGGACACAGTGTTGGTCACAGGAACATCCCTTAGAAGAGTAACAGGATCAAATGTATCAACAGGCCCCGAGAGGGATGTAGCCATCCGGTCAGTGTAGCCATCCGGTCAGTGCCGGGTTCATGTTAAACCAGCAGTCTCAGACCATCAGTTTCATTTCCTGTGAAAAGGTTAGGAATCACATCACATCACTGCTTCACAGCACGGCCTCCTAAGGTTGTACCAGCAAAGCCCAGAAAACTGCAACCCTGAAGCTGAGTTCCATGCAGCCTTTTAGAAGCACCACCACCAGCACCTAGCAAGTGCCCCTTTTGAGGAACTGTCTTCTCGTGTTGCCCAGACTGGCACCAGCAAATGCCCTGTCTGTAGCAGTCAAAATAACTAGGCTTGTAGTCTTCCCTGGTGCAGTATTCCACACCAAAGGAAAAATGCCTGTAACTTCTGGATGTCCTGGTAAAGCTGTGGTCTGCTCTTGTGTCCATTTGGGACACTCACTGGCCCTGCAGATGGCCGTTGCTTGCCAGTGGCTTGTGTGTCCTCTGGTAGCTGCTTGGGCTTGGATAGAAGATGCCCAGTGGTGTGTTCTGGCTCTCGAGCCATGCAAACAGTGCACGTTCCTATTTTACAAATACTTCCTCCTGGAAGCTGCTTCTGAAGGAAGTGCTGAAGTTGTGATGTTTTGATCCCTGTTTCACAGATAAGACTGACCTCTGTTCTCTGAGAACATSTATGCCAGCGATCTGATCTGTGCTRMCATGCATTTAAGTTTGACTGTTTACCTTTTCCTTTGGAGAGATGAGGTGGAGAGGGAGGAACTTGGGAAGCCCCAGCTCTAGGGAATGACAACCCTCTTCTATTGCAATTTTTAGGGCACCTCCTGTATCACAACCACGTTATGGCTTCCGCCCCTCTCTGCCACCAGCACAAGCACTCCGGCCCTGCCTTCCAGTTGGGATTCCCCCAGGATGTCTCTGCTGTTTGTCGCTATTCCACGTGGCTTTGGCTGGTGTTGGATTTCATCTCCTTGCGCATATCRCGCTTCTCTTGTCCCCGGCTTGCACTGCATCTCATCTCAGTTGTGCATTTGCCTCTCTTCCTTTTTCTTTTAAAAAACGTTTGGCTGCACRTTAGAGTGTAATTGAACTAATATAGTGTCTAGATAGCAGATTTGTGACTTGTTTCGTCTCTGATATGCTCATCTTGGCATCTACCAATATTCTGCTTATTGCTCCATTAAGCTATTGTTTCAGTACATRTTGCAAGTTTTTCTTGCAGCAGTGCTTTTTGTGAAAGGGTGCATCTGCACAATGGTTTAACAAAAACCTCATCACTTTACCCTTATTTCTTACAACTATTAAAAAGGACAGGACAATATAGATCAGAATTTGTTTTTAACACTGTCAAAATAGAAACACTCATCCATTTTTTTTCTCTATGCCTTTGTAGGCAACTTAAAAGGGTTTTTAACTTTCTTTTAATTTGCCATTAACTTTTTAACCTCCATGTGAAAGATAACATTGTTTTTGAAGGCCAGTAGCAGTGCAGTTGTATGAGGCTTTTACAAGGACTTTCGGTGTTTCCCCCAGGAGAGGGGAATGGAACGAGGTTTAAGTCTGGCCTCTGTTCCCGGTTTTCCCTTAGCCAAGCAGTCTGTGTTACCCATCTCCCAGGAAAGGGGGCTAGGTTGGGTAAAAGACAAGCTGGATAAAAGGGAGGAGGGGTAACGTTGCTTGGATATTTCGTGTACAGCGCTCCTCCAAAGTAAGATTAATTTACCAAGTAAATTGTAGCTATCTTAATTAACTAGCTGTATCTGAATGTGCAGTGTGATGTAATAGGTGATAAAAGAGCCAATTTTATCTTTGGAAAAAGATAAAATTTGGGTGCTGCTCTGACAGCTTTTCAAGCCAGCTTGAAATCCTGGCTTGGGAAAGGATGTTGATGGGTCAGGAAAGAGTTTTCAGGAACTTGTTTCAGGGGCTTGTAACCCAACATTGCACTCAGGAAGACCATCTTTAAAAYGAGAAACTTCAGAAGCTCTGCTTGGTTTCTCCAAAAGAAGGACATYGATGATTTGATCACCGACTATGAATAAATATATGGGCATAGATTTCTGAAGCCAGAAAGCTTGTTTATTTAGTGGGAAAAGGCATCTAAATGCCAAGTCGGGGAACAGAAGCTAAACAAATATAGAAAAACTGATATGGATGAACTAGAAAGCTGAATTTTAAAGGAGATTAATGTAATTATCTCGAAAGCTTAGTAGAATATGATGCACTACAGATCAGGGCAATAAATGTTTCCTGTATAAAAAGAAACAGAATATCAAATAAGGTTTGTAACTTGAAGAGTATTAAACTATATCACAATTTCTGATCCAAAATATAATAAAATTCATTTAAACAGCTATTTAGAACCCAAAACTGCTGAAAGCTTTACTGCTTATAATTCCACTCTTACCCTTTCTGCAATTCTCTTTAAACAATAAACACTGTAAAGTAAATTCTATGTGTAACTTASGTTGAGCCCCTTATGACTTGTTGCAGAACCAGCACTTAAGCAGTTTAATCCTGGATCACCTGCTCTGCAAGATGCCTGTGCGATACTGTGCAATGAGGGGGACGAGAGCATGGCCCTAGGTTATATTGCTAGGAAAGAGAGGAAAGCCAAAATAAATATTTACCACGAAACAAAACCTAGAAATGGCTGTATAAAAAACTGAGTTTGTCTCTCACTTGAACTTAGTGTAGTTCTTGTGACTGACTTATGTATATTTTAAAAAAATTAAAAAAAAATCTGTTGCCAGTAAAGAGAACTAAAATTCATTTGGTAAGAGGCACAGGTGACCAATATAAGATGACATTTACTCAAGATTTCTTAAGGAACGTTGTGTTTAACATGGCTGAGCTGTACATTGTATAGTGTGTGACCTTTTATGTTTAAGCTGCCTTAGTATTCCTGGAATTACATTTAAAAAAAAAAAAAAAAAGAAAAAACCACGAGGCTTTAAAAAAAAAAAAAAAAAAAACCCAAACTAAGCTGTAATTTCTTGAGCTGCAGCTGAGCAGCTCTGATTTTCCGTATTGTATAGGGTATAGATTAGCTATTGCTTTTCCAGGAAGAGATTTTTGGGGTTGTCACAGGTGGTTCTCTGAAAACATTGCCGTCACCCTGGTGCAAAGGCTGTGAGCTCTTCCCAGCGAAGCGAGCTCCTTTTGGGGTGCCTCTGTTGTGAGCTCTGCAGGGGCTTCTGGTCACCTTGTCTCATGCAAGTACAATATAAGTAAAAAGGAAAGAGGGTAGTAAAAATAATAGGGGAATAGCCTACTTTTTGGTAGGCACAGATTAAGAGRACTAGAGCTGTTAAGTGCAGGAACAGCTGAGGGGGGATAGGATGGAGACATAAAAAGCACCAGTGAAGTGGAGAAGGTTCCCAATTAGAAATGATTTAACAGATTTCCTACACTAAATCTGTCGCATAACCGTGTACTGCATGAAGACACTTCTGCTGAAATTATGCAACCCTGCTGCGGAGCRCTCGGGAGAAGAGAAGGTTCAAACAGACTGACTTCAAAATGGACTTAGATGAACCTGCAGTGAGAGGTCCCAGGTAGCTACCAAAGGCAGCAGGTGAGGAGATCCTTAAACTGCTGATGGTTTCCTGGGACAGCATTATCGTGAATATATCCTACTTGCCCATACGTTAGTGTTGGATGTTAGTGAGGATCTGGGCTAGTAGAACCTTTGCTCCCATCCATATGGGAGTTCTTACTGGTTTTGTAAAATATATTTTTTAACAGAGAGCAACATGAACTATTAGAATCAAGCGCTTGTGTCTGCAGCAAGTTGTCATTTGATGCCTTTGAATAAATTACACTGGATAAAAATATGATCAGTGTCTGGAGGATGTTCTGAAGCTCAGTGAGAATTTATGAGTGTGATGCAGGAATCTGAATTTCTCTTGCCTTGCTGTGTCAGGCTCACTGATCACAGTCATCTGACCTTAAAGTCTCCTAAGAAGATGCCTTCTGATGGTTGGGTAGATTATTCCTCGAGCGTAGTGTCTGTCATGAGATGATGGAAATAGCAGGAACGGATCTTGGATTGCATCTGGGAGGGATGTAATGCCTTTTTAAGAGTTGCCAGAAAATGGGATTAGGGAAACATCTAACACAGGTGAGTTCCTACCTGCCCATCCTTGGGCATGCCAAAATCTGAAACATTCTCATTGCGTCTTGCTGGCTTTCTGCTGAAGAGAACAGATATATCAATATGCGTTGCCTATGTTCTAATGTAAACRAGAAGTGGCAGGAGTGCTGACAGTTTGCTTTTTATCTGGTGTTAATTTTTATGCCATACGTTGTTCCTTTCACATACTTCCTTGTAACGTTGGCTTTCGAAAATGCCTTTGACAGTTACTAATTTGGGTATAAGGCTCAGTAGTCAGTGTGGAAAGCACATTTTGTTTCCTAGTTCTTAAGAGCTGAAGCAGTGGAACAGCAGTTCTAGCTCTCTTTCTTTACCTGATCCTTTTTACCTGTCTCTTTTTTTCAAGCTGTAGGAATTTTTGTCCTTCAACTTGAAAAACTACAACTAGATGTAGAACATACCAAGATACAAGCTTTCCTTTGCACTTTTCACTTTAGGAGAGGAAATTCTGAGATTTTCAGGCTGGTGTCCCGTGGCTGATAGCGGCTCTCAGAGCCCTCATGTCCTGCTTCCAGCAGCAGCTGAAGTGGAGGGTAGGGAGGAGCATAAGAGGAGGTAAAATAGGTGCAGTTGCTCCTCTGGCAACTTGCACCACAGCGTTTCGTCAAACCTGTAGCTTCAACAGCAACCTGTGACAAGGAATTGAAGAGCAAAAGAGCAAGTTCTTCCTGTTCTGTGGCCTAATGAGGGGAGGAAATTCTGTGTTCTGGCACTTGTTTTTAAAAGCATCTTGGTTTTAGTCAGTAATGTAAACTTAAAAGTCAACATAAATGTTTGTTTTCTATTGTAAGGCTGMGTAAAGTTAGATTCTTTCATAAATTATACTGAAAAGTACTGAAATCTTCAGAAATATTTGGCAAATGGTTTTGTAAGAAACAAATCAGTCTGCTTGTGGAGTGAGAGTTTGCACAAGTAATGCTAGGCATCAAGTCTATAGTAACTTCTACAGAGAGTCTGCTGAAGGCCGACATGACAAAGTACCTGCTTTGCTGAGGTGCTGTAGGACGCTTGTGACTCGCGGTACGGACGGCCTGCGTTGTGTAACGGTGCTGGTGCGGAGATGGCGTTATCGCCAAATGTTGTCATGGAAGCAAATTCGGAGGTACTTTCCAGTGTTTCCATGGTGTGAGAAAGAATAAAATCAGATGAGGTAATCGTGTGGTGGAGATTTTAGCCTTGGCTCTGGGCAAAGAAAAGGCAAGGCGTGTGGAGAGCAGTAACAGCTCCTGCTGGTGCCCGCGGCGTGTGGGAGGAGGGCAGGTGCCTGATGCCACTTCTGTGTGTGGAGCAGACACGTATGAAACAGGAGTGATATGGAGTAAAGATACCCTGTAGGAAAATGAAGTCAATAATATTACAGAATTTTCCAGTCTTTATTTCTGGATATGTTTAATGGATGGTTATAAATACTCTTCTTGTCTGATTTTTGTTGCCCAGTAATGCGAGTTAAATTGCTTCTTGCACACGCTCAGTCGTTCAGGGCAACTTTCTTTATTCTTGTAAAGATAATAGATTGTTCATAAAGCCAGTATTATTTTAATAACCTGTTTTTAGCRCAGTTCTTGCCTCACTGGAGTTCACTGACTTCTTTAAATCCCTTCCTCGAACCATGTTTTAAGATTGTACCTTTGCAGATGGTGTGTGGGGGGCTCTAAGTGAGGCTGAGTGGTTCTGATACCRAAGGAAAAAAAATGATGCTTTGGATAAGATGAAGTTCAAATGTGTCATTTTCATAACTTACAGCGTGCTTATAGATGTACTCAATTAAAAACAAACCTAAAAAATAATCTTGATCCACATATTTCTGGTACTGGAGAAAAATTSTTCCACAATATCAGAGCTAGACGTGGAGGTCACCTTTCCTGTTAGTGATTTATAAAGGAGGAAATAACTCTTCCTAGACAGTATGTTTATTCTCCAAAGAATTTAGGAGGGAGTGGGGATTTATGTGCTTTCTGACCTTATAAGAAGCATCATTTCTATTAAGAAATAAYGAGCCTTTATGTCTGTATTTGGATACATGGTGTTCATGGGARCCATACATGGTGTTTTGGGGAGCCAATGCCAGCTATCACATTTCACTTTGCTACCACAGAATACCTTTCATGTCTTCAGTCTGAGAAGCTGAAAATACTGATGCCACAAAATTGCTGCTATTTCCTCTATAATGAAGTCTTAAAGCACTTCTCTTTGCCCAGATTTTCTCATGCTGAAACACTACAATATGTGAAACACTACAGTGAAACAATATGTTCTGTGTGGACTCTGCACTGTTATGTTAAAGCTGTTATTTAAATGGTGCTTTCTAGATCTTGTTTTACCCAATTTATACAAAATTATTATAAATTTGGAATGTGACTCCCAACTGAATCATTTTAAACATTTCTTGAGAGATTTGGCAAGACCAAACTAAMTAAAAATTAGTTAGAGCTGAAATAAGCACTTAGACTACTGACTTGAAAAGAGGCCACCAGTGTTCTCCTTTCTTGAAATCTTGATTGTGATTGGAATTAACTCTGTGGTTCATTTTGAGATTCCGAGAGGGATAGGACTGATAACTGCTTGCTGAAGCTTTGGGGTCTTGTTCATATTTGCATGAAGTTCTGGAAGATTTACCTCCTGACCAGCCGCTGGCTGCAGGGCGAAAGGAGCTGGGGATTGCGGCGACTTCAGGCCCCGCTGCGGCTCTGCACGCGGCTCTGTATGCAGTAGCTAAGCTCAGCTTAGCTGCAGCTCGTACCATAAAGTGGTGAGCAGTCTGCCTCTCCCATCCTTTTGCTTGTAGATGCAACCCTTTGTTTTTGTTTAATCTCTGCAGTAAAAATTGCTTCTTGGACCTCAGCAAGTAAGTCTTTCTATCCCAGCTTTTGCTGCTTTGGTTCTGCTGGTAATTACAGTGCAAATTGTTCCTCGCTGGGCTGCAGATGAATATTACAAAAAAAAAAAAAAAAAAAAAAAGAATAATTTACTCATTTGCTGTAGATGAGTTGAGGTTATCTTCCTTGTTTTGTGATTTTTTACCGATATCCTGCTGTCACCATTTTCACTTTCAAAGCTCTGTATTTGTTTCTGTTTTACGTACAGATTTTTGAGTTCATTTCAGTTCATTGCAAAGTGCTGTGGGGTTTGAGGAGGAAACTAGGTTAGAGAATCAATTTGTTGACTGAGAAGGGGCGGGGGGAAGATTAGTCACATCTACCAATCTACCATGCCAGCTGTGCGTCTTTAAAATAGAATGAGCACATACATGTGGCTCTCAAAAACCATGATTTACTCTGAGGAAGTGAATTCTGCAGCGCTCGCAGCGTTCAGGCTGCTCCTGTTCATCTGCAAGGGTGCAGGAGCCTTTTTTCTCTGGGATTCAATGAGACTTTTGTATCTTTGTTACAGTACTTACATGGGCTGGTGCTACAGATCCAAGGTGCCGTGTCCATTCCCAACATCTTACTTGGTAAAGCTGCTGTATAATGACGTCTAAACTGCTATATAATAATCTGTAAACTAAGGAGTGGAGCAGGTTGGGAATTGGCGCTGACCGAGGGAGAACATGGTAGAGGCTCTGCCCTGCTGTTGGTGCCAGCTAAGGCTGGGGTGCTCRGGGCAGTGCCCACCTAACAGGGCTGGCAACGAGGCTGGCTTAGAGCTGCCGCTTGGAGGAATGTGGATGCAAAGAGCTCCGAAGGGGGAGAAGAAGGAAAAAGAGCCAGCTAAACTAGTGTAGCGTCCTGCGGCATTTGAGGATTTAGTTCACATGTAAGACACACAAGCGTTGCTCCAGATCTTAAATTATGTGCATCTAAAGAAAATGCACAAGTGATTTTCAGCCTTGTTGCTGATAGGGAATCAAAAGGTATTTTTCCTGCTGCTTGGAAGGTTTTGTTGACTTTGAGAGAGACTCTGCTTTCTGATTTCAAAAAGATGCAGTGAAAATGAGCTTGTTCTTTACCAATCTAGTTGTATGAGCAGAGCTGTTGATTTTGAGCTATCTATTCAAAGCTTACAAATGAAGTGAGTACAAAATTGTTTTCAGAGGGTTCTTCTWGGCACTAGCGTTGCCTTATGAAATAATGGACTTCCTTTAGGCTTATCTAGTCTTGAAAGAAGACCTTCACTGTCCGTAATAGTGCTTTTTYCCTCCACTTTCTGCTGCTATCCAGCTACTGGATAAGTATTATAGAACATGGAGGGACAATGGTTCTCAAAGAAATTGCTTTTAAAAGACTATCTAACTTCTAAGAGATTGTTGAAAGAAGCATCCATTCAACTTTCAGAAAGAAATAGGTTGCCTAATGAAGGTGATCTGTGCACGTTTCCTACGTAGCAACTGAAGGAATGAAACATCSACGTTTCAGCTTCGTGTTAGCAATATATTCATAGTCTGTAAATAACATTGAAGCACAGCTGGATCCCGAGTCCCCTCTAGTTATGAAAAATCACATAGATGGGGCCTTAGTATTAGAGTCAGGAAGTTCGTGCTTTCGAATTAGCCTGATTCTAGAGTCCATAGAAGACACTTGCCAGATCAGGCTCCTTGCAGTCAAAAGTTGATCTTGTCAAACCTGTGCTCTGAGTTATGTAGTTCTGAATTATGTGTCTGTCATCGTGCTCTGCCAGAGGGTGTTTTCCTGGTGAGGTGGCTGCAAGGCAGGCTTTGCCTTAGATGCCACACATGGGAATGTAGTTGGCCGCAGAGTCACAGCCCCTGTGATTCCCAAGGGTCTGCTCTTTGTGTTTATCGATCATGCTTCTCGCCTTCGCTGTCTTCCCCTTTCCTCTTGCCTTGCTAATGCATGTTTTCCTCCTKCTTTTACCCCAAGAATGTTCTCTGGGCCTTGACTGCTTGGAGGACGATGTGAGAAGAAGTAGGCAATTGGGTTTCAGACACTGACATTCAGACTATGGTGTCTGACACTGTTATCCCCAAAACACTCACTGTCACTTCCTCACTCAACGTGATACCAAGTTTATTTTAATCAAGAGGCTGGTCTGCCTACATGTTTTCTTCAATCCCAAAGCCTTCAGGAGTGAGACATTCCTTTTGCATCTGGAACAACATGTGTTTGAGGATTTTTTTTCTTATTTCTCCAGTAAGGAGAAATAATAATAAAAAGACATTTTAGGAAAAACCTTTCCCCTTCCATAGTTCAGGAATTAGAAATCTAGACTATGCATGGACTGGGTGGAAAATTGAGAGTACTGATACACAGGTGCAGTGGATGGTATGAACACATCTTGTTAGATCACAGGCAGTCTTGGATGTCTCTGAAAAATGTTTGTTTTGATCTACGAAAGTGGCCATTGGGCACGTTACTGCCAAACACGATACCTGTAGAGATTTCTAAACAAGATACGGCCTCTTTATGGGTAATCCATGAAGCCTGGAGAATACGTCTCAGAGTTGCTCAGTGTTAAGGCTTATGTAGATATTGCAATCTACAGAAGGAAGAAAAAAAATATGTAGGCAGTGTCTGAATTCTTTACCTATATGCACATTCACAACATGCTTATCTTCTGTTCTCTCTCTGCACTCCTAAAATTAAATTTAGGGTTTCTTAGGCTGTCTAGAGCAGCACAACCAGCCCATGTGTATTGATGGGCYGCAGTCATGCACTCCCTCAGTCTGCAAAGACTGAAGCTGAACTGGTCATCCCACATCTGCAAGTGTTCGTGTGACCAACACATCTTGAGCTTCGTGTCACTGACCAGCAACCTTTYTGTCTCTGCATTCCTGAACATTGCTTTAATGATACGTTCTGCAGCTCTTGATTACATCCATTCTGGGTAGAAGATGAGACATGGCAGCTCTTGGTGATTAGAGGAGCGTCTGTCAGTCCCTATTCATCTCTTAATATCCATGCTATAGATAACTGGGGATGTTTGTACTTAAGTCTGTATTTGAAGTTTATTTTGTTAGCAACATTATGCTGACTCGTATTGTCTGAATATTCAGATTTAGCATAGGGATGCGCAGAGTGCCATGAAGAACAGTCATGTTTTAATGCCTTGAACTGATAAAAGTTCGTTCTTCTCTCCAAATGCAGTGTGTGCAGCTGAGCTGTGGTGCATTTGTAGAGTGCAGGAGGCCGATGGTGGGTAGAGGGCGAATGGCCACAGGAGGCTGCGGTAMCCGCTGGCTCTAGCGGCCTCCTCCCGCAGCGGGGCCAATGCTATAGATTTCTCTATTAGTTGTCAATTTTCCTTTGGACTCTGGGGACTTAACTTTTGACCCTTTTCTTTTTTTAGAATGGCTGATTTAAAATTGGCTGGTGGAGTTAAATATTTGTCAGCGTGATGGCAACAAGCCCATTCCTGGTTCGRTGTTTGTTTTGAGTGGCTGCAGGAGAAGAATTTTGGTGTTTTTGTTTTGAAAAATTAGGATAAAAATATGGCATAGAGATTATGGTGCTTTTTAATAACTGCATTTTATTAGTTTTTCATTTATAGACATGCTCTCCATCTTAAAATTCTCTGAAAAAAGCTACTGTATTTCACTGAAGTGCCACTCAATACTACAAACACAGGAAGTAAACCTAGTTGTTGTGRTTTGAAGCAGCTATTCCTTGCTGCAGATTTAATGTTGGTATCTTGCACAACACATCTTCCTCTTCGCAATTTTTATGCTTTTCATCATTGACTTTAAATTTGTCATCTTGCAGCCACCTAATGAAGTATGTAAGGATAGGGAATAGGCACATTTAGTAAATGGCTAGCCTGTCAAAGCTTAGAGACTGTTAAATACAAAGATGTTTAGGCATGGCAGGAGCCTATGTGAGAAAATCATCTAGTGTTTCATAGTTTGAGTAAAATCAGGTGACTTTTGCCATCTATTCAGTGGTTTGTGCTTTGCATTGATTATTTATGCCTCGCAAATTGACTGTTGGGTGGCGGTTCAATGGTGTTCTTTAAATAGCGTAGGCAAAATGCAGGACTAGGTACAGCAGCATTTTGGAGTTTTTTCCTATTACCATAAACCAGAAATACATTTTTAAAAAACTTTTGCATCAAGYAGTATTGGTTTTTACCCTCCTAATTTTTTACTTCCCAAGCGGACTACTTGCACTGCTAGTTTCATGGCTGCTTACTGTCACGGCCACCAACGCGGTGGTGCCGTGGATGGGCACGAAGTGGGGCCGCTCGGGCTCGCTGATCTAACGAGGAGCCCCAGGATGGAGACACGTCAGGACCTTCCCGGGCAGCCCAAGCAGCCTCTCCGGGAGCCGCAGCGGGCGCTCTACATTGCCACGTCCTATAGCTCGGCCACCCTGCCGGGCTCTTCGAAACACAGRGGAAAATTCACCAACCTACGTGACAGTGTAAAAAAGAGCCCTACAAAAAGCACAGCAAAAGTAAAGGCTACTAGTGGTTGGGTGTCTGATGGCTCGTGCTCTAATTATTCGGTGGAAAAGGTATGTRTTGTACTCAGTATTGTTGATATGCATTTTTAGAAGATTTTATGCTTCTTTAGGAAATGCAAACAAGGTAGGTTTCATGCAAAATGAATAAACAATGCTGTTCTTTCTGTAGCCTTATCGCTACGATTTTTAAAGACTTACTGTTTCAGTTCATCTTCACTTTGTAATCAGAAATCAAAGATATGTTATTGGAAATTGAAAGCTGCCTGTGAAAAAATACTGATCAGAAGCGTTTCTCTCACTTTGTGCTGTTCGCAGGGTTTTGTTCTCTGTAGTAATTTGCTGTAGGAGAGGAAAGTCTGTGTGCTTTGTATTCTCCAAGTACTACTGTGGTGTTTAAACAGAATTACATTTTCGTATAGGTAATGGTGTGTTTTGTTAGGCTGCTTGTGTTATTGCTCAAGCGATGCATTCATTTATGAGATAATCTATTGTGATTGTGTAACATAGTTCATGTACAGTCAAAATGAAATTTTCAGTAGGTCCAGTACATTCTTTGTAGCGTAGATTAGTTTGTGTCCATTTAAACCTGGCCCATTAAATCCTGTCAGAGACATTATTGAAAGTTACTTTGGGGATAAGCACTTTTGCACCAAACAACTTACGTGTGTTAGTTCGGCAATCCCTATGCATTCAGGGTGTTCCTTGCTGGAGGGTCTGGGCAAGCAGAGCATGGGAAGTGACATCCCAGGCAGTTTGAGTTTCTCCAAGAGCCGTTACACACTATAATCCTTGTCAGACTGATTGTGGATTATAGTAAAATGCATTTAGCATCCCCCTGCTTAGAAAGATGTTCAAGGGTGTCTTGCTGTGGCAGTTAGAAGCCTACAGGTTTCTCACGTTGTTATTTTTTTGAGTGATCAGACAGCTTTTTGGGTGCTGTATTTGGAAACAGATAGTTCTTGCATTGCTGACCTCTCTTCCTCAGCTCACCTTGGCTGGTTTGGTCCTGGTTGGGCCTTTTCCAAGGGGTTTGGTGAGGCAGCAGAAAAAGCAGACACTGCAGGTTACCTGGGTGCTCCTCTTCCTGGGGTTGCACAAGGTCCTCTTCCTTCCCCACCACCTTCCAGCGAGGCTTTCTTCTCCATCCACGGGCTTTCTGCAGCTTGCAGACCTCCCACATCTCAAGGTTGCTTTCTGTTGCCTCCCTGTTGGGCAAGCGAAAGGGGCATCAGTGCTGGGAAAGGGTGGGAAAGGGTGTGAGCTCCCAGGTGGGAGGCTGCTCGCCCAGCTCTGGGAGAGCAGGRAGGGTGGGCAAGGGTGCAGCCCAAGGCTTGAGCTGCCACCTTGCGYGGTGCCTCGTGGCCTTGCGTGCCCCATAAGTGACACAAACCTCCCCCTGCCCCACGGTGTTTGGGACCTTCTCTGGAGCCCTTGCTTGGCAAGGGAGCCTCATACAGACAGGAGACCTTGGTTCTGCTGCTCGGCCTGGCAGCTCTCCGTGGGACCTGTTCTGGTTTGAACCCGCGTCCAGAAGTTGTGTTTCCCCTTGTGCTCCAGTCTGTATCAGATGTGAGGGTAGAGGAATGGCGTGAAAGGCRAAAGAGGGCTGGTAAAATTAAAGGGAGAGTTTTTACTGTTCCTGCTTAATTGAAAACTTGGAAGTAATTGGCCTTATTTTCAYCTGAGTAATGTGTGAATTTTAAGATGAGCAGTAAAATTTAAGTAGCCTTGCCCGAGTGTCGCACTAAGCACTTGTTGTGCCCCTTGGGAAATGGTTGTGATCAGTTATTTAGACCAATTTATATTCCATTTATTTTTTTTTTTTTTTGTACTAAAAAGATCTGCTGTGGCCTGTAAATATAAAAATCTGTAATGTCATTAGTCATAGTTTTTTCAAGTTACCAGACATATCTTCTTTCATGTTTTTACCTTTTTCAATAACTGCACCTTATCAGATGTTCCCTTTGGATTGAACTTGAAGCTGAAAACACCTGTATAAATATAAAATATATTTCCAGTAGGGGCTGTAGCTCTTGGGTGGTGTTATGTTTCTTTAGTCCTTGCCTTTGCTGTTTGGTTTGGAAATTTGGTTTGTGCTATTGAAATATCTTGCCTTGCTTGATAAAACATCTGAACTTTTAAAAATATTTTTAATACTTTCATGTTCTGGAGYTTTTGGTTATTTTCAGGATTTAATAGTTTTCTTAGGTTTTTCATTAATCTTCAGTGTGTTTTAAGATCACAGGAATGTCTTGGGAAAACTAACTCATAAGAGTTTGGATCCATAATTCAGCCAATAATTTTGGTTATAGGTGCCAGTAGTTTCTGACAGTTTGCTGACAACCACTATTTCAATATGTCAAAGTGATTCAAATCAGTGTTTAGTCCCAAATGTTGTTTATAATCATGTTCCCTTGCAGCTTATGTCAGCAGGGTTTTTTAATTATTGTATCTGAAATTCCCAAATGGAGRTCCTTACTAGGAGAAAGGGGTGTGCTATATGTAAGTAAGCCTGTATGATGCTCCCTGAAAAGGTGGGATGAATGAGTGTTAGGGTGTTCTGCTTAGATTACTAAGATTTTATTTAGTTTTTACTGGTTTAAGAAACATTTTTTTCTCCTCTTCCTTTATCAATGGGGAGCCAGCTTTGTTGGGTACTGGGAATTTGAAAGGCTGTTTTCCTCTTTTTGCCACTASTCTGTAATTATGAAGGGCTTCTGCCTTGAAAGCAGCCCCTGTAAAGTCTGAGCCTGTTCACTGCCATGAAAAGGTTTTCTTTTGGAGCCCCAAGTCTTACTCTTCTGTACTGCAAGGTAAGYGACAAGAGTAAATAGTGTGGATACTACCTGGAGTCTTTGATATTCACATATTGTTGGGAATGCACGATCATATACTATGCAGTTCAAGATGTCTGTTCTCAGTTGCTTATAGTCTTTAAATCAGTATGCTATTGAGAATTAAAAAAGAAATAGCTGTTAAATGTCAGTGCTTTTTGTTTTGCCTTTTTTGACATTTTTTGGTGATTTTTAGCCCACAGAAGCTGTTCCTTCCTCTACTCCCATTGTCCCTGTGATCCCTGTCCCTCCAGTCCCTGCCGAGACCACTGTCATCCCATCCACCATATCACAGGTTTTTATTCTTTTTTTGTTTCTTTGATTTATTCAACTTTTTATTTATTTGATTTCATTGTTGTTTAAATTCATTTTCTGGTCTAGTCACACAGAGGTCTGAAATAGCAAAATTAGAAATACACTAGAGTTCCTTACATGTGTTTTGATGTTTTACAAAATAAGCATATATGTGATCCTGTGGCTGTTTTGTTACTAGTTCTGTGGGTTTGGCCTTTACTTTCTTTCCATAGCTTTTAAAAAAAACAAATGCGTGAAAGTTTTAAGTAGTAGTAGTGCTTTAAAACAACAATAACAGCAACAACAACAAAACCCCTTCTAAAGTCTCAGTTTCCCAGAGGCACTACCTTGTTTCCATTTGGTTTCCTGACCTATAGTTCATTCTGAATCAGACATTTACAAAAGTGGCTTTAAAACAACCAACCAAACAAAAACACTTGCTACTCCTGACTCCTAAGTTCAGTTATGCAGAGAGAAAATGTTGCTGTGAGTTGGGCAGTGTGCTTGCAATCCATGTGTTGCACTTGTGAAAACATGCAAGAGAATTGTCTGTAAGTTTCTRCTATCCCTGAGTGGAAGTTTAAAACGAATAAGTGAGGATGAGTTGGACTGAAAATGTTTCTTTTCCTGCTATCCTTCAAAGTGCAGTTATTTTTATGCAAAAGAAAAGTTGCCTTGGATCTGTACTTGCTTTAATCATTGGCAACTCCTTCAAACTGCATCGTTAGCTATTTTATATCAAGAGCTGCTGCCAACTCTCTGCAGTATTTTATTGTCGAGTGCTGCTGGAAACACAGGCTCTGAATCCTGGCATCCACTTGTAACATGAGACTTCTTCCGTTACTGCTATTTTTTAGTTTCCTGTATCCCTTAAGGAAGAAGCAAAAGAGGCAGAGAGAAAATGAACTGTTACTGTGTCCCATCTTTTTTGTTGCTTTGCAGCAGCTTTTATTCAGTTTAAGATATTTATATTTTATCTAAGCATATTAATCAATTATAAAGTAGCTAAAGAAAAARCATTGAAGTAATAGGAGGAAAGGAGAATTAGACATGGATGGGGCTGGATTAAAGCAGAAGGGCAGGAGCCGGGTGGCTGCTGCCTTGGGTCTCCTGCAGGCACCAGCGGGGATCACCTGTGTTCTTCTGCACGCCCGAGTATAAGCAATTAAAACGTACTGTAAAAGTTATGAACTCTGGACGTGGCAGAAGCAGTTTTCGTGTGTGTGCAATAGATACTCCTCCATGTTGGGGAAGTTGTTTTCCCCTTAGGCAAGCCCTTAGCTTGCTTGTAAACAAGTTTCTCAGTTGCCCTTTAGCTATTTGAAGGATCCCTGGCAGGGAGCTGGAGGCGGGAAGTAGCTTGGGAAGAGTGGGAACCGCCGATCTGCCTGCCGAGCCCAGCTGACCCTGGGGTGCCCCCTGTCCCGTGCCTTTGCAGGGTGCAGGGCTGTGTGTGCCCTGTCTGGCCCTTGGAAATGACACCAAATTGGGGATTCTTGACATAAAACACAAATAAATGCAGAAGCACCAGAAGCTGTCATTGAAATTGTGGAAGAGATTTAGCAGCTGTTGGCTTGTTGGTGTCTGAAATGCTGCACGTGGAAATCTCAGCTGCTACTGGCAGTTTGTTTATTAGCTTGTTTTCCTCATCTCTCCTTTTTTTTTTTTTTTTTAAGACAGGAAAAAACACATAGACACATAGACTGTCAAGCACACGCTGATAAAGTATACAGGGTAGATCTTTTATTTTGGTATGTTTGCATTTCTGCAAATCTGCATTCCCCAGTTTGGAAGAAAACAGTTGTACTTGATATGAAAAGGAGAAGGGAACCCACCAMAATTTGTTTTTAAAATGCTGACTGGTCAAGCAACTTGTAGATGTCATACCATAAATCCCAGGGTAACCGATGAATGAAGAGCAAATGAAGAGCATGATTCCTTTTTGTTGAGAAACGATAAATGATGGTGTTTGTAAGTGGAATGGTTTGTGCTGTAGTTTTGGTGGGTGGCTTTTGAGAGGTGAAGGCTCTGAGCACGAGTCAGAGAGGCTAAGAACAAGTTTCAGAAGAGGTCACTTTTTCAGAATCTTTAGCTGAGGCTACATTTTAACAGAACATTGAGAAACTAAGCATGTCAAATAATGGGCAATTTTTCATTTCGGAATTGCTTTCTCTTTTACAATATTTGTTTTTGTTTTTTTTTTTCCTTTAAAAGGCAAATCCCCCTCCAGTACTGGTGAATACAGATTCCTTGGACTCTTCAACATATGTAAGCTTGTTTCCTTTCAATCACAGCTTTACATAATATTTTGTATATGTAGTTGTCTAGGTCTGTTACGGGCTAATAAAGCCTATTTTACCTCCTTTATGATGGGCAGTTTGTTCAAATATCTTAATGTTTATCTAAAATCATGTTTTATGAAAAAAAATATGGTGGGTTCCTGGGAAGGTTCCATGAGTAGCGCTGGGCTGACAGCACAAATGTAGCTGGTTGGATACAGAATTCTCCTTCGGCAACAAGCTCTAACTCTGCAGTCAGATATTTCAGTACTTGACTGCTCTTTCAGCTGCAGTTTTCAAAAACACTTCCTTAACTGTAGATAATTGTATCCCACTTGCCTGTTTCTTTTCGAAGCACGGTGTTGATATCTGGACTAGCTCCTTTATTTTGTATTTACTTTAGGAAYTGGTATTAGCAAGTAAAGGAGAATCAATGTTGTCCTTGTAAAAAGCATTGTTGCTTATAAAGCTTGTTAAAAGGAAGCTCCAGTGTGTCAAGAGAGACAAAAGTATGAATTAACAGAGTAAAAAGGAGAATGAARAGGCAGGTACAGTGACAGAGTTGGCTTCAACGTTTGACCCAAGTCCATGGGCCCAAGTCCAAGTTACCTCTGACTGAAAAGATCCCAGCAGCTGGAGGTGCCCTTTGCACTCCTGATGCTTAGGAGAGTATTGACTGTGAGATGTCTCCTTCTACACACAAAATAAATGGAGGAAAAAATGGATTTTAAGCAAAAATCACATTTCAAATAGTCCCACCTGTCTCCCTCTACGCACAAATTAAATTGAGGAAAAATGGCTTTTTAAACAACACATTTCAGATAGCCTCATCTGACAGGGCCACTGGGAGGACAGTGGATGGTAGAAGCTAGAAGGGAAGCTTGAACTAACAAGATGAATTGGCGGTGAAAATTCTGAGGTCCTGGAGCTATCAGTTTACAGTGAAGGTAAAACAAACAACCTCATAACCAGCTGTAATCTAAGCTGCTCTGTAATGGTAGGAGGTTGAGTAAAGCAATACCTTCCAGGGTCACTGCCACGTAGGTAATGGAGTCGTTAGGTGATGAGTAGTGTACAGTCATGCCTGCGAGATCAGAATCAAGAATAAGCAAAATCTTCACTAATAAACTTTCTTTTTCTGTTGGGGAAGGGAAGCCTCACACTGATCACTTGTCGTGAACCGTTTCCCAGGTGCTGTAATACGAGATGACTGGGTCAGTCAGCACATGTCTGTGTGCTCAAGGACTAAGTTAATGTAAAAGCTATTCTTGATCACAGTGGCTTCTCTGGTGTTGGTGTAGAAAAAGATAAAGTTTCATGTGTTCATGAGGTCAGGACCTTTTCCTTTTTTAATAGAGAAATATCATGTGCTAAAAGCACAGTATCTTTTTTTTCTTTTCCATAGAGCAAACTATTAAGGACACTGTATTTGAGGTGCTGGGCGAAAGGCGGATAATCATCTGTTATGTCTGGGATGGATGTGGCTTAAATTGCAGTGCAGGGAGATAAAGTTGGGGATTAAGAAAAACTTTTGTAATGAGGGATAACCTAGCCCCATATTAAATTGCCTGTGAAAGCTGTAGTCTTCTCTCTAGCACTGGAAGCTTTTAAGTATGTTAAATGAGCATGCCAGGAATGATGTGGATATGCTCTTAAATTTCATTGGGAGTGAATTTGGAGGTGCCATTTTTTTATTCTCCACTRAAAAATTACACATTTGGGAAAGCCTCTCTGGAAAAGCCTCTTTATAAGGCTTTTTGCAGCCTTATAAAAACTATGTAGTTTGTAGTATGGTAGTGCTACAGAAGATGAAGATTTAGAAGATTTTTAGGACAGACAAGATGTTTTGTGAAAGGATGGTATAAACAGAGGTGGGGATTCATACAGAAAGCTTATTTTAGAGCGCTTATCTGATTTTTCTCTGATCAGTGTGGAGCTATATATACCTTATACCTATATAAATACCTTATATATATAATATATTATTTATATATTTATATATTTGTATATATATATATAAAACCTCWTCTTTGATCCTTTCTCCCTCCTTGCTCACTCACTTTTAACTCTTTYGCCTCTGCTCTGGACTATCTCTGTTGAGCAGCCTGTTGTGTGCAGCATTTAATGCGAGCTGCTGCCTGAGGGGTGTCTGATAACGAAGGCAGAGCAGGGTGGGACAATCACAGGCCTTTTCTAAGCGCTCTGAGCAGTGGGGTTCAGTTGGCATTTGATGGGAGTGAGTTGTCAATCTAACAAACTGTGTCCTGTGTAAAGTTAAAATAACTTTTTCTTTCGTTTTAGGTCAATGGCACAGATGCAGATTATGAGTATGAAGAAATTACTCTCGAAAGGGTAATATACCAAACATCTTCCTGTACTCTATTTTGAAATGGGAGCCCATGATATTTAAATATTAAGAATTAATCCCTATTGTTAGCATGCTGTTAAAGGCAATCCAAAGAGGTTCTTTTTAACCTACATTTTTAAAAAATCACAACGTTGTATATGTGTATAGAGAGAGCTATAGTTTTGTTTTCAGTTCTTAATTGCAATATAATGGTGGTTTAATATTGTGTTGATAACTGAACTGCAGTTTGTTCAGTATCTGCACTTTCTGGATAGTTAGGACAAGTTCAAGTTGCCAGGAACCCTGAAGCTGCTGCTCTASAGTGTTTTTAGGAGGCACAGATCCTTGCGACATTTTATTAAAGCMACCCTTTTTTCAGGAGCAGGGATAGCAACAAAAATGTCAACTGTTTTTTAATAATGTAATATAATCTTAATAATATTATGTAATTTTTAGAAAGATTATATAAACTTGTTATTATATTGACCCAGAGTCTTATTAGAGTCAAAAATATCTTATTATTTTTCCCTCTCTCTCTTTAGGGAAATTCAGGACTTGGCTTTAGCATTGCAGGTGGAACAGATAACCCACATATTGGGGATGATGCAAGTATTTTCATTACAAAAATTATAGCTGGAGGTGCAGCTGCTCAGGATGGAAGATTACGGTATGACAGTTTTTTGTGTTGTGTTGCTAATTTCTTATCAATCAGTAGAATAAGCATTTTCAGATCTTAGTTAATGATATCACATTAATACCTAAAGTTTTTATTAATTGTTTTGTAAATAGTGGAAATACTTAAGTGGGATTTTTTCATCCAATAAATCTGTAGTTAAGTGAGTTTGATCTTCTGTGTTCTGTGATATACATTGATTTGCCAAATGGTCTGTAATTCTTACTTTGGTCAACTTCTAAAGTTCCGATTTTGAATGTATCCTTCTCAAGGAAGTAATTTGGACAGTTTATCAATATCACTTAGGTGATGTAGGGATATGTTTGATCCCACGCCTCATGCCTCTGGTACCGCAAATGTATATTTAAATCTTCTAATTCTGATGAAACTCCTGAACCCTAATGGGACCTCAGGAGCGGATTCTGTAAGCATCTTTGAAGTACTTTTCTTCTACCAGTTTAGGGCATCTTTCTTCATTACTATTTTTCCCTCATGCACTTTATTTTTAGACTACACTGAATCCAAGTTCACATAATATTTTAATGTATTTCTTTAGGTGTCTCATGTTCTAAATTGTGCAGAGGTCGTAGAATCCAGTAAAATGATGGGCTGCCAAACAAAAAAGGGTTGATGAGCTACTAGTAACAGCAAGCAGTGCTGGAGAGCATCCCCCATGTTTTTATCCTTCCTCTTTGCTCTTATGCTGGTCCTTCTACCTCCACTTGAAAGTTGAGCTCTTGTGCTAGTTAATATTTACATGAATTAGTATTAATGCAGTGACTGAATAAGYTTGTGCTTTGCTGTCACAGCACAGTTCTAAATATTTCATAAACTGAGCTTAGTTTTAGCAGAGGAGGTTAAAAGAATGCAGTGGGAAGATGTATTTCAGCAGTCTGGTTAGGATTTCTGGCAAGTACCAGATGGAGTATCCAAAAGGATTTGTTTTGAGCCATGCACATCCCCTGCGGTGACAGGGTAGCCTGGTGCCACCTCTGTTGTGCGAGTGACCTGGTGCARGGCAGGGCTCGTGTTGGAGGTTTCTATTTCCAACACTACTTCTACACTACTTGTTCTGAGGTACTTATTTTAGAAAAGTACTATGAGGTTTCTAATGCGTCCAGTGTGCTGCCAAACAGCAGCTGAATGTGAACGTTGCTGTCTCTAGGGTTAATGATTGTATCCTACGAGTGAACGAGGTGGATGTTCGTGATGTGACGCACAGCAAAGCAGTTGAAGCCTTGAAAGAAGCAGGATCAATTGTACGACTGTATGTTAAAAGAAGAAAACCAGTCACGGAAAAAATAGTGGAAATAAAACTTGTAAAAGGCCCTAAAGGTATGTAAGAAGTATAAAGCTATTTCATAAGTTGGGTAGAGTTGATTTTAGAATGTCTTTTTGTCAAAATAAAGCAGTACCTTGAGTATGAAGCTCTGTGAAATGAAGAATAAAGAAGGTAAGATCATAGTGCCTCAAGCACTCCTGCATTCTCGTGCATGCTTGCTGTATTACTGTTCTCAATGCATATTTCTCTTTCGAGTAGTAAAAATGGGTAGCTGAAATATGTTCCTGTTCAATTTTTAAGTAACTACATTATTTCAGGTGAATTATCTCAACAAATCTCGGGAGGTTAAAAACATTTAGGGAAAAATATTCTTGTCCTTTTAAAAGGGGAAGTGGTGGAAAATAGTTCTTTGGTTATAAATATTGCTGCTCTAACTGTGCTGTGTATATATTTCACAAGACATGAACTGAATCATTTAGTTTTGTTCTCAGAACTTCTGCAAGCATTACTGCTATTTAGAACGTTCTGGAAAATCRAGAAGTTCACTGGGAAGTATTTACTCAGCCACCTCTTTTCATATTTGTGTATAAACACACTTAAACATGTGTATTTATATATATGTGCATGTATAAATCAGTTATGTATATGTGTGATACAGGTAGTGTTCTTACAATTATTAAAATCTACTGAATGCTAAAAGGTTTCTTGCTTCATTTTCATGCAGGTCTTGGTTTCAGTATTGCTGGTGGTGTAGGAAATCAACATATACCTGGAGACAACAGCATCTATGTAACCAAAATCATAGAGGGAGGAGCGGCCCATAAAGATGGCAAACTTCAGATTGGAGACAAACTTTTAGCTGTGAGTAAGAGCTGCAGTTTCTTTTATGAGCCTTCACTTGTGGGTCTYGGAAGAGAATGTGATGCCCTTGATCATGAAGCTACCTGTCAGTGGAGCTGGCAGATTGTATTGTAGAAGTCATTAAGATAATGCTCTTCCAGAAAATCGGTGTTAAAATTCAAGCTGTACTCTGATCCATACAGTCGTTTCAGGAAGTTTGGAATGTGTACCTCAGCACAGTGCTTCATGCAAATACCTGTATTTCATTATTGACGCTGGCCATTAGTTTCTGTTGTCTARATGCCTGAAATGTAAACCAGCATACAATAGGGGGATTTTTCTCTTCTGCAGTGAGCATCATGTGAAAGCTGACTCTTTTACCTTGAGAATGTGTGTATTTTTTCATATTCAGGTGAACAGTGTTTGCTTAGAAGAAGTTACTCATGAAGAAGCAGTGACTGCCTTAAAAAACACATCTGACTTTGTTTATCTGAAAGTTGCAAAGCCCACCAGCATGTTCATGAATGATAGTTATGCCCCTCCAGACATCACAAACTGTAAGTTTAGTTTTTCTTTGGCTTGATTCTTATACAAGTTTATCTTTCTTTAAACTCTTACTTGCAGCCATTCAGAAACGTGTTACTGCCATTCTTGATTTTTTTGTCYTCCAAATTCCTGTCTTATCCAGGTTCTTAAGAATTTGGTTCCTCTCCTATACAGGTACTATTCCTTTTGTTACTCTGTCTTCTAAACCTACACAGAGGCTGCCCACAGACATACTCATTTTGTACAAATACTGCTGAGCTGAAAAGCCCTCTATACCGGATCAGTGTGGGTCTAGACTACTTACTGCCCAGACTGTCTCTGCTTAAAAAAGAAAAATATTTTATCAGAAACAAGTAATAAGGGTGATCAGTACCTCCCACCAGGCTGGAGGCTGTGATGTCCACTCAGCAGAACATGTTGCAGACTGTACCTGGTGGTAACTTGTGTGAACCCAGTAGTTCATTCAAGACTCCACAGAACATCAGAGTATTTTGTTGTCTTCAGCACTTCCTCCCAGCATTGGTCTAGGTTTGCTTCGAGAGCTGCCTTGCTTTCTGTTTATGGATGAGCTCTACTTTTAAAAGGGAGCGTTGAAGAGTGTTGAAGGCAGAACTTCTTGAGCACCAGGTCAACAAAGACTTTCTATAAACTCCTTTTTCTTTTACAGCTCCTACAGTAAAAGCACTGGCCATACAAAAGCACAGTTTTGTCGCGTGTTCTGATGGCACCAGAGATGTCCCTGGGTAACTTAGCATCCACATGGGTACTCAAATTATTTGAAATGTGAYGTTTCTTGAGTGAGGTTGGCGGTCTCAAGTCCAGGGACATTTGATCAAGAAGTTCCTGAGGTTCTGGCTTGTGGCAGTGTTTGTCAGGAAGCTTACAGATCCTGCCCGTGTGTTTCATTGCCTGTACCTGGGGCAGAAATCTGGCCCCAGTCACTTGGTATTTATCAGAGCTAACGAACAGTTTCCGGCTGCCTTRGGGGAAACTAATGTCCAAGTCATCAGGAAAGGAGATTTGGAGCTGTTTGGTATCTGAGCATTCAGCAGATACAATCACAGTCGCAGGGCATGGGCTCGTGGTTATGGGCTGTAGCTGTAAGGACTGCTGCACTTTAAAGAGTGGCCCTTCTTCTGGCCCTTGACAGGCTGGAAGACTTGATTGCCTGGCCTCTTTCTAATAGTCATCTCAGTAGGATTTGTTTAACCCCCTCAAGTGTGCTGCCTTGTGCAGGTGCCTTACAAGAATCTCCATTTTATGAGTCACGTAGAACACAGTTCACGGAAGACTTATTTCTGGGCACACTGCCATTTGAGTACAGTGCTTGGTTGTGGCAGCCAGTCTTTAWTGACTGAAAAATGAGATCTTCCAGTATCGGAAACATAGAAATTTCATAAAAGCTCTGTTATTTGTCTGTGGAAGAAGAGCATCGATGCAGCCCTCAGTGGGTGGACCTGTGCAYGGATGTCTTCTGGAATAAGTCATCAGCAGGGAATATAAATTACTACAGTAATTGTCTATAAATGTCAGTCAATAAAAATCAGCCTAGAAATAAATGTTGAGTAATTTAGAACTCTAAATGCTTTTTTTTTTTTCAGTTTTTGGTTTTCAGTTAGCCACCACTAAGCATATCCAGAACTTACTATTAAAAATACACAGAAAGCTTTAACTGCACAGTACTTATTGTAGAATATCAAACTCAGAAAAAACATCTACATCTTTTTGACGGACAAAAAGGACTTATTTTTCTTACAAGTCTTTCTTGAAGGGAATATTAACGCTACATTTTTGACTACTAGTCCATGTTGAATTATTACGTTATTTGTCCTCGCTCTGTGTGCACTGGTACAATATTTCCACAGTGCATTAAGAAGTTTCAGAATGCTGCAGGGGAGGTATAATCGGTTTTCTGAGTGGAGGCATAAATTCCTTCTTTCTTAAGTGACATAAATATGGGAAGAGAAGAGCATATAATAACAGAAAATTGCAATAAAAATCTTATTTTATTTCACACTTTAGAGATTGTGCTCGAGATTGGTGTCTTCAGTTTGCAGATAATAAGGAAGTTTTCATCATCTTTCTGTATAGAATTGAGTTATGTCAATGGAGGGTGGATTTGGAAATGGAAGTTCTCTTCAAGTGTGACTCTTCCTCTCTCTTGCTTCAACTGTGACATAAATTAGCAAGTTCATCTTGTAATTTTCTGCTCATCCAAAACAGTTTCTTGCATATTGACTTCCAAAGTGCTGGCTGATGCTAACTCTGGAGAATGACCCAGCTTTGCAAAGTGCTTAGCGTGCGTAGAACTTCCTTACCAGGATGTGGCCAGTGCTGATGTGGAATAGGGAACAAATCTGAAATAGTAATTTGTTAAATTACTTGATAACTCAATTTAGTTATCTGGTAAAAGGATAAAAATACAAGTGTATAATACTAGATGGTGCATGTGTTTCTGAACGTAATACAGTTGAGTTTCAGATGTTTTAAAAGAAGTGTTGAATATACAATTACTAAAAATTGTATGAGTTCAAATGAATTGAATATACAATTTGCTATAAAATTCAGTTACTTCATAAAAATGTGAATGACAGTAGCTGTCGCTAACTTGTTAAAAGCAACTGTAAAATCATTTCATTTCTGGGATAGTTAGTGCATGAACAGTACATGTAGTGCTGCACTACTGTGTTGCATTTCCTTTTTYAATTAAAGAAGAGTTCATAAACTAGTCCTTACATTTTATGCTTTAATTGTGTAATTTCCTCGAAAAGCACTRTAATGATTTTTACATTCAGTAGTAGTAGTAGTTTTGCTTCAACAAAGTGTACAATGACATGGAAATTATCACTTTGGTATTTAAAAACATATCTTTTTTTTCTGTTACAAAATTTTGCAATGCAGCTATATGCTGCTGCACTCGTTAGTAATCAGTAAGAATGACTTGTGTTTGTGCTGCACAAATTCCACCATGATCAAAAGAACAACTTGAAGAAGTGGCTGTATTTGCTCAGAAGTTGGGATCAGTGCATACAGGCTGCGCCTTGTCCCGGGCACGCGCGCACACACACACACACACACACACACACACACACACATACACACACAGACAATGAGGGGTGTAATCTGCCCTCCTCAACGCTTTGCAGAGGGTGCAAGGACCAGGAGGGAGCTGTACATGCAATACAGCTGCTACCAAAAGCAACAGATATCTCTGAGTGTGAGGTCAGCAGGAGTCCTGCGTCTTGAAAAGCTCTAATTATTGTCAAATCCTCCCCACTGAATGCTTTTTTTTTTTTTTTTTTGACTTTGATCAGTTTCTTTTGCCAAAAGTAGTGTTCTTGCTTGATGGTATTGAACAAATTTCTCACTTACTCCTGATGAAGTTGTGTATGACCCCAGGTTCAGGCAGTCATTTAGAAAAAATTACAGGTCCTTTCTGTAGTGCAGCCTGAATCACATCTATTCCATTACAAAGCTTTAGTTTTAGTACAGATCTTCTAAAACCAGCTATTACCTCAGATGTTGCAAGGGAGTAGGAGTGAAGAGCATCTGGCAACTTAGTGATTTTTAGATCTATGAAGTGCCCTCAATCCCGTGTCTGTACATGTGTGCTCAGGTCTTTTTTCCAGTTGTGGGCCTTTTTTTAAGTGAGGAGGACTAGGTCAAGGTTTTCTTTAATTCTAAAAATAGAGAATGAACCCATTCTCTAGCCTTTTTGATAAGGTGTCTGTTACAGCACAACCACCYTTAAATCACAGGGCTCATTGTAAAGAGAAAACAGTGGTCAAATTCTTTTAGCTTTCCTTCAAGCTTAACTGGTAGCTGTAGTGGTTATCTACATATGAAAAAATAGGGTATTCATGTAAAAGGCCCAATTTTCCACTTTGGGAAATAGTTGGGAGCTGACCTTGGTGCTTCCTGTGCTGTAGCTTTTTGTTGCCTGGACCRGTTCCCCTCGGGCTCTGCGTTGCCAGCCAGCAGCCTGGCTGCTCCCAGGTTCCCTGCAGTGCTGAGCAGCCAGCACTGAGGTCGGGTTTGCRTGGGACTTGTTTTGTACAACTTAGGTCTCAGAATGCTTTTAGTGTTTCCTTAAACACAGAAAATAGTCCTCTGAAAGTTGTAGTTACGTAATCTAAATTAAATTGTCAAGTACTAGAATAAGAGGTTATTAGATTACTTCCTTTTGTGAAGAACTGAGGTCTTTAAGGTGTGAAACTTGTCTGCTTTGTCTGCACCAAAGTATTGCAAAGAAAGAGACATTAYCACTTTTTTTAAGCTGTTGCTGTAACAATGCTTTTGAGAAAATGAATTTTTTAATTCAATCAAGTTAAGTGTAATTTAAAAACAGATCAACTTTCCAGTCCCTGTTCTGCTGCAAATATTTAGTGTCTGTTATTTCAATAGACATTTCGTCTGTACAAGGCATAGTTAAACTTCAAAACTTGCTTACTGATTCAAAGTGTGAGGAGACTATGGAATGTGTAGTGTGATACAATATCTTAAAAATATAGTATTATTAATGTATCATTGAAATGTTTGCATTCCATCTGTACACGGGATGCAGTTTGATTGTGTGTTACGGTTCCTCGCGTTCTTTCTCACTGATGGTCTCTTTGCCTCCCTGTCRCCCGCTCCCCTTTGAAGCCTACTCTCAGCCTGTGGACAACCACATCGCGTCGTCCGCCTACCTGGGGCAGCCGCTGCCGCCGGCGTCGCCGGGCCGCTACTCGCCCGTCCCCAAGGGCATGCTGGGGGACGACGAGATTACCAGGTGAGCGACCCGAGCTGCCCACCAAGTCCTCATCCCCAAAAGCTCCCAACATGTGTCTGTGGGCAAAACGTTAACGAAGAAATGAACRTAAATCCATGGTCTCCTAGAACTTACAAATATGGATCATGGGAGAAAAACTCTTCTTGTATGTGATATGATTCTGAGAATAGGGTTAGAACCCAATGAGCTTGCCCAAGTGCTTCATGAGTTTGACAGGTTTTAGGGTGGTCAGAGCAGACATGGTTGCTGTGACTTCAGACCCTGTGGTGCTGACTGYGGGGTCACTCCGCAAGGCTCCTTGCTCCATTGGGCAGGGTGTAGTTTGAGCACTTTGGTTCAAACCAGAAATGAGGCATTTGTCTTCTGAATATATCATGGGTCAGTGATTTACTACTTAATTTAAATCAAGAAATTCTTTGTTGTTGTTACAGAAGGGGTTTTGTTTTGATGGATTATTAAATCCAGTAAGGCTGGAAAGCTCTTAATCTTTTTCTATTAGCAGGCTATTCCTTCACTGATTTGATAGGAGATTGTATTAATCTTTTGTTTACCATCTCTATTAAAGTGAAGCTTTTCTAATTTTATTACCCTCCTGTTCTCTCAGTATAGAGATGGTAAGCTGCATTTTCAGAACGTTATTACTAAACTGTGTCATACTGTCATTTGATACAGATAACGGTCAAGTTTGAGGCAGGATCTGCCCAAGCTTGGAACATATGTGGCATGATAATTTACAGAATTATTTCTAGTGTGTTGGAAGATGAGAAGGGCTTGGATCCATGTCTTTCGTGGTTATTTTACCCATGTGGGTAGGCAGACCCGTTAGCGAGGGTGACTCGGTCCTGCTGACAGTGTTACTGAGCTTAGGAGGTTATTTCTTTATTCTAAAATTACTGTAAAGAAATAGTTTTCTTCTGAATTCTACAGCTACCTAGAGAAGGTTTCAGATGTTTTTGCCTTAAATTACTTTTCTTTTGTTTAATGTGCTAATGTAAGGTAGAACAACATACCTGTGTTCTCATAATGCCATGTATTTATAATAAAACCATATCTTAAAAGAGGAATCTGAGGGTTGATGTGGGTGAAACTTGGGAATTTGATCCTGAGCTGATCAAAGAGTCATTTTAAAATTTTTTGAACATTTTAAAAATATTTTCAAAGGAGTGGATATGATCGTTCTTTTTATTGTGCCTTTTAGCACATGCCAAAAAGTAATAGTATCTCAGTTGTTCTTTAGTGTTCTCTTGTGGTTTTTTTTTTTACACGCAGTGTGCACAGTTGCTGTGCTTAAATATTAGAAATTGTTTGTTGCTTTCTGAAATTATCCATCCTTTTTTTTCCAGTGAATAGAGTAGCAGGTTAGATATTTTCATTTTCTTCATTGAAAGAGAACTTACCTAATGATTTAGCCTCCTAACTTGAGTGGGAGGGATTTTATAAATGAAACACTTTGGTTTAGGTCTTTCTTTCTTTTTCTTTTTTTTTAATTTTAATTTTTTTTTCAGCTACAGTTGCTGTAAATAAGTTGCTAATGTATTTGGGCAAGCAGTAAATTCTTTTTGTTTGGGAAAAGTTTCTGCATGGTTCTTCGTCTTTTGTTTGCTATGTTTATTGCTTGATCAACTGTAATGAAACCAGCAAGGACATGCTTTTCCAAAATAATCCTCCTTTTTAAGTTTTAGAAAGGAAAATTTATTTGTTGTTATGTAATTTACTTCACAGGGAATTCTGTAGCGGTTTAGTGTACTTTAATGAACTGGGAAATAATGCATCATTTCATGTGGCATTGAGCTATGCATATGCAGTGAACTTGAGGCTATCGTTGAAATTGTATAAAGTGCTTTGCTTCTATAATCAATATTAGATGATAGGATTAACTTCATATTCTAAGGTTTTCAATCCGTTTCAGATTATTCAGTGTACATGAGTTATATAAGAAGTTTGTGCTGGTGAACAGTAAACAAAAATGATGCATGTCATGCTAATTTTAGACTGTTATGTTCTCCCTTTGGAGTGAAAACACTGTATAAATAACAGGATTAGAGTTGTAGTACATCTTGAAGTATTGTAGAAGGGAGGAAATTGAGATAAAGACTTCTAGGCCAAACTTCCTATGATGTTGTGGGAAAGAATGCAAGTCTGGGATTTTCTACAGGTGTGCAGTAGTCACAGGGCTCTACTTTCCTATTGGGCCATAGCCATTTTATTGCTCTGCCCCATGTCATTTTGGAGGGGTGAGAGATGAAGAAAAGTGCGTGGAAGAGTAATACCAAGGCTCTTGAGTAAGGCTCTTGAACTGTTAAATCATTACTTTATTCTATGATTTTCATGACTAATGACCAAGACTCTGTATTTTTCTTGTTGTTTTTTTCTTTTTTGCTCCAGGGAGCCTAGGAAAGTTGTCCTGCATCGAGGATCAACAGGTCTTGGTTTCAACATTGTTGGAGGAGAAGATGGAGAAGGAATTTTCATCTCTTTCATCCTTGCTGGAGGACCTGCTGACCTGAGTGGAGAGCTTAGGAAAGGAGATCGTATAATTTCAGTAGGATTCCTTGCTGCTTCTTTCTTATTAATTAGAAAAATCACCCTCTTCCTGCATATGAATTAATATGGATTATATGCAGAAGAATCTCATTAACTATGCTAAATTTGAGACAATGGAATAGTTACTCCTATATTTCAAAATACCTTTGAAGCTTTTGTCTGTCAATGTCTTTAGTCTATAACCTGATGGAAACAGCACTTTCCTACCTCAGAGATGCTTGTTTTCTCTTAAAGCTTATCAGGTCTAAGTCTGGTAGTCAGGGTGTATATGCCTAAATTAAAAGGTTTCAGCCTTTAGAAACGAGCCTTTTAACAAGGTGGAGATATTGATCAGTAGTGTGGGAAAGATGGTGCTTTGCTTTCTGGAGTATCTGCTGAACTCCCTGCACAGTAAGACCCTTCTCAGCCCTGCCTGAGAGGCTCTTCTGCTTGCTAGTACTGAAAATTGTAAAGGTTTTGCACATTTTTTTTCCTTAAAGTGATTTAGTTCATGAAGAATAAAATCCTAGGGCATTTCAGATGTGTTTTAGTAGCTATTTAAGGTGAGGGCTAGGGGGTTTGAAGGGAACTTTTTCCCTGTTACTGTTAGATGAACTTCTGTATCAGTATTTTGTGTTTTGGGGAGGGTCAGCTTCGTGTGTGGGGGTTTCTTGTTTGTTTTTTTCTTCCCTCCAACATTTTTGTATCTAATACACTGAAAACAAAGGCAGTTTCATGTAATATGAAACTGTCTCTGTCTGCTGAATGTCGCCGTATATAGGTAAGCTTTGGCCTTCCTGTAGGAAGTTCCTAAGTGGCTATTAAAGAAAGAAGAGGTGGTGACCACAGAATATTTTTCTCTGTGTGTTTTTAAAAAGAATGTAGATCTTCAGGAAGATGATTAGGTGTAACGATACAAATTCGGGATGTGATATGTTAGGCCTTCTACAATGTTTCTTCTCATAATTGTTTATTTGAACTTCAGTAAAGATCAATAATCATTGTTTGTGTTAACTGAATTGCAATGTTGGAAACAGGAAAATCTCATGTGTCCTGGAAACTATTTTGTATTCAGTTCATTSTTGTTCATGTGACTATATTCCATGATAATGATAAATTAAAACATTTTTCTTTGGTATTATTCGTAGGTGAATGGGGTAGACCTTAAAGCAGCAACCCATGAGCAAGCAGCAGCAGCCCTGAAGAATGCAGGCCAAGCAGTAACTATTGTTGCTCAGTACCGTCCAGAAGGTGAGAAAGCCCCTCCACTGCCTCATCCCTGTTCAAAGGAAAGAAGAAACCATAACATGCTGTATCTAGATCCRTGCCTCTCTCAGCATAGTTGCAAGTGACCACATAGGGACATCTGCAGGAGTTGATGCCACAGCTTGTTCATATTCGTGTTTGCTTAGATCATCTTCAGAAGGTTTGACTTTTTTGGTAAAAGTTGACACACTGTCATGACACACAGTGAAAAAAACAGGCCAGAAAATTCAGAACTTAATAGAAATACCACATTATTGTTTCTGTTTCACTGTTGTCTTCATCCTTCCATCATTGTGTGGGTGTTTTATTTTTTCCCTTCYTAGTAGCAGAAGGATAAAAGATGAATTCTTTTTCTGTTGTGTTGATTCAGCTGCCTTGAGGAAGCAGGATTTTGTTCTCTGTTTCATACTGAGCTGGTATTTATCCAGTAATTTCTTCTGATCCAGATTAGACTGCAGTTATGCTGAGTATCCTAATCTTTACRGGTTCTACAGAAGCCAAATGATACTTTCTCATTTTTGACACATGAACAGGATGTCTCAGAGCTCTAGTTACTAATATCTGACTTGTAGTCAAAGAGAGAAGCTGAAAGTACCTCCAGCTATCAGCTTCTTTTGGGCCTGGTGTAGAAAGTAACTTGGATCAAATACTTACTCTTTGTAGATTAGGGAGTAGTAAAGAAAGAATATTTTCTTGAAGATTTTTATCTCTTAGAGGCAAGCAGTCTAGCTGAGATTAGATTTTCTAAATGGAAAATATGATCCTGCTAATCTTCATGTTGAATGCATTTGGTAGATGTATATGTAGTTGGTCTTCAAATTTCCTAAGTTACAACTAGTTACAGCTGTCATGTTTTCCCCCTGGCTTTTTCACTTTTTTCCAGTGARCTTGGTAAGTGATCTGCATATATCTATTTTGATGCCATTCAAATAAAGGTTAAAAAATACTAAAATGACAGCTCATAAAATTATTGTTAGTCTTCAGTCTTTCCTAGATACCTTTCCAAAGAGGAAAGACATCAGTTTATTTGAGCTTCAGTTAGAACTGTTTGCGTTGTTCATGTATGTTACTTACATGCATGGTTCCAGCAGGACTTGACAGTTGCTGACAGCTAGGACAGATCAAGGAGACTCTAGACATCCATCAGTGCTCATTATAACTGAGTAAATAGATTCACTATGATAAGAGCGTTTGGAAGACATTTGGGACTGGTTCACATCACTACCTATAATTGTACATGACAGCTTGTATGTTCATAGATTTGATGGGGAGTGCTGATGTCTGCTGTAACATCCTACCACATTAATTGTATCAGAAATTCCCTGCTTGTCTTTCACCTGTGGGCTTTGGAAAAAGAGGGTCTTGGAAAAGATCCTCACTGAAAAGTCCGAGTAACCTGGAAAAACATTAATGGATGAGGGGACACTGGGTGATGGGGACACTTTACAGAAGTGTTGGGCAACTTGCAGTTGTTCTTATTTTGTTGTCCTGCTTTTGAACCTGTTTCTCCAGCTTGGACCAGGCGTTTGTTTTACAAGCCAAATGATACTTCATTTGTTTTTCCTTAGTTATTCCAGATCAGAACTGGGCAGTTAAGTACCCATGTTATATTACTGATCATTGCATGCACAATAATTGAGCAGCCTTGGAAGAGAAAGCATGAGGCTGCAGGCAGCAGACATTGTCACCAGCAATTTGTTCATAGATTACCTGACCCTTTTCCCAAAATGGGCAGAATTCCAAGCAACTTGTAATGGCAGGAAGGGATAGTGGCACCTTCCTTTTGCCAAGGATCCACTTGATATACCATGATAAAAGGATGATCGTAACGAATATTGTAGTCTTCTCTAATGCGAGTGTTCAGGTGCCTGCTTGGAATTTAAAATCTGCATTTGTCTTCCTTTTGTAATTCAGCTGATGCAGTCCGTTGTGGTGCATCTCCTCTGCTTTGCTGAGAGGCAGGCAAGGCAGGCGATCAAATTAGCCAGATCAGTGAAATTAGGAAAAGCCAAGTCCTCCAGAGAAGATTTAAGGTTTTTTTGTAGAAATGCTGCTTCTGAGGTTGTGTTGTTCAAATGCATGCAGTCTATGCATGCTCTCTCAGATTTATTTAAGAAAATGCAACTGATTCTCTGTGGAAAATGTATTCAATACAGTACAATAGTTTAATCAAAATTCCTGGTGATCTGTAAAGCAAATGATATGTTTTTCTTTTGGAGGAATATATCTACTGGAAAGATTCCAGTGTAACAGCTTAATATTTTATATCTTTTTCTCTTTAAAACAAATGTCTCTTAAAAGAAAAAGTTAAAAAGAAAARGCTTTGTTTAGAGTTTGTTTTCATTGGCCAGTATTGAGCCAGTTTTTCTGTTTGTGTCATATTTATTGCTGCACTGCTTCCTGGTGACATTTAAAGCAACTGGAATAACTTAAACTCTAGAAACTGCTACCACTTTYGTACATAGAAGCTAAGTTTATTTTCTGAGCATTTTTCCTGAGCTGTTGTCTAAATTCTGCTTTTATAGAGTATAACTGCAGCTAGAGTAACCAATAATAGAGTATAACATATAGAGTACAGAAATAACTCCAATAATGGCTTTACAAAGCTAAGATTTTGTTTTATTTCATATCAGATGGATGAGCTTCACTTGCTTTTTGCTGAGAACATGGGCTGTCCTAACCAGGAGTGATTGATGAGATCAGCACCCCCCAGAACRGAAAACTCCCAGACTGTCTGGGTTTACTGGGCAAGGGGCTGGACAAGGGGTTTGTGGGGAAGGCAGTCTCATGTGTTCCAGTTTTTTTCCCCTACTTGTTTTGTACCTGAATCTACTCATTTGCAAGTAATCCAGGTTAGCTAGTTAAAGTACCTTTAAAATCTGTACCATTAAGATTATAAGAAGGATTCTGTTATAAATAGTGCTGCCAGACAGTACTATAAGACGATTTAAACATGTTTTTAATCCTTTAAAACTTCACTTCAGCCCTTAAGAGGAAAGAGGGGGGAAAAAGTCTTCACTTCAGCAGGGACTAGACCTATTCTCATTATGAATTTTTCAAGGTTTGTGGAAGGAGTTCTTAACTAAAGGTAAATACCATTTTTCTGACTGCTTTGAAATTGTGTGRCCTGGTCTTTCAAGCGATGAATGAAGTAAAAGCTCATTACCCACCAGGATGCGTAAAAGCCACCAGAACTGTGTGGAATGTATTGCGGTCTCTCTTAGTTCATGTTAATATAAAGAGCCTAGCCATGAAGTAGATTAATTGCTCCTCAGAAAGGTTTTCTGGTGGCTTTTTAATCCATACATTTTAATAGATTCTTTCTTAGTGTCATTATACTAAGCATGATATACGCCACAGTCTCTGTACAAAGATTCATATAATACTTTGATGGAAAAGGGTATGCAAAACATGAATGGTACCTATGGATTTGTGAAAAATGCCTTAGTAATCAAGAGACACACAACTAAAGCTCATAAATATCTTTGGCTTTGCTACATGCTGTTCTGGACTCAAATGAGCCAGTCCTGCTTCAAAGGCTTAGACSGGAAAACAAATGGAAGATCCATGCTAGATCAGTGTGGTGGTCATCATAACTCACCGCCAGGCTCCATTTCTCATGGTCTGTAGGCAGCATGAGAGGAGAAAATGATGACTATTTGGAGAGTAGAAAAGAAAAGCAGTAGATAGCTCCCAGCAAAGGAGAGCCACTTTGATAGATGTACCGAGGCCTGCTGAAGGAGGGCTTCCCACAGACAGATGGGAGAAGGAAAGCAAGGAGTATACTTTTTTTAACTGAACGGAACATTTTCAGGTTCTTAGCAGCCTCGGTGTATATARGGATCTCTCTTTCTCAGTGCCTTGCTGCCATCTGTTCCTTGTGACTCCCACCTCCTCCTTTCTGTGACTTACTTTTCCTTCTGTGCTCTCAGCCTGTTTAACTTCCATCCTTTGTGGTAGTCTGCTGCTCCTTTGCTCTCCTTTGCCAGGATGTGTGGTCCAGACCAAATGAACTGTCATTGCAACCCTTTTTCTCCTTCCCCTTTGTATAGACTATTTGCTGTACATCTGTCTAGCACTGTCCTCATTTTGCTCATGAGGTGGGTGGTCATGAGTACTTCACAGCTCAGCCTTTTTCTCCAGAAGTTTGAATTCTGTTGAAGTAGAAGTTATTGGAAGTATTTGTAATTTTCTAGGCAATATCACCTTAGGGGCTGTGGAGCAGAGGAGCCTTTCAAGATTTCTGAAGCAGTCCCTCCTCTTCTCTTTTTTTTCTGCTGCTGCTGCTTAATATGCCTGCAGACAGAAAAAAAAAAATCAAAACGAAGCAAAAAACAGATTTTTTATTTTCAGTTCTGCAGCATCTGCTTGTCAAATGTAATTTTAAGATTTAAACTTGAACCTGAATGTAAGCACCTGACCTTCCTAACAACCAAATAAGTGTAAATCAAGGTTGGGTGTGATGTTTTTATTCGGGGGAGTGGAGGAGTATTGCTGCTGTCATGAACTGAAGCAACACATTTTTCTGCTGGCTCCAGCTTCATGTTATGACAGTAAGTACCATCTCACTAATAAACTTGTTGGAAACTTCGGAAAAATATGAGTCACTAAAAAGATACCATTGTTCTTATGATGTTATTTTAATACTATTTCTGTGCAATTTATTTGCAATTTATTAAACACAGAAGAGATTACTGAAGAGATTGTTTAAAAACATACATGTTTGAGGGTATTTCTGCTAAATGCGATGGAGTTGTACTTCATATGGGTCGCGTATCTGGTCCAAGTCTCCAGTGGGGTTTCAAGTCTTGCTACCAGCTGCTGGCTGTCAGTGTCCCCTGCTGTAGAGCTCATAGGGCAGAGCAGCTGCGGCCACTTCTCTGCCTGTTGTCCTGCAACTTTTTTTTCTGCATTTCATATGCTATCACATGATGTCACTGTTCTTTTCTGTAATGGAAGATGCTGAAGACAACTGCTGWCCAACTCTTCCTAATCACAGAGCTTTTATAGAGCTCCACAGTGCCCAAGCTGAACCATGGCTAATTAGGCAAAGAGTCTGTTTGTCAGCAGGGAGGATGCTGATCTTCTGCATTCCACACTCGCTGGTCTTCTGATGCTGTCGAGAGTCTTGTTGTGTATCTTGTTTCCAGCATTAGTTTCAGTTTCACTCTGTTTAATATCAGACTTTTCAGGACCTTAAAGAAGAAAATCCTGCTTGCGTTTTGGTCTAGACTTGGTGATTGTTGGAGGTGCTTTTCCATCCAGSTCTTTCCAAGAGCTTGTGCAAGAGAAGCATGGTTCAAATTCTCAGTTTGTTCTCCGCCAGTAAACTGKGAAGGGGCTCGGCACATTCTATCTCCGTGGGCTTTTAAGCTTCTAAACATGGCACTTCTTGGTACTCTTTGTTCTTGAATATTAGAACCTTCTAAGTTGTAGCCCGTTAGTTTCTTYTGGTTTTTCTGCTGTGTCAGGAGCCTCTCTGTAGAAAGTGCTCTCCTCCTTCGTGCTATAGATGCCCCTGTCTCTTATTCATCACTTATTTCCCAGGAGGTCTGATGAGAGAAATTGAGTTATTCTAGAAAGCTGTGACAGCAGCAACTTGCAGCGTACAATGAAGTAGAACTGAGCAGTACTGAGCACTAGTTTCCACTGTATATGCTGTTTTACTCACTGTATTGGAGGAAATCTGATTCTTCCAAGATGAGACGACTTTAACTGAAACTTACAGTCTTTTCTGACAGTTGGTGCGAGGAACTGCAGATATTTTAGAACGTGAACAGGCGGTAGCACAAGAAAATGCTTGGATTACCTAATGTTTTCCATCCTTACTTTTATTTCACACTGAAAAAAACCCCTTGTATGTTAGAATCCACACTGCCATTCTTGTAGGATGCTTAGAACTTAGCACTTAAGAAAAAAAAAAAAAAGTGAAAGACTTAAAAGATCATTTCTCAAGTGAAATGCAATTCTTTACTGTGACAGTTATGTTCACATTCACACAACACAGCTTTTCTGGCAGCCAGTCTGAGAACTTCCTCATGAACCGAATAACTTTTGAATATACAGCCACCTCCAGCTCCTGATAAGCTGTTTTGTTTTGACAATAACTTCTTTAGTGAACAGAGCAGTGTAACCATGTAAATCAACAGCAAAGGTGCCTGGAGGTCTTAAGTGCAAACTTGTCTGTGTCTTCTGAGTGATACTGGGCAAAGAAAGATGAAGATTAGCAGTGTTGATGTGACATGTTATTTACATATAAAAGCTTTTAAAGAATAGAATTGTTATGGTTCTGCTAATAGAGAGGAAAATGAAGTGAGGCTAATGAGAAATGAAGGAAAAAATTACTGCAGAATCAGTTTTTTTTTATTTTTCTGTGATGCAACTTCTGTTTGATAAGAAAAAGTTAAGGCTTTGGAGRCAAATTATGTTTTAGTCAGAAAGTATTAGTATGTCAGAAATTAAAGATTTAGCTTGTGGTACACTGAATTACTGCTAGGGAATTTATAAGTTGAAAATTAATAAAGGTCCATCCTACCCACAGTAGGTACCATTGACCATGGTTAGGGTGATCATGCTTAGAAGACCTCCTTCCAGGCAGCATTCAGGCTAATCATAAGGACTGGCACTTTCTCCTTTACCTTAGGGGTTCCTTGTGCTTAACCTTAGGCTTTTAGCCCTTCTCCAGTGTGGGTGCCTCTTGTTTGGAGAAAGAGACTAAAGAGAAGGGTCTTTTTTTCTCACTTGTTTAAACTTTATGAAAACTTTTTGTATTGTTTAACCTTTTCCTGTATGAAGATGATATTTTCATGTGTGTTTCCTGATAAGCAAATAGCTTTGTTGTCACCTGAAGATGAAATTGCTTTCCTTTCAGTCATTGTTACACAACTTTCAGCTGTGAAAGGGAGGTAACAGCTGTTAAGCAGGATTATAATATGAACATACACATTTGTACAAATTAACTGGAGGTATGCAAGTGCTCTCTGAAATGTTGGTCAGATTATTTTCATACAAAGGGGATGGCTCTCTGAGGATTTATCATCTGAGTAATTAAGACCAGCTGCTGTGGAAGGAGGAGAACCACAGTGAAGTACAAATGAAGTGTCTTGCCTGAGGCCATGTGGTGCTGCAGGAGCAGGGCCAGAATAGATCTATTCCCTCTGCCTCTGGGCCCTTCCTCTGGAGGATGTTGTCTTCTAAAGATCATTGTTTTCCCACTTACCTCTTTGGGAACCGTTCTGTCATCTTGAGTTCTGCTGCTGCTGGTGAGAGTATGAATAGTGGTGGAAGCTTTTTTCCCCTCACCTACATCTGTCTGTATTAGTGATGATGTAAATTATTTTATCTGGACTTCATTTGTACAAAGGCATTTGACAGTATTTCGAAAAACTAAGGTGTAATGTCTTAAAAACCACTAGCTTTCAATATTRAAGGACCCAAGTCAGGACAACAGAAGGAACTCCCTATTGTCATAGTCTGAATAGGCTTAGTTATAACTGTTACTGCTAGGACATCAGCTTTATAGTTGATGAATGAAATGGTATGCCAGAAACTAGTCCATGACATGCTCATCTATAATGTATGTAATATTGTGTTTCTTTTTCCCCTCTCTGGCTAATCTACAAATCCTGGTAGTCATTGTCTGAGTTTGTGGGGATAAAATGCTACAGAATGTGCCATGATCAATCATTCATGGTATTAAAGCACCACGTTTGTCATATTGATTACGAGTGTTAAAGGAAAGTTAACAGAAATTTCCTTGAGGTTTTTGTAGTTTAAAGCCCTCTTTCAGCCTTGCATTTCTGGAGTTAAAGTCAGTGCCCACAAAGAGTGAGGGTGCAGCAGAAAGGACGGCGTGAACGGATCCCGTTGAGCAGCTGCTTGTTGCTCACACCCAAGCTCTGCCCGTGTTCACTCGTTATAATCTCGTGTCACGTGGGCTCCTCGAGAAGGTGGTGGCTGTAGAGCATTTCTTTAGAAAGCTCTGAGATGTGGATCTGTTGATCCTGAAGTCTAAACTAGTCAACAGAAGGAAAAATTTACTTGTTTTGAGTTCCTATGTTATGCTGACAGCATGTAAGTACCTGCCTTCAGGAAATGTTTTTCCTGAAGAAGCTCTTACTCTTTTACTGCCTGTCTTTGTACCTAAAGTCAAWTGCCTTTAGCTTAGTTTTGTTAGTGTGCAGTGCTGCTTAAGAACACAATCCGTTTTGCCAGGATTAGCGCCGTACGTAAGCATGTAAAGGGAGTTTGAGTGTCTAATGCCTTTTACAGATGGGTTGAGACTCATGCCAGAATTCTATGCTTTTGATCCTTTTTTAAGATCCATTGAGGATATTATTCAAAAAAATATTTTGCCTATTTCCCACCTGGTAGCATTAAATTCTGTGTCTGATTAAAGTCCAAAATTTCTATTTAGYGCTGTTTTTCAGCCCTTAACTCCCACTTTTTACATATAAAGTACATAATTCTTTGTGATAAGCGTATTTCAAATATGTTCTGCTGTTTTCTTTTGTAATGAGTTAAAATGTGTCTACATCAGTCTTTTTGTTACTTTGAAAGTGATGATTGTAAGCTAAATTGTTTTAATTGTGAAAAATAGTCACTGTCAACTGTATATTGAAAAATGTGAAGTCCTTAATGGATATCTTGCTGTGTTTTTGCTTTGTTTCTTCCAAGTTCTTTCAAATTCTATTTCAGTTAATGTTGGTAAATGTAAGGACTTAGGTTTTTTTATAATTACAAAAGTCCTTAAGAAAAACATTGTTGTTTGAAAGCCTTTCTTGAATTACAACAGTAATAAATGCTTATTTTCTTAGATGTTCAACATTTGTGTGAATGCTATAGTTGCTGAAATTCAAGCAATCAATTGCAAGAAATCAATCAGAAATCTAGAAATTAATTTCAGTGTTTCTCCTTCTTACAGAATACAGTCGTTTTGAAGCTAAAATACATGATTTACGGGAGCAAATGATGAACAGTAGCATTAGTTCCGGGTCAGGATCATTGCGAACCAGCCAGAAGAGATCGCTTTATGTCAGGTAGTCATCCTCTTGGCCATGATATGTGTTTGTCTGCTTTCTGATAGACTGCATGTTTCTGTACTTGAGTTTTTAAACGCTTACTGAACTTAAATTTGGGAATATATTAATTATGGTGGATATATGGTAAAAATTAGGCTTGATTTGGTTTATGATTTATGTAATAAAGCTGGAAAAAGAAGTAGTATCTCTTGAGAGCACTGTATGAACTTTGAAATGCTATGCTATTGTCTGCTTTTTATCCTCTCTTAGTAATAAAAAAGCCTATTTTTTATATATTTATTTTAAAGTCAGACTGAATGAAGTTTTACTAACTTGCTTATGTCGGTTTGTCTTTTTAGTTTTTTCATATCCTAACCTTTGTTCAGTTCATCAGTCTACTTTTATAATATCCCTTTACTTCAACTTGATATAGTTGCATTTCCAGCTTGCATTAACAAATACCATTTCTACAGCTGATAATGTTTTCTTATGGTRTAATTTCCTTGACAACCAAGAGGGCAATTGCATTGGAAAAAGCAAAGCCTTTAATATAAATATTCCTCATTAATTTATTCATATAGAATTAAGCTTAAGTGAGGCCAGAAGAGAGTGGAACTATAAAAAAGYGTGAAGCAATTAAAGAAGAGGTTCACCAGAAATTCATGGCCTGATGCAGCTCATTAATATGCAACTAAAATCCTGTGTCACTTCTCATGTGCTAATAATGCATGGCATTTGAAGTGCGGGTAAAAAGACTGCCTTTTTAAAAAACATTTTTTTGGAGTTACTATTCTGAGTCAGTGTTGTTAATATGTTCATATAAGAACAAAAATATATATATATATTTTTGTAACTATCATTTCTATTGACTGGTTATATTTAAAAGAGTATAAAATGAYTTTTTGTTTAAACTATCATTTATACAATGTAAATTGAGGCAAACACCACTAAGGACAGTGTTCAGCGCACCCAGCAGTAGCGAGTTGTTTGCTCCTGGTTGAGTTCCCTGAGCCTGCTCACCCCAGGGCTGGGAGAGGGGCAGCTCCTGGGGGAGGCTGGGCTGGGCTAGCAGGGAGGTGGCACCTCAGCAGGGCTGGCTCTGCAGGGACTGAGGAACTTGCAGGACCTCCCTGTTGGGCTCCCCTGCTGAAATCTTGGGCTCAGATGCTCTTGCTTCCTCCTGTTGCGAGCGCTACCCGGAACAGCTCCTGTCTCCTGGCTCTCCAGAGAAATGAATCAAAAACGTGAGCCGGATTAACGATGTATAAGGTGTCGCTGTGCAGCGTGCAAGCAAGGTGCCCTGTGCAGGAGGGACAGCCCAGGGTGCAAAGGAGCTGCTTTTACTCCCCATGCCATTATTAGAAAGGATGCTAAACTGATGTACGCCCTGTTGGAGGGCTGCCACAATATTGCTTCATCTTTCCTGGGATATTTCTGGCTCCCTCTATACCATATAAATTTAGATTTCTTTGATTTAGGTCAGGTTGTAGCTTTGAGGTAAGCACCAGTCACCAGGTAGATACTGCCAGTGAGGGGCACTGTGCCGCAAAGCTCCGTAAGCAATTTGAACATTTAGTAGGTGTTAAACATATGTACTGCTGCAGTGCCACTGAGTGCTGAGGTGACGTGCTTAGGGACAACGTCCTTCCCGCTTTGGGAAGGTGCTGCCAGGGCTTCTGCCCTCGTCACTGTACCGKGAGGAGGGCTGCCAGCGACCGGTAGGCGAAGAACCTAGACCCAGCATGGGTCTGCTGAGCCTCTTGGGTATGGTCATTTTGTATCTTGAATTTAGCCAATTTTAGTAACTACAGATACCCTTTTTCTGTACTGCATGCTTTTAGATGTGCCTTAAAGGGTTTAAGTTACATAACATGATGCTGGATTGAATTTTAAGTGGTTAGTCCARTTGTAAAATGTTTATAGACAGTCACCTGCAACTATGGAAAACCAGTTAAACAAAATATTCACCTTCTGTGCAATAATCTATGGTGATTTCTAAAAATCATGGTAGCAACAGCAAACAAAATCAGGTGCCCCACTGAGTCTCCATAGGTGAAGCATGGTGCCTTTATGAATTAATCTCCTTATAAACTATTTTTTGAATGTGTTAGCTAGTGTTAGGGGAAAGGCAATTGTATTGCACTGAAGAGATGATTTAAAATCAAACGACAGATTTTTCTTCTTAATTGTATAGATCTCAATATATGATAAATATCAATATAACAAATACCCTTAGASGACAATATAAATACTGTAATTCTGTCTCTCCATTGACTAATTAAGATACACTGTTACTGTCCTTACGATTGTAATTTTATAGTTCTTTTGATCTTGAAGTCCCCTTCAAGAGACATTTTCTCTTTGGATGTTTCCCTTCTTGCATCTGAACTCTTTTTCCTGCAAATTCATAGAGCAAATATGAAAAAGTGAGAATTAGTCAAGGTATATCAAGATTTTTGATGATGTATTCTTAGGCATTTATTTTCCCAYATTTTACCTCCTCTTCTGTGTCAAATCACAATCTGTGCAATGTGTTTATTATTCAGATATGGAAATTATGTTTAGCTCTACATTCTTGTAATCAGCATGACACAGTACAAATTTAAATCATGATGCTGATTTCTGCTTGAATGAGAATAGAAGGTGATGATATCTCCAAGTGGAAGGAACTTCACCATTCTGAAATCATTAGGAAATTCTAACTAGGTCCATTGAAAAATAAGGACTATTATTGCCAGTGTGCCTGAAATGTGCACTCATGTGCAGGAGGTATAAGGTTGTGCATCTCTGCATAGTTCTGATGCTTCAAACATCTAGTCTGAAACATCTTCCCCCAAAAAAACAGGAAGAGAAACTTCTTTATAAGTTCATCTGCTTCTTGCTGGAATGGTAATATTATGTTTCACAAAATATGTCCTAGGGATATTCCTGCTGTTACAGGAATCATGYTCTTTTGTTCAGCATGAATACTTTAAAATAATAATTGCTTCAAAAACACTTAAGCAATAATCTGTGGTATTAAAAGTAGAGAACATGAACAGGTAAAAAAGTATTTTGGAAAATTTAACAGTGTTAACATACAGTCATTAAAAGCCTAGACGTTCATCAAGTTTGTTCATCTAAATTAACTTTGTTTTCTGTAGGCTTACAACTGGAGGCATCTGCTTACCTCTTGTGCAGTTTTGCTGCTGAGTAATAAAAGGGTGAAATCAAAGGAAATGATTGTATGCTTTACCTGAAATAATTATAGGACTTCTCATTTAACTTAAATAGAAATAAATGATAGGGTGAATATGGTAGAAGAAGATCCAAAGCAATGTTAATCAGAAGTGTCAGGCTTTTAAATAAATTTGTTTGTAACTTAGATGAAATAAAGGTGTATGTAGTGTTATTGTCCTGTAATATGTCTCCATATAGGAGTTGATAAACAACAGGTGTGTTAAATACTTTCGTGCAGATAATTATGTAGTCTGGGGTGTGAAATTAGTTCCCATTTGATGACTTCTCAGGCATATGGGAAAAGCCATCTGTACRTAAACAGTTGGAATGGAAAAAAATTTTTTGTTAATTGTTTGTCATTTGGCTGATTTGTCTGATTGTTGCCAGTTTCTGTTTTTTYTCTAATTTTTAGCTGCATAATTTTGTCATTAATTCATATTTATGTTTTCACTTTTTCCCCCTCATTAAAATGATTTTTCTTGCAATGACTTCGACACAGCAAATGTTTTTGATGAAACTGCCTTTCATTATGCAAAACCTAACTGTGCAACTCTTTATCTAGTTGAAAGAGAATATATTTTTAAGATTAAGTGCATTTTATCCTTTTGTGTCCTTCTGACATTTTGCTCTTGTATAATTTCCTTATCTTCTCATGCAGTAAGCAGGCGGAGGAATGTTTTTTGGCACAGAGCAGTGTTCTTACAAGTCTATATCGAAACTAATCTTAAAAGCAGTGCTGGGAGAAATCATTGCTTGAATGCTAACAGAAAAACTCAGGAAATAATTAGTTTTTGAATGCATTAAAGTAATTCATTAAAATGAAAATGCAGTGAAGAACTTTTGAGACTTCTTGTGACCCCCAAAAGACATGGTATCGCGGCCAGCTCTGATTCTGCAGTAGACTGTGTGCTTCTATGGACAGATGAATTGATTGAACTGAAAATGTTCAATTATCTCAGTGTAAGCATGTAATTATCATCAGTTTGGAACAAATAAGCCTCAATCTAAAAGAATACGTTCAGTGCTTCAGAAAAGGCAAAAAAAAAAATTCACAAATCTAAAATGGAGCTTGATGCAAACAATCTAGGCTTGCACAGTTATATGTGTAAAAGAAATTCTGAGGGTTTGAATGTGTAGGAGAAAAAGGCACCTAGGCCTAGTGGTTTGGAAGAAGAAATTAAAAAAACTCAGACAAGGAAGACACCGTTTTTATCATTTTAATCATAGCATAATGATCTATTGACCCAACTTCCCTAAACTTATGGTGGGCTTGGTGTCAAGTCTCAAAATGCAGAAAGTGGGTTATTGCCAAAGCTCCCCAGTGAAATAATGAGTTATGGAAGTTTTTTGGCCTGTGTCAGGAGCTTCTCACTTCAAAATCTGTTACTGTACTAGTTTCAAAGATAAAATTAGACTCCTGTATAAGGTATAGTTTTAGGAGCATCTCTTGTGGTTGCAAGGTTTGGTTAAAAAAGGATTCCTGTCATTGCTCATTCCACATCGTCACTAAACTCTCTGTTGTGCTGAGACAAATGTGCTGTAGACCTCTTCAGGGAACTGATCCAGATTTAAAATAACCCAGCAAAGAGAAAAGAAGTAGTTTTAACTCCCATTAGTTCCCCAGTATGCCTTACCATGTGCCTTTCCAGGCGGTTGTGCTCTCATAACTAAAAAGGAAGCAGTAGAAGGCTGAAGGAATGTGGCTGTGGCTGATGTGGAAACTGCAGAAACCAGCCTTGCTAGCAAAAGAAACGGTGCTAAAAGTGTAGCCAGACATTTGGTGCTCAGGTACTGCTAGTGTCCATTATTTGGAAATGGAATCTGACCTTAAAAAATTAACTTTCTCTAAGAAATGGTAGAAARTGTTCCAAAAGACTGCACATCTAGTTGCCTTTTTGTACCATAGGGTCTAGGCTGTGCTTAGATCATGTCTTTTTTTAAACTAAAATAATTCTAACTTATCATTGATATGAACTGACAAATGCTGTGGAACTTCTGACAATAGAATATACTTAAAATACTTTACTGGTCTCCTGCTGTCTTCCTCAGGAAATATGTGATTTTCCTTATGCAAAGTACACATTGAATTGCAGAAGGTATCTATTCCTGTTGACTTTCTGCAAAATATGAAACTTTTGCTCTTTGCCAACTCTGTTCTTCTCTTTGTTAAAACATATGTTGTTTGTGTGTATATGTATTTATATATGTATATTATAAAATCCTCTGTGGTTGTAACTCTATATATTATGCATAAATATATTAAAATATGTATATAAATATATATTATATATAAAGAGAGAGCGTATTCAGTATTTGTCTTAAGCAACAGTCCAAATGATATGGCCACTTTTAAACAGCACAGCTTACTTCCAATTTTCTGTAGTTGATACATCTCTATTATATTCCTGTTGTTTTATTTTTATTTCTTTTTTTTTTTTTTTTCAATATAGAGCTCTCTTTGATTATGACAAGACTAAAGACAGTGGCCTTCCGAGTCAAGGACTGAACTTTAAATTTGGCGATATTCTCCATGTCATTAATGCTTCTGATGATGAATGGTGGCAGGCGCGGCAGGTAACTCCAGATGGCGAAAGTGATGAAATTGGAGTGATCCCAAGCAAACGCAGGTACGTAATGATACTTATATTGACTTTGAGATGTTTACTATTAAATTTTTGATTGCAGCATTGAACCTTTTTTTTCGTTTATCCTGATAGCTTGATAAAAATCTAATTTAAAATAGCACTATAAATCCTACCAGTGTGATCTTGTTGCCTGAGTCCAGCCTCAAGAACTTGAGGCTTTCTTCCCTCTTAGCACCGTATGTCCTCTTAGGAGAGGAGTGCAAACCTGCTCTCAAATGTACCTAATCTGAGCTTCTAGGGGGCAAGCAAAGCTTATGAATACAGACCATCCCAGTGACATTTCCTTTTACACACCTGTAACTTACACCACAATTACTTTAGTGATCAGGATAATACCCCCCAACTATGAATGGCTGGAATGCATTAATTGCCAGCTGATATTTTTAAGTTTACTGACCCGGATGTTGCTTGAGGTAGCCCTAAGAAGAGCTAATAGTAGAAAATAAAGCAAAAATTCTTGTTGAAGTTAGCGATGAGTTCTTGTTGTCTTCTATTAGTTCAAGATTCAGTCTGATATTCAAGGTGGAATTTCGCTAATTAAACTGTTATCCTTTTCTGGTAGAGTTGAGAAAAAAGAACGAGCCCGGTTAAAGACAGTGAAATTCAATTCCAAGACAAGAGGAGATAAAGGGGTGAGTTGATGAAGTGCTTACTACATTTGCTGCTGTTTATAGTAACATTTTTCATGGTTTATGTGGAGGCTCAATTTCAATTTTAGTGCTAAAATTAAATTCTACCACATTGTGGGATTTGTTTCTTTTTTGCCCCCTTTAAGGAGAAGAGAGGATACTGTGTCCTCTTCTCCACCCCTCTTCTGTGTTCAGACAGGTACTGATAGGACTGTGCCCAGATCATATAAAGTAACCAGCTCAGGTGAAAAAGAACCCATTCCAAAACAAATCTGAGTTAAAATTTTGATTTTTAATATTAACTTTGTAGTCCAGTTTACTGCATGATTCAGAAAGCCTGTCCCAGTATTTATGATGGGTCACTGGTAAAGAGAAGGGAGTAGGATGACTTCTATGGCACTGGAAATGTCTGTAACCTAAGTTACAGCAATTTTATAATGGTAAAATAGCCCAATTTTTAAGATATACTTTCAGCTCTTGAGGAATCTATTTTTTAAATAGATACTTTTCCAGTAGTGCTGATGCTGTAACATTAGTAACTACTGTAAATTTTAGAGATTCCGTTTTGTTGCCTAGCTTAGTCATATTAATTTCATAAATTTTAAAATCACAACTTTATACAGATCAAGTTTTAAAACTTCAATTTTTAATCTTGATATACTTTATTAAAGATGCTTAGATTCGTATTTGCACTCGTCTTCTCATATTGTAAAGGTTTCAATTTAATAACTTAATAAATTTTTAAGTATTCTTATATAAATATGCGCTGAAAGGGAAACCAGTACCTCCAGTGACTTTTCTTAGTGCAGTTGCAGTATTGCCTTTACGATTCCTTTGAATGACTTTTTGGTTTTTTTATGTACTAGTACATTCAGATTTTCATACTGCAAAAAATACCTCTATCAACTGATATGATAATTCTTAAGCTGGTCATGTACATATTTGAATTCGGTTTTTATTTTATGGGATGTAACCTTTTCGCATTTTAAAAATTACTTGTTTTACAGTGGTAAACTCACGTGTTACCTGGCATGCCCAGTAGGTGAAAGTCACATATAGGAAAATGCTTTAAATATCTAAGATTATTTTGATGACATTAAATAATCAATGAAATGTTTTAATGCCCTTTGAAGCATAAATGCAAATTTTGATATCTTGTCCACTGATGAACTGTGAACAGTTAAAATTTATTTGGAGTAGCCTATTGACAATAGCAGTGTTAGTACACAGTTGTTGTGTACTAACATAGCACCAAAAATGCATGGAATATGGAGTGGAAAAGCAACTACGCTTGCCATTGATATACAACTGCAGTTCCTTGTTCTCAGTAACGCTTCATTTTGCCAACACGCTTAATGCTGTTCACAGTCTTTTGCTTCAGCTGTAAATGTTTTAACATTATCATTTCTTCTCTAAAGTATTCTTCCTGTTTTTGTTGTGATGATGTTTTCCCCCATAAGTTGTCTGGCAAATATTTTCATGGACTCTCTCTGTTCCATGGCATGTGATTATACTTCATGGACAATATAAAATAATAACTGTGAACAATTCTTCAAAATTTCTTTATTAAACATAAAAATATAACTCTATATATAATTAAAATCCTTTTTTCCTTCACTTCAAATAATACTTAGGAAGTTGGATGGCCATCTCTTTTTCTTGCTTTTCATTTCTTATGCACATTTAGCTCCCTTCTGTACTGCTTCTGTTTTAATGTATTCTTGCTTGTGATGCCTTTTGGTGATTTGCAGTGGTCTAATGAAAAATTCAGTACCATTAGTATGCATTTTCAGCTAATAAACAGTTCTCTTTATCTTGTTATAATCCTAGTATCTTTTATAAGTAATCCTTTGGCTAATCTTKTATTCAAAGTCGGTACAATATTTCTCCTAATTTCTCACTTTTTCCAGTGGAACTGACTGTGACATTATACATGGAGTATATAAAACTGTTATTTCAGTAAGTTTCACTATAGAGAAAATCAAAAATGAAGAATTAGTGTTACAAACTATTTTCAAAACTAAGATAAATCTGTTTATGTTTTATGAAATACAATAAATTGGCAGTTCCTTCCTTTTATTTTAGTTTCCCAAATTGCAGAAACTTGCCACTTCAGTTAAATTGCCATTTCAATTTTGTTGCACTTGTCACCTCTATTCTTTTGCCTGAACTGAGGTACTTGTATTTATGGGACAATTATACAGATGCAAGACATTCACCTATTGAAATTCACATTACAGGGCTTTTCAGTATCCTCAGCAAAAATCTTCTCCTTTAGACATACTTCCTTGTTGCCTTTATTCTGCACATTACTAKGAGGTTTATGAGCATGAGAAATCAGTTGCAATGATATGTTGATGTCAGGTAGAGGCACAAGAAGGCCAAACCCTTAAACCTTGCCTAAGTCAGTCGTAATTCCTGGCTTGACACTTCTTTTTTTGGGGGGGCTATATGTCAGTTTTAAAACTTCTTTCATCAGTTCTTTCAGTAGAGTGCCAAATGTAGTGAAACACAGATAGGAGCCAGTTAAAGGCTTTATGGGTTTCCTATTTAACTCAGTACTGCTGTTTCCAGAGCTCAGTAGTGTCATCGCCCCTTGAGCTCCCATTGTACCTTGGTAATTTTAAGTAAAATTTTTGAACAGTGGTGGTAAAAGTCTCACTGAGTATTTTCCAGGATCCAGTGACTCCATGCAAATCTCTACTAAAACCAATGGCCAGAAGGAAGTTAGAACTCTAGTAGGATGCAACCAGGGTGTTGCGTTGTGGCCATTTCTTTAGGAAGGCCCAGTGCTAACTGGGGAGAAGTGTCCAACCATTTGAAAAAGTTTAGTCCTCTGCCACTCCTGCTTGCTCCTGGATGTCATTCCATACTAAATGCTGGTAGAAAAGGCAGCAAGCATAGTTTTTGCAACCGTATTGCATATAACAGGGAAAAGATGAGCTCATGCAGGATTAAATAAGACACAATTGTTTGAAAAGTATCATGCTGCACTTTTGTACTAGCAGCTATTTTTAAATCATTATGATTTGAAAGTATCTTGGTTCTTTTAAAAAGCAGCTACTGAAAAAATCCATTCTGTGGAAGTTTTATGACTTCTTGCTGTATGTCAGATGTATTTGGCTTAGAAATTAATGTTCCCTATGCTGCATAGGGTCTCAGAGCCAAGGTGGGCCCTTCCTTTTGGCATCCACCCCAATAATACCATTTCTGCAAGCCAGATGCCACAGCTATTTCAAACTTCATGTCTTGGCAAAGCTATTTGGATGATTCACTTATGCCTAGCTGTAAAACAGATTTCAGCTGGCTTCAGGTTAGCTGTGTTAGTGCTGTGCCTCATTACAATAAAAATGTGTTACTGATTTATTTATGCATTAAGGTTCTTTGTATTTACTTCTCATAGAACTGCAAGCTAAAGGTGGTGTAGTAATAAAATGTCAGGAGAAGACATGACAAATACTAGTAAAAGTTGGCTTACTAATACCTGTATACATACATTTGGATATATATGGAAATATAGTCATAATTCTTCATCGCTTAGGCAAGGAACATGATAGTAGTTTAAATTCAGATACACCCACGACTTGAGAAAAATTCCTATCCACTTAGAGAAATTTTTCAGCAGTTAAAATAGTCAGTATCAGATGATGCTGAATAAAATCCTTTTTTTTTTTTCCTGTGATAGTCTCCTTTAATACCCTCCTGAAAAGTAATTGCCTCAATGAGTGAACTAAGTTGGTATCTTTTGAAAATTGGTATTGGGATGCCAACTTCCTAAAGCAAAGTCATTTCTTCTGATGAATTTGTAATGAATTGCAACTGTGAGAGCCTGAAACAAATGCAAAACCCAGATTTTTAGTGCTAGACATGCTTTCTTTTTTTTTTCTATTTCACTCTTATGTTCTTTAGTTTTACCCTAAGGTAACTGAGTGCAATGCCAGCTCTTAACTTTCTTTTTCCTTTCTGTGTGGTATGTTATTTATTAGTTATCACCGAAGTATTTACAGTTTTGCCTTTGCATACAGGCAAAACTGGGAAATAATTTTATTGTGATGTTATGATGTCAGCTGTTGCAAAAGCATGTGTAAAGCCTTGGCGTTTTGGGGATTTTTTTTTTTGGTTTGTTTTTAGTTATCGCAACCTTTCCTTTAGATCATATCAGTGATTTAATTGGTTTTGTTTGAGCTCACCATGCTTTGGCTGTCCTAGCAGCCTAATTGTTTGCCTCTCTTTGCACTCACAAAAAGCTTAAGTTTGTGCCATGTAGGGCAGACTGTACAGGCGAAAGGCAACTTGCCCTGGTAGTGAGCATGTGAAAGAGGGTGTGAGCAAGTCCCTGGTGCCCATCTCTGTCGCTGATGAGCTGAGGCGCTGCAGTTGAGTTGTCTGTGCGCTGCAGAAGGTGGTTGTAGGAGTCAGCTCCCCAGGGCTGGGCCTGGGCCTTTGTTCACACAGCCATTAGACATCCTTTGTTTTGCCCCTCCTTCTCTTCTTCAGCAGTCATTCAATGACAAGCGTAAAAAGAACCTCTTTTCCCGAAAATTCCCCTTCTACAAGAACAAGGACCAGAGTGAGCAGGAAACCAGTGATATTGACCGTAAGTATGTGGAACCCACGGACGGACAGACAAACAAACGCACGTAGAAGGGCCGCCTAGATGCACTAGGGTGTTACCATGGAGACAGTTTCACGAGCTGCAACAGGCCGAGGAACCCGGGGTGCCCTTGACACCCCGGATCAAGGAAATCAGTCAAGTACCTTTGCTCCCCAAGGAAATTGTAACCCGGGAGCCTCCCAGTTTGGCATTAACTGGGTAACAGAGTGCACTGGTGGCGTATGTTACACCGGTGGAGAGGATYGCGATGTTCGCAGTGATGGTTCCTCACGTGTGCCTCCGAGAAGGACTCGCAGCATCCAAGAAAAACATTTGCCAAACTGGCACCTCAGAGTGGGTGTGCAAAAGGCAGGCCATTCTGGAGAGAAAAAAAAAAAAACTTTTGAAAATGCAGTTGCCTCCATTGGGAAGTGCCGCCTTTGCCACGTGCCTCAGCCACTGCACTTCACGTGCTGGTCTGCATCAACCCGATAGGTTTTTCTACCCCTGTGATGTTCAGGGAACTGTCTCCTGTCGTAGCGCCAATTTTATATATTACTGACAATTATTTTCTTTGTGATTGTCTTTTTATTGCTTGCCCTCTGGGGACTACTCTGCAGGAGGTCCCTGACGACATGGGATCAAAAGGCCTGAGTAAGTGATCCAAATACTCCCAAGTTACTTTAACCTCCATCTGATCCTTTTTTTTTTTTTTTTTTTTTTTAAGCAGATCTCTTTGAGACTGGTGCTCTACAGGCAGAAGGAGGTTAACTCTAAAAATGTTTCATAAGCTTTTTCTAGTTTGTCACATTCTGGGGGTTTTTGTTCTCAAGAACATCTTTGAGTTCACGTTACCACATAAGATTATTTTTTTGTTGGTTTGGAAGCTTACTAATGCTCATCTGTTTGTGCTTGTTAAAGGCTGTGATTGTAAATTTGTTGATATGCTTTGGATGTCATTTTTACATTGGTTTTGTGTTTTTATTTTTATAAATAACCTACGTCTTTTTAYAATAATGTTATGACATTTTCAACTAGTTTCTTTTTTCAACCCTCTGTTTAGGGTGACTGATGTTTACAGCTMCTAAAAAAGAAAAAAAAACACACTTTAACAGAAAACTTGAGGGCTTTTCTGACTTATCTGAACTCTCAGAATACTCTTAAATGACTGTTGATCCCCTAGGGAGGTGACAATAAGCAATAGTTGCATTGGCTGCAAAACTACATGTTCCTATCTCATTGAAGATAATGAGTAGTAAGTAGAAGTAGTAAGATTGAAAGCTGCTGAGGACTCCAGCAGACCTGTTTGTGCTCACAGATACCACTACTGTACTAAAATTACAGGTCAAGTAAAGGTATTGAGACCTTGCTTTGATCAGAGATGTTAAATCTGTCATGCATTAATGCGATACCAAAAATATCACTAAAGATGATATTTCTCCCAGATCCTAATTCTTCCTTTACACTCTGTTACACACCATATTCCTCAAGTTGTGAGGAATAAGCGGCACACGTCTGTACTGGTCTAAATCACTGAGCAGAAATAATGATAGATGCAAAATTACTTTTCTGAGGCTGATTACAATTAGATTTCTTGGTCTGGAGCAAAATACCAACCATAACGAGACTTCATACCCATACCCTTATGATCCTGCCTAGTTTTATAGCACAATCTAGAAATTTCACCTGGTGGTGATTCTGCTGCTCAAACAAGTGTTTGCTTCTAGCCTTTAGGTTCAGCCCAGACTTCTTGAAACTACCTTACCTTGCTTAATACTGCTTTGGGCTGTTCAACACCAATGCTGTTTTTGGTGCTCAGGTTTCTCTTGCATCTTCTTAAGTTGTGCCTCTTAAGAAATTATTGCAGCACTGATTATTTTTACTTGACTAGCCCAGTGTCTACCTTGGAAGCAAATTCCTTCATTACCTACCACCAGGCTTTTAAACAGCACAATTTTCATCCTCCACACCAACGTGGGTGTTTGTTTTCTAAGGCAGATAGTGAAATGGCAATAGGTCCAAGTTGCTGCTGTTCACAAGTAATAGAAAATATCACTTTGCCTTTCCTGCATGGAAACAATGTAAAAGAGTTCAGTCAAGTCAAAGATTTGCCTTTTAAGCATATTGGTTCAATTAAAAAAAAAAAAAAAAAAAAAAAAAAAAAAAGTTAATCAATTTACTTAGAATACCAGTAACAATTTTATTATGCTTGTTAATCACTAAAAACAAACTTTTTTCATACCATCTATTCCTTCCTTCAGGGTCCCTTTGCTTCCCTCTCTTCAATCTTGTAGTAGAAGAACCATACTGAATTTAAGATGCTATGTATTTAATTAGTTTATATCAACAAATGTTTATTTTATACAGTCTCAACTTGCAAATGCTACTGTCTATCAGTAGAAATAGTCATTTTATGGCATGGAAATGGATTTGTTACAATAAAGTTCAGGAATATCAAAGTCTGTATTTCTCCCCCTAGACTTGTACAATTTTCAGATGTCAGAATAGATTGATACCAGGAAATACTTCAATTGCATTAGATTTTATTATCATAAGTGAAATATTCATTTATTATGTTCTCTTATAAACACAACTCCCCCAAAAAAGAGAGTAAATATAAGCATCCTATAGCCAGTGAAATATTTTAATTAGTATAAAAGAGGTGGGAGATTTGTATTTATACTCCAGGGTAAAAGGCAGGAACTTTTGAGAACTGAAGCATTTTTGGGAGGAAAAAGTCAATTAGGGAAAAAAAAAAAAAAAAAAAAAAAAACCTTTAATTTTGCACTGCCCTTTCAATAAATTATTAAATATACCATAGAATAGTGTCTATTATTGAACATACCACTTAATATTTCCTGAAATATATTACCAGTATTCTCTGCTCCTGGAGTCTTCATATAATTATCTAGTTGCCTACTTAAATAATATAATTTAAAAATATAATTTCATGTCTTTTACACAACCAAAATCATCTTGAAGTGGAAACACCAAAATTACAGGGTTGCAAATGAAATATGAATTAGTGTACTTTTCATAATCTTATTTTGATGTGTTATTTAATGTTTTTTTTTTCTTTTTATTAACACCCATTCCTTTTGTATGAAATTAAGCTTGATCCTGAGAGGTATGAGCAGTACCTTCAAACATTTATGTGCACTGTGTATTGATTTCAGCATTTCAGTGGTTTCAGTATTGTCTTTCATCTGAATTATTTTTGCCGATTTGTTTTCTTTTGGACTCATGCCATCAGTGTGTGTTCCTTATTTTTTTCCATTGTGTTGCAATTTCAGAGCATGTAACCTCTAATGCCAGCGATAGTGAAAGTAGTTACCGTAAGTGTTTTTAAGTTCTTTGTTTATGTAGAACCCTGGTTTCTGTTTTCTGGTTTATGTAGAACCTCTTCCTTTGGTTTGTTTGCCTGTCTTTTCTCAGTATTTGTGTGTTCAGTAAAACTTCCCAGTCAGGTTCAGGTGAAATCTGTATTATTTGGGTGCATTGGGGTTCTGCAAAATTGCTCTGCCTATAGATATACCAATGAAATCAGATTGATTTTGAGAAATAGAATTCTTTTTAGTTAATGTGGAGAGTGTAACGAAACTGTGTAACTTCTAAAGTGTAACTCTGCCTACATCTTTTCACAACTGATACATTTAATATGTAGACACTTTTAATGACAGTTAAATGAGCAACTGTGTTACCCTTGATTTGCTACCCTTGCTTTTCAGCTTTCACTAAACCAATTTTATTAAGTATGGATGCCTTGAATTGTCTTCAAAGACAAAACACATTCAGTGCAAGAGTCAGTTACAGATAAATTAGCATGATGAGCCGTCTCTCTCATTTTTGAAGAAGTAATATCTTTTAACTTCTAGACTGAATTGGCAATTTTATTACTCAATGGCAACAGCAGTACATGTTCACACCGGGTAATTTGCTGTGTGATGCCTCTATGCAATGTCGTTAAAAAAGTGGAAAAAAGTCCTATCTTGGACGAGTGTGAACTGCAGTTCTGCAGGTGAGCTCCAGCCAGCAGCTTCTCAGCAAGGCTGCGGATCCCACACCTGGAATCCAGGACGGAGCAGAGCAGCATGAGGAAAAGCTGGTGGAGCTGGAGAGAGAGGGAGCAGTGAAGCACCCCTGGYGTGAGGCTGGTAGTGGCTGCTCAGCTCCAGATTGCCCATTCCCGCAGAAAGGAGTGCTCTGGAAAGGCTCTCGTTCTGGGGCAATGAGGAGAATGTTCTCCAGCAGCTGGAGTTGGTTGGGAGCTGTCGATSCCCTCAGAGACAAGGCGCTGCAGCGCAATTTTCCGTACTGGTGAATACACTCGAGCAGAGAATTTGTAAGCACAAAAGTTGCCCAGTGTTTACAGTGCTAATAGTCCTGTAGACTTGAAATTGCCGTTAAAAAATGCATATATGTGTATGCACACACTTTTGTTAAAATTTTTAAGTTAATCACTTAGGTGAGAAGGTACTTTAAAACTGTCTCACTATGATAGTTTCTTCCTAAATTTATAGCTTTCCTAGTATTTTTCTTGAKTTTTTTTGTCAGAGCTTTTTATTTATCCTTGAAGCTCATTATTGGCAGCACTAGGTAGGGGTTTTTGACAAGAATACTTGAAAAGCCATGATTTTATTATGAATGTCATATGATTTCTTATCTGAATGTGTAATGCTAAGCACCTTTTATTAAAATGATTCTTCTAATTTCTTCTTACTGCTCTCTAATATGAAAGTTATCTTGATTACAGATGAGTACGGTTGTTCAAAAGGTTCATTCTAATCTTCATTTTTCCAAATTATTGAAAAGCGGTGACAATATATACTTTTTGCCCTCTATCAGGGGATGCTATATCCTTGTTATTATCTCTTTAACATTTTGCTTAATTAATTGCTGACCTTGCAGTGATGTGACTTCTCCCCAAAAGTAGTTATTTACATGTCAGCTGGATCTTTTGTAGATGAGTTGATAGTTGAGTGATCCACTCCTCCTCTCCCTAGCCTAAAAGAGGTTCTGAAAGTATATACTGTCTTTCTGAAATCCATTTGCATGAGTGACTTCTTGAGATCCTAAGGTATACAGGTTGCATGTTTCCATGTCTGTCTTAACATATTCCTCACTTGCAATAATTGGGGGAAAAAAAAAATGTTTGCTGCTGTATTGCTGTAATACAGTTTGAACCCAGATTTATTGCAGATAACCCCAATCTCATTAGTTTTAATGAGATTGTAAAGTTCAGAATTAAAATGTCCATTGTCTTAGCCTTGGTATAATATAAAATACATATACGCAATTTATGCATTTATAAAAGATTTGGCCTGCCATCTATTTCTGTATAACAATGGAATGATGTGTTCTTTTACCTGTTATGAGTATGGCTCTCAAATTCCAAAGTACATTCCAAAATTTACCCAAAGGAGTCCTTGGGACGCTATTCAAAGTTCACAGTGATGACGTAGAGTTTGAACTTGTATCATCAATTCTAAATTCTTTGCTATCATGGAATTTACTTTTAGGAGTCAAGAAATCTGCCTTTGTGACTTTTTATTGGAATAAAAATATTTTTAGAGAGATGGCAACTGAGGTMTATTTCAGATGCGTTCACCAGCTTTTGAAAAGCTTGCAGCTGTTAAAGGGTCAAAATTTACTTATTTTAGTTTCATTCACTGCTTCCGTGCTTTCTGAAACTGAGAGTAACACAAAGCATTCTTTGTTTTGAAGTTCACCTTTAAAAAGTCAGGGTTATTTAGTGTACATAATCACAATTTGGGGATTTTGGAGAATTAGAGTGGTCAAAGGTTTTTGTATGAGTGGCAGTTAGTGAAAAAGGTCATAAAACATATTGCATACCTTGACAAACATGATTTTCAGCTTAGTATAAAAAGTATAAAAAAGTTAATTTAAATACTGACATCATAGTATGGAAAATGCTCCTAATGAAGGTGGCTTTGCCTCTAGCAGTGAATGACAGCATGCAAGCATCTATTCAGGGAGAAATTTATAACAGCATTTAAATAATGCTTTAAAGTTCTTGTGCTCRATGTCAGCTTGACATGCTAACACATCCAAAGAAATTATTTTTACTGTATGTGTCTCTGCTTTGCCATTTTTGTTTGGCTTATCTGTGTGGTTTTTTTTATAATTCATTGCTCTTGGAAAATGCCCTGCATCGTTATTATGTATATTTTGCTGCGCAATGCCCGTATCTCATCATGGTTCATTAAAGGAATCAATTTAAATATATTGGTTTAGAAAATAACACATGGATATTTCTTTGCATTTACATTTCTAGGCGGCCAAGAGGAATATGTGTTGTCATATGAACCGGTCAATCAACAAGAAGGTTGGTAGATCGCATTTAATATAAAATAAATGCTGTCTGAATTAGCAGAGTGTTTCAGGTGACATATCCATCTAATGAAGTAACATCAAAATGGAAATAGATAGAAGAAGATCTATCACATGTTATATTTTTCTGTAATTTCTGATGGGATCCTGTCACTTCCTTTTTCATCTCATTTTGTTCACTGTGTACAAATGGGTGTAGCCTTTTTATTATTCCCATTCATCTTCAGAGATGTGAACAGTTGGTTTACATGGTGTGATACAGGGTTCATATATTTTTAATTAATCTGTAAAAGGGATGTCTTTTGAGAATAGTTGATATGTATTCCATATAAAATATTGTGGCAATTTAAGTAAATACATATCATGTATCTGTGTGTCTTGAGGGTTACAGCTTCATTTTTGTTGTATGCAAGGAGTGGTCTGGCCCAGGTGCGTTTAATACTGTATTTGAACGTGCATGTACAGACTTTCTGCTCCAACATGTTGAGTTTAGTGCTTGGGCTCCACTTGGTCAGTAGCTTGTTGCTCAAGACTAATACCAGCTATATTATTTAGGTCATATGAATTACGATTTTGACAAGCTTTTGATAAAATCATGGATGAGAAATTAGTGAACCACCCCAAGCCTTTATGCAGAGATGTTTGTTACTGAATTAATAGATTGATAGTTACTGTATCCAAGACATTTTTTAATCAATCTATTGGTATCTTTGTACAGCACTAGCTTTCAGAAGTCAAATGAAAACATGTTTTATAGGTCAAACTTTATATAATCTGGGCCTTTTTCTGCAGTAATGACATATTCAAGCTAAAAATAAAATGGGTGGAGCTGGAATCGTATGTTAATGCTGAGTTACATAGATATTATTGCCTTCCTGTGGGCTAATACATAATAATTAGGTATCTTTAACTTGTCCTAAAGATTTTAAGATTTCTCCTTTTGCTGCTTTCATTCAAATAGAGACTGTTATGTGTAATAACGATTTTTTCAAAGATTTCATAATGCAAAACTGATTTTTAGTCACTTAGAGTAGTGTTTTGAGGGTGAAAATCTTGTATCTCACCTTGACTTCAATATTAGTTGTTGCATATTCTTCAGTGTGTTTTTTGATTTGATTTCCCCTCCATCTGCTTTGAGAGTATTGATCTTGTCAATCTTTAACAAGATTAAAACTTGTTTTACTGAAATTTAAAGCTTAGCAATCTGCTGTAATGTAACTGATATTGTTGTTCTATGTTTAATAGTCAATTATACTCGACCTGTGATTGTTTTGGGACCCATGAAAGACAGGATAAATGATGATCTGATCTCAGAATTTCCAGACAAATTTGGCTCATGTGTTCCACGTAAGTCTCAGCAAGTACCAAATTAATTCTAAGTGGATTATTCTCCTTACTTATCCTCTGTATGTTGAGTTAAAAAATGTTAATACTTTGTTGTCTAAGCTTTGTAGGATTATTTTAATTGTTTATCAGCTCATAACAGTTTTGAAGTATAAATGGAAGATTGTTTTTTGCCTATTACAGGAGGAAAAGTCTTTTTTCTTTTCTTTAAAAATTAGTATTTTGTCTCTAAAGATACTACAAGACCAAAGCGAGATTATGAGGTGGATGGACGTGATTACCATTTTGTCACTTCTCGAGAGCAAATGGAGAAGGATATTCAGGATCACAAATTCATTGAAGCTGGCCAGTACAATAATCATCTGTATGGAACAAGTGTGCAATCAGTGCGAGAAGTAGCAGAAAAGGTAAATCCGTGCCAGTTGGATCTTTTCAGTACCTTAAATACTAAGTGCCCAGAATGGAAAATGGACCARGCAGTGTTATTCATTCTTGCGTTTCTCAGGGCATTTGCTGCTTTAAAAGAGTTAATGTATGGAAGATTTGGACAGGTGAGCAAATGTAGTAAAAGAATCTGCTACAGCATACAAATACCTTAGATGGTACCTGTTAGTATCCTAATCCATGGACATGATTCCCGAGGAGCTGGGAAACAGCTGGTCCCCAGCAATGCAAGGTCTGCATTGTTTGTGCTGGAAGATAACTCTGTAAGAGCTGCTGGAATTAAGTGTGCAAGAGATGAAACCTAAATGATTCTAGTGATCCCTTCTGCTTTGGACAGAAATGTTTCAAGTGTTTCAGATTGCTTCTGCTTCTTTCGTTTTTACTGTGTCTTCCAAGGATTGCACTCGCAGGAGTTCAAGAAGAGTGTTTCATAATATGAGCAACCTGTGGCTTTATGGTGCTTGTGGGTCTGTGTCCTGGCTCTCAGAATTCTGCTGTTTCTGCTAGATCTCCTCCTAAAGAAAAGGCTTTTCTGATTTTAGTCACCCAAGAGCTGTCTTCTCTTATTTTCTCTCTTCCCCATCCTTTCCTCTCTGTAAAAGGAATTTCTCCCAAATCACTTGTATGCTGCCCAGAGAAAAAAAGAAAAATCTTTGGAGGAAAAGGAGATAATGATGTCAGGATATGAGGAGCTGTGAAAAGAGAGCCTGTGGCATGAACAACCTCTGAGAGCCAGAGAATTGCCTGTAGTGGGAGCACAGAGGGCAAGGGAAAGGCAGCTGCGTTCTGTCCCAGCTGCCCTAAAAGGATTCTCATTTTATCTTTTTGAAAATTTTTTAAAAAAACAGTCCAAACATTCACCATCTCAAATCTGGTGATACAGCGTGATACGTGGGGGAAGGAAAGGGATTGTAGTAAATTCTAAGTATTCTGATAGTGGCAAATTCCTGTGGCACCAGTGCTGGTTATTCACTCACATATGCTCAGTTAGTCATCTGGCTCTGGTCTAAAGTGAATCTGTGAGATGGCCACATCCCTAAAAGATGGTAGCTTGAAATAAAGCTGGTCCTTTGAATGAGCCAGTGTTGTTGGTTGGGCTGTAACCTCTGCAGGAAGGAAGGATGAAGAGTTGAGGACATCTCACATGCTAGATGATCGCAGCACCCCAGAGCGGTGCGGTGAAATTGTGATAATATTAATGTGGATGCCTCAATTTCACTGGCTTCAGTGGAGCCACATGTTCCCTTCTAAATTCTTGTACTATCCATAGCTGTGACTTGAAATCTGCTTAATGGCATTTTCCTTTCTCGTTCTTGCTTTCTAGGGTAAACATTGCATTCTTGATGTTTCTGGTAATGCGATCAAGAGGTTGCAGATTGCCCAGCTGTACCCCATCTCCATCTTTATTAAACCCAAAACAGTGGAAAACATCATGTGAGTAAAAGCAAGTACCTCGGGCTAAATTATATGAAGCTGTCAGTGAAATTCCAAGCCAGCTTGCAGAAGAAAAGCTAGCTGGGAAAAAAAAAAAAAGAGCATTTGTATTTTAAGCAGCATTTTATTAATAGCTTTATTGAGGTACCTTCCTGAGTTGAATTTCTGGAGACTTTTAGATTGGGTTTCAAATCCAAATTGGGTCTTTGAGAACCAATCCCACTGTCTGTGCAGAATTCTGGGCGATTTAGCRCCAGAACAACTCCTTTCCAGTGAGTGTCTCATTAGGTTTTAGAAGACTGTTTTTACTAGGTTTAGTGCTGTGAGAGCAGTTTTAAATTCCCTTCTAAAGATGCCAAATATTTGATAGTAGTTTTTTTATGCGTAATGTTTTTGATTTCAGGGAAATGAATAAACGCTTAACAGAAGACCAAGCCAAGAAGACATTTGAGAGAGCCATGAAACTGGAACAAGAATTTACCGAACACTTCACAGGTTTGTTTTGTTTGAGACTGTTCTCTTCTGCACATTGAAGTTTTATTGCTTGCTGCATTGTAATTGCCAGGGTATTAAGATAAGCTTGAATCTTGTTTACAGTCTGGTCTCTGATTGATGTGAGGCATTGAGCAGTCCTAGTACATCTTCATTGGAATGAGTTTGGTGAATTCAGTAAATGTAAAACTTTATCTGCAGCTTAATCAAGATCTTAATCTTGAGAATTTTACTGTTTTTTCTAATTATGGAAATGTGTTTGCTTTTTTTGATATACCAAGTRCTTAAAGCTTTTCTAGTTGCCCAGCAAAACTGTCAAATGATACTGCTTTCTAATTTTTGAAATCAGGAAGCAAAGAATATTGGTAATTAAAATTCTGGAAATCGGATGGAACATCCTGRTGGTTCTCCAGCAAACCAGATATGTGCATGGCCTGGTCCTGACAGTAACAACAAGGGATCAGCTGCAAGCACTCGAGCTCTGCTGATTTTTTGCATTGTGGCTTGCAGTACGAGGAGGAGGCTGAGGCTCGGGACGGCAGAGCTYGATCATGGGGAGAACAGAAATAGTCCTTGTCTCTTCCTGTCCTCGGCACCRGCTCCTTTCCTCCGGGCTGCTCTCTCCTGTAGTCTTGCAGGACTTGCTGCCCCATTTACCTCCTTTAGTGACGTGTCTCCCTTTGCCARCTCCTTCTCCCACTTGTTACGTGGGCAGAGCTGTGAGTGCAAAGCTTCTCTGTGAGCCATCTGCTCTCCCTGGCAGAGATGCRGGAGAGGAGGGCAGCTCCCCTTGGGAGGGAGACGGAGCAGCCAAGAGACTCCCTGCCCTGCTCTCCCTGCTGCCCTGTTCCCTGCACCAGCCCTTCAAGGAGTCGAGTCCTCCCCTTTCTGGCTGCCTCTCCCTCCCAGTRCTCCTGCTGCCTCTCCCTTCTTCGCACAGCTCTACATCTGCATATATCCTGAATTTGAGGTTCTCAAAGTATGTTGCAAATTCTTCCATTTATAGAGGACCTTCCCAAATTACTTACCAGGATGTCAGGTCTGTTTTCAGGAAACAAATACATTTTTGTGTCTATTTGCTATTGAATGATCTCATTTTAATAAATATTAATATTTAGTAGTTAGTTACTGGTGTTCTGCCAGGTGACAACTTGTCTAGCAATWTTTCAGGAAATTAAGGGACGTAATTCAAGATGTTTCAAACTTCGGGGCCATTTTATGAGCTCCTGTGCTCAGGGCCATGTTTCTTGCTTGTCAGAAGTATTGAGCTTTGTTGACAAAAGCAGATAGCAACATCTCATGGGCAGGTTTATGTCCCTAATAATTTGCTGCAGGGTAAAAGTCCTTTTTCTGGTTTGAGGTTCTTGAAGATACTACATTCCCACCTACCGCTTAGCATGTGGAGGCTGYTGCTCATATGACTCTGCTGGTGAAACAGAATGTGTGAATATTCTCTGGTCTGTGAAAAATATCACAGCATGTGGGATAAGTGAAATCCACTTCSTAAGCAGGGAAGACTTAAACACATGGAGACCCTGCAAGGAAGCATACGAAGAGCATGTCCAGCTTCACGCTAGGCTTTGGAGGAGGGAGAGTTAAGGGCAGGTGGGGAGAAGCAGGAACCTGAAGCCTGGAAAGGCAGTCGTGAGTCTTCCAGTGAGCCCTTGTGCCGTGAACGTTGGTTGCTCTTGAGCTGTAAGGACTGAACAGCCACCGCCTCCACGGCCCCGTGACAACGGGCTGCGGGCGGGGAGGAAGTTTTTAAGAGAGATGGGAGCGATGAGTAGGAATGAAAAGGAAGTAATTTGCATGAAAGCCAGTCTCGGAAGCATCACTAATAATGCATGGAGGAGCGCGTCCTGTGCGCCTCCAGAATCATCATTCCTGCTAAAGATTATTTCTTGGATTATGAGCACTGAGGTGGCAGTCATAATTAAAAAGAAGCAGTTATCTCATGGCTGCAATTTCAGACTGGAGTGTTGTATGAGCAGCTCAGACTTCACCCTCATTCTCACCAGGCCGTGCTTGACTCTGATATGTCAGAATGTGCCCTGGTGGCTCATTTCTAATTCTTCTCTGGCCTTGGAGAAAATGCATGCAACTTGCACAGTCGGAGTAGAAACAGTGTAAGGAAGGCCTGTTGACTGTAAAACTAGAATCTACTGACTGGAAAACCAGCTCCAGGAGTTATTCCTCTTTCTGGCCAAGAGCAAAGCTAGTCCAAGCAGAGGGAAACCCSTCAAGTCGAGCAGCTTCTCTGCGTTTCGGAGCACGCCTGAGGAGCTCTCCCATCCTGATCCATGCAGGCAGCTTCACACTGCCTGGCTGCGTGAGGACACAGCCCTGCGCTCTGTCCTGCCTTCTTAGGCTGGAAGCCGGGTCGAAAAGAGTGCTGGAAGGAATTCTCTTACACTGACCCTGCCATGTGGTTAGGAAGGGTGAAGAACCCCGCTTATTTGCAGTGCAGGTTAAAGGCTCCTGGACACCAGGCCTCTGAGCAGCACAGACAGTGCTCTGGGTCTCCTGCAACAGCATCAGCAAGTTGCTTTGGTCCCCCCGGATCCTGGAGGTCCCAGTGGGCGTCCAGCCCTTCAGCTGTCCTTTTGTTGCTGTGCGGGGAGAAGAGCTTAGAAGGTCGTGGCTTCTGTCTGGGGCTGGAGAAGGTGGTTGCTCATTTGCCCTGTTCTGTTTTGCAGCTATTGTCCAAGGAGACACCCTGGAAGAGATCTACAACCAAGTGAAACAGATCATAGAGGAACAGTCTGGCCCTTACATCTGGGTTCCAGCAAAGGAAAAATTATGAAAACAGATTTTTATTTTTCATTTTCTAACTGACATCCACTACTACATCTGACAACTCTTAAGCCCTTCCAGCGGAGCCTGCCTCTCTAGTTCTCTCCAGCGTGGTTCCTGTCCTAACCATCGCGATCTGCAGTTCCCGTAACGCTTACATCTGGTGTCTCTCTTAGTTCAGATAATTCGTATTATTGTGTGTTGTTGGTTTGCCATTTTTCAAACAAGACAGCGGAATGGCCTGRCCAGCTGTTAGTTTGGGGTGGGTCGGGGGGTGGGGAATTACTTGATAAAATTCCTTAATGTTTAAGGGAGAGTAACTTTCAGAGATTTTTCAAAAAAGCTTTATAGACATTCTTTTAAAATTTCATAACAATTGAAAGAAGAGTGGTACTCACGGAAGTTGTGAATCATGAGCCACTTACGCTTACCTTTAATAGCATGGTTCGGTCTGGGCAATCAGTTTCAGGGTTGATTTTTGGAGTTAAATTTCTTTTTGTCACCATATTTTTTTTTTCCAGGCAGTTAAAGAGAAACTTTAAAATTTTGAGTTTGCATTTTCATTAACTCCCATTACTACTTCTCAAGGGATATTCATTTTCATGATTTCATATGGATATTCTTATAATCTATTTTTTCATTTTTTTGCCAATAAAATTGCTAGGGATAAAGATGTGTAACGTTTTTAATCTTCCTTGTGCAACACTATTTATAGTGTCTTACAAAAATTGTTTATAGATAATGGGCATCACACTTTTTGAGCCTGAAATATGTTTAGGTGCTAGGAAACCTTGTATTTACAAGAGAATGCCAAGTTTCCATTGGCAGTAATACAGAAAACAGCTGCAGAGATGGTCTTTAGGGCAATGAGAGTGTGATTCGTAGCCTAAAAATGTGTGTGTTCTTAGGGGGTCAGATTTTAATGAATATTTTACCCACAATAACTGCCTATTTTGTTATAATAAATATATATATATATTAAACTTTCTTTAACTAAACTCTGTAACTATGGGAATTATTTTCTTTACATAGTTGCACACACGTATAAATATATATATATAAAAATATATATTTTTCTTTTACCACCTACTCCTAGCTTTTTTTTTTTTTTTTTTTTTTTTTTTTTTGGATAAAAATGCAGATTAGAATTTACCTTCCTTAATCACATGAAATTAAGTGGGCTGTGGTGGCTGGGCAAAAAAAGTCCAGGGACTATTAGTTAAAAGAAAAAAAAAATGTGCAAGTTCTCCTCTTTTCTACAAAATTTCAGATGTTTGTACTTTTTTCTTGTAATATGCATGTTTTAACCGAAGGGAGAAGTCAGACGCAGCAGTACATTTTATTTTTCTGTGCTTGTTCATGGATTGCATAGGTACAAAATCTTCCATTTGCGAAGCACAGACTTCTGTGCYGAATGTTATAAATAAGTTGTAGCAAAATGTGGAACCAACTTCAGTTAATGAAACTCTTAATCCCGTATTATTTGGTACCTGCCATGGCTTATTTCACACTGGTTGTTGTAAGAGGGATGTACTCATTGACAGCCACGGTGCTGTCACGCAACCAAATTAGCTTTGRTTTGTAAAGAATAATCCACCCTATCCATTCCATTTGTTAGAAAGAGGAGAACAGCTAATAAACTTTATTGTACAATATGTTTGTCAGATGTGTTTTTAATGGAAAGAAATGCAGGTGGTGCAGGAGTGAAGAGTGTAGCAGGAGAGAACGTGGCAGAAGCCGCCTGGCCGCGCGGGGCTGCCGGAGCTGCGGTGTCAGATGCAGTTGCAGTCGTGGCGCTGCTCTGTGGAAGAGCAGGCAGAGGCTGCTGGCGCGGGCCCAGGCCCCTTCCGTTTCCTTGGATGGCAGAGACGGCGCCTGCGAATCCTTCCCCCCGGAGCTGCGGGATGTGCAGCGGAACTGGTGGGAGCGTTCACAAGTAATCCTGCGTACTGTAGCTGCTGCTTCRAGAGAAGACCAGTCATTTGAGGTGCACAATGAGAGACCTTAAAAAAAGGCCAGTTATTTGATTCATTTTGTAAATTCTGATGAAACTTCTGAATACTGAGAAATCTGAAAACCACCATCATGTTGGAGGCTCCTACGTAGTATACATTTTTCTTTTCCTTACCTCTTCTTTTGGCTCATTAAAAAGTGTTTTAGTTGCTGTTTTGATCGAGAGCTCTGTGAGGCATGACTGCCCTGGGCAGGATTACCTCAACCGAGTTTCCACAGTGCTTTTCTTTCAAGCATTTGTCAGGTATTAGCTAGTTGCCACCAATTCTGCTTTACACTCGGGCTAAAGTCCACTGCAGTTATCTTGCGTGGTTATCATGCTGGGGTGAAAAGTAGTCCTGGATACAGAGCAGCAAACCCAAAGACCTCTGCAGTATCTTCTGTTTGTTTGCTTCAGTTTTTYCCTTGGGCCCTGGCAAAAATGTTGACGGCCCTGACACATCTGTGTGACTGTTCTGTGATTTTTAAAGACTTTGCATTAACTGCTGTTTCTATGAAATAGCAACGAACTGAGTTAGGCTCGGGCATTGTCTTCCTGGTGCTAGGCAGGGAATGCAGCAGCCTGGCCAAGTTGCAGCCGGGAGCCCAGTCGGTCGCTCCGAAAGCAGCCGGGTAAATTGCTGGCTCCGTGGGCGCCTGGGCATGGAGGGGCCGGTCGAGGTGTGTGCGGGGCTGGGAGGTGCTGACGGAGGCGCCGCAGGGAGCGGGAAGCTGCAGGGTGCAGGGGAGCTGCGGCTCCCTCACTGATGGGCACGCRGCTGCTGCGCTCCCGAGGCCAGTCCGACAGCCACAGCAGCCTCGGCGCGGATCCTGTGGGGGCCTTTACACCTATGGGAGACGGAAACCTTCCTGACTCCTTGTTAAAACTTTCTTTTTTTTTTTTTTTTTCTAATCTGGTTTGGTTATTTCCTAGCGTTTTCCCTTAGATCTCAGGTGTGTCCCTAGCAACTGCAGCGTTCACAGACTGCATTACTAGAAAAGCCTGTGTTTGTCATTAATGGCTTTGTGTGGTTCACAACAACACAGAATGTGGCAAAAAGCAACTGTCAGCCCTGGCTTAGCAGGGTCTGTTTTTATTTCCTGAGCTTCCATTGCAGAGACCCTCACACAGCTCTTGCTGAAGATGAGGATTTCACTACGCAGCCCTATGGTGCTGCCGTGAGTTGGGGTGTAGCTGTTGATCCAGGTCTGGAGATAAACCAGTGACAACCTCACTTGTGACTTGGATATTTGGTCACATCTGAGTCTTTGTTTTGTTTTCTTTCAAGTTTGGAGTTGGCATGAAGAGAGGTAGATTTTTTTTTCCTTTTTTTTTAAATTTTTTCCCCTCCCTCCCATGCGGTGGGGGTGACGTGGGCCAGAGCGAGATAAACTGCGGAGCAAAGTGCAGTTACCCCTTGCCTGCTGCTGCCTTCCAGCACGGAGCAGCCGTGCACAGCACTGGCCTTCGGGCACTTCGGGGGCTGGAAAAAAAGCACAAATCCCACAGTCTTCACCATGAAGAGCTCCGGGGGTGTCTTCTGCCTTCTCTTCTTYCATGCTGGTAAGTGGCCTCTGAAAAATCCTGGCTGTGTCTTGCTGTYGTGGCGGTTGGTCGCTTGATAATGTGAGAGAGCAAGGGGAAACTCAGAACCCCTTCAGAACCAGTAGGTGTGATCATGTATGTCAGATTTACRTGACTACTGATGCCTCGTGCAGCTCGTGCGCTGTCTGCCTTGTGCCTCTGTCCGATACCGGGGAGCTGAAGGTGGAGGATGGTGCCTTGCTGTGCAGGCCACGATGCTGAGAAAGCAATTTGGTTTCTAATTATTGTGTGCTGGAGAGGGAAAAACAAACCAAAAACCACCTTTATCTCTGAAGAGCTACATCCCTTCTCCTGCTCCCCGAAAATGAATGGTGAATATGATCTGAGCCAGGACAATAAGGTAGATGTAAGCAAGCAAACAAGAAAGTAAATCTTGGAATTTCCTGCCAACTGATTCCAAAAATAACCTGTATTTATTTATCAGCGTAAAACTTGTTGCACCCACATTTTATGCACAGCTGCAGTGTTTGCACTTGGTGATGGATATTTGCTTGTGCAAGCAACAAGGTGCAACTGAGTCTGCTTTGGCTTCCTTCCTTTCCTCACGGACTACWGGAGCCCCTGCCCCTACTTAACCTGATGGGAGCTGCACGTTCCTTCCAGTGGTTGTGGAAGGGACCTGTTGTGGAGGTGGTTTGGAGGGACCAGTTTACTTTTCTAGTGTTCAGAACAAGCCCGGCTYGGTAGAAAGCGTTCCAGGTGTGCGCCACGACACGTGGCTGGAGCAGGCAGCTGGGTGCCAAAGCTCTCGTGGTGGTTGATGCTCTCCACTTCTGTAGCAGAGTCTGTTGTTCGTGTGTCCCCATCTGCCTGCACAATAAGTGAGACCTGGTCAGGAGGATTCTTCCCAGCTGCAAATKAGGATTAAGGGTAGTGTGGTTTTCTTTGACTTTGACCACGTTTTGCCAGTGGTTCTTTACACATCCACAGGGCAGCTCCAGAGAACAAACCTGAGAAGCTGCTCAAGGCCGGGACTGTGCCCTGGGCGCCACAGAGCGGTTCCGTGGCACAAAACCTCAGGCACATCCACAGCTCCCCAGGACACAAATGACAATATGATATTTTACCGGATTTTAAGAAAGGTCTGGCTGCTCTGGCTTGTTCTGTGTCACTCATGCTTAGCTAGTAACGAATCCATCTTGTTTTAATACCTAAATTGGAACCTTTCCTTTTTCTAATCCAGTTAAATTCAGTGCTCCTGTTACTGTTAATCCGAGTGAAAGCAGAAGCCATTTCTCCAACCTCAATGTAAAACAAGCCCGACTTGTTTTGGACAGAGGAAGGGAGTGAAAGTCTGGATCTTCAGGGATTTTTCAATAAGCCTTTTTACAGAAGTTTGTTTGTAATTGCTTTCTCTTGATGCTCTGTCGCCAGCTGCCAGCCTGGAGCGTGTCCGATGGTGCACCGTGTCCGAGCAAGAGCTTTCCAAGTGCAGGGACATGAGCGCGGCCTTTGCTGGGGCTGCGCTGCTGCCGCCGCTGCGCTGCGTGGAGGGGCAGGCGGCCGCCAACTGCACGCGCATGATCCAGGTGAGGTGCCGGTGCCGATGGCAGCAGTCRTGGGGTGTCCGCACGCTCCCAGTGACGTGGACGGCTCCGTGCTCTGTGTTTGGGGGAGCTCGCAGCAGGCTCTGTGTGCTGAGGGCTCCCCCCGGTGCTTCCCCGTCCCCCTCTCCCATGTGGATGCACCCCGGTTTACGAGGGGGTCACTGGTCCCAGAAGRATGGCTGGTTCTGCTAATAAACAGTCATGCTGTGTCCCAGAGTGGGGAATTAGCCAGGGGGATGCAGTCAAGGCCGAGGGGACTGGCACCGGGAAAACAGGCCTGGCAGGGATTTGCAGGGAGATTTGCCAGGTAGTGATGTGACCAGAAAAGAGGATGAACTTCCAAAGTTGTGGTGTTTGTAGTGTTTTGTCCACAGAAACAGAAGGCTTGTTGTCTATAAAGTAATAAATTCTCAGTAAGTACCATTTTTGACTGAAGGAATCAAGACAGTATTAAAGAACACAGGGAGTGTGTATCAATATATGTGGCTTGGATAGGAAATACTTTTTCATGTCCCATGTTTCCTAAAACCACTTGGCTGCATTCCCCGGAAAAGGATCTGTTAGATTCTGCAAGACAAGTTACAGAAAGAGCTGATGAGTGACTGCCTCCGAARCACAGTGTGCCCAGAGTCACATTTGTCACCCATGCAGAGAGCGTGGAAACAGCTGAAACCCCTGATGAGCTGAGCTCGGGGCGCCCCGAAGGCATCAGCAGGGAAAGCCTGACSGTCAGTGATGCTCCAGGCAGGGCCTGGCCTTGAGGGCTGCCTTCCTCCCGCTGCTGATCCGGGTGCCCAAGGCCCCCGCGCTGCGAGGGCTGCCCGGACCCGAGTCCACCTCTGTGCTGAGCTCTGCTCCCTGAGGACAGAGCAGGGATGGGATCCGGCGGCGGAGGATGCGGGACAGGCCGTTTATAGCCCCATCACTTGGACTTGGTTCCGTGAGCTCTGTTTGTGCGTGGGTAAAGTACACATTGGTTTCTTCCAAGATGTTTAAAAATTGTGAAATGCTGTAAAACTTAACCTGAAGAGCCTTTCAATGTTYAATTTGAGTGGAGCAATTAGTTAACGAGTAGTTGAAAGTAGTTAACACAGAGTATTACCAATACATGTATATCTGTGAAAACCTTATCTGGAGCCCGTGGTTTTGCTAGTTATGTTGGCCAAAGCTTGTTACAAAAAAAAAATACAAAAAATGCTTGGCTGTTGTTGGGTGCTGCTGGAATGCTCTGCTGCTGCCGAGTTGTGCCAAAGCTGCAACTTTGGGCCAGGTTTAGGTTTAGATTACCTGAGGTAATCCCCTAAAAACTTGGCAAGCGTTTTGTGCGACTGCTGCAGCGGGGACTTGCTCRGGACACGCAGGGGAGCAGCGTCCTGGCCCCGGCAAGATGAATTATCCCCCGGCAGCTGAAGCCAGCTGGTCAGAGTCTCGGTGCCAGCCCAGACGTGCAGCACCGTGACTTGCTCTGTCCCTTCTCAGCAGTAACTTGGCTCTCTGCCTGGTTAACAGAGCCGGGTCTGGCCATGGGAGGTGTGAGGAAGCTCCCTGTCCCATGCATCCAGTGCAATCCCATGTCCATAGCAGGATTCCAGCCAGCTCCGGGTTGGAGCCAGTTCAGCACATGAGGCCCTTGGGCACCCTCCCAGCAGTGGGTGCCCCAGGTTGCCCCTCTTCTGACCGTCCTTTCAGATGCTGCTTTCCTGAACGGCACAACCAGGGCCCCAGGCTGCGTTGGTCAGCGGGAGGGTTTCTGTACAGTTCCCGTTTCCTTGGGCTGCTTCTGGGCCTGTAATTCCTCCTTATCTGAGTTCTTCCTTTGCATGGTGCTCAGTTCTGTCACCTGTGGATGATCCTTGGTTGCTGCCTGCGTTAACCACTGTCGTGCAGGAACATGTGCCCTGRCTCTTCTTTGCTGTTGTTTTACTTAAGAAAAAAAATTGTTTTCTAGTGTGCAGAAAAGTCTGATTTATAGGAACAAGCAATTCAGCAGAGTWTATATTGCTGATAAGAGATATTATTCAGAAGGGAGGAAAATATGAGAGGAGAGCAGAATTTTTGTTGGCTAGAGCTCTACTTAGTATTAATATAAATTCCTTGAGACCAAGTATTACAGGGAAATGTCCATGTCCCTTTTCCTTTGTTCTGCAAGGTGTGTGGCTGCTGATCTCTCGCGGTGAGAGGATCTATTTAGTGCTGTCTTGAAAATAAACTTTGACATTTGTGTTTTGCAGCTCTAGAAGACAGCACTTCAGAATGTGTCTGTGTGAGCTCAGAAATATGTATGTTTTTTATTTAAATCTTCAAGCTTTGGGGCACTAGCTAAAGCAAAAAAAAAAAACCAAGCTCCCATTTGATGAGCTTCTAGACTGGTCCCAGAGCCGGAGGAAGAAAATAAGGATCCWTTTCTAAGATTCCTTTGAACTGTGAAGTCTGGTGAGGCCACTAGCGTGTAAGGCTGGTCTCTGCATTGTTTTTTGAAGGAAGAGCATTCTGGTGTTTAAATCTATCTCAGTAACTGTTCATTAGTAGATTGAGTGCCCTAGAAAGGACTTTTCAGAGACAGGGAGGCTCACAAATAGAGACTGATTGCATCCTATGGCCTCTTCTCTCAAATTCATGGATACACTGCCCCTGGCTGTTGGGAAATATTAATAACTGTGTTTTAACATAGATCTTCACCTTGTGTTTTGCACAGGATGGTTTGGCAGATGCAGTGACATTGGACGGTTACTCAATTTACCAAGCTGGAAAGGAGCATGGACTGAAACCTGTGGTTGGGGAAGTTTATGATCAAGGTATATTCAGACATAATAACTTCTGGATTTGTTACATAAGCTTTTTTTTCTGTTCATTTTCACTGTTTCATTGTTATTTTAGGGTCCTCTTAAAGACCCTAAACATGAGGTTATGGTCACATTCCCTTTTGGGTGTTCTTGCCATAAGAGACCTAGGAGGGAAAYGGGAGACCAAGGGCTGTCTGTCCCTGAAATGCTTAGGTCAAAACAGCTCTTCCCATCATAATTTATTCTGTTACTGTCTTCTCTGTTCCAAATGCTGCAGATAATGAAACACAAAATGAGAGGTAAGGTGTTATCAGAGCTGCCTGTCAGTGCTGTAAGCTACAAGAGTGGCACGGGGGCTCGGTGTCCCCCTGCCCCACTGCGAGAGGCCATGGGGCTGGATGTGCAGCTGGTCCTGGCCTGCTTGGGCCCAGCTTACACTGCAGCCTTGCTCCCCCTGACCTGGGAAACCTGTTCCAGCCCGGCCTCACGGGGCTCTCGTGATCCACAGCTCTGCTGGTCACAGAGCAGAGTCAATAGGTGATAGCCGAGGTCGACAGGTTCTCCCCAAGGTTGTGGACAGGGTGTCTTCTCAATGGGTAGAGCCAAGAGCCCTCTCAAGTCAGTACATCGCACTGTAATGCTGCTCCTGGGCTCCTCTGCTCCCGTTTCTCGCTATGCCGCAGAGTTTGGAACATCCTACTACGCCGTGGCTGTTGTAAGGAGGAGCTCCAACATGAGCATGGACAGCCTGCGTGGTGCCCGCTCGTGCCACACGGGCATCAACAGGACGGCGGGCTGGGACGTGCCGCTGGGCTATCTCCTGGACAGCGGGCGCCTGGCAGCGCTGGGGTGCGAGCTGCCCAAAGGTGAGAGCGGAGGCGCCGCGCGCCGCCCGGGCCCTGCACCGGCACGGGAGCTGCCGGAGCTGTTCCGTTCTGGTGCCGATGCTTTGCAGCAGAGGGAGTAGAGCTGGCACCGAAACAACAAAGTGTGCGAACTTGGTTAACCTGGAAGTAATCCTTTAAAAAAACAAAATGACCTGCTCCTTTTAATGCTTAGATGTGTAGCGTGTAAGTGTGCTAAACGTAGGGGCTTGTTTCTTGTTGATAAAAATGTCTTGCTCTGCTTTCACTTGTAGCTGTTAGTGAGTATTTCAGTGCAAGTTGTGTTCCTGGAGCAAAGAGCGGGAATTATTCCAAATCCCTCTGTCAGCTCTGCAAGGGAGATGCGTCTGGGCAAAACGCTTGTGAAGCAAACGCAGAGGAGCAGTACTACGGCTACAGCGGGGCCTTCAGGTACGAATCCTGCACATCCCACCTCTTTGGAAAGAGAGGAGATTGCAGCTTTGYACGCAAAGGCTTGGCTCGTGGGAATCCTGGGTTCTGTTCTTGGCCCTTGGCTCTTAACTTCTCTGCAGTTTTGTTGAAATGAATAAATGTGTAATCTCCTCATGTTTCTTCATCCAAGGCATAAGAAAAAAAATACAAAAAAAAAAAAAAATTAAAAGTGCAGACCTAGTGGGACTGCCATTGTTCTTTGAACAAGTAGTATTTGGCTTAATAGAATTCAAGCTCAACTTCCTTTGAAAAAATCTTTGTGCTTGTATAATATTTAAGTGCCTAAATGCTACTACTAATAATTTAGTAGTAAGAGGGACACATTGTGGCTTTCAGGTGTATTAAGTGCTAGGAGATGAGATGGTACAAATGGTATGCATTCACAAATATATACTTATTAACAGTGATGCTAAGAAATTTACTTAAAGCCTGGGAAATAAAGATTTGATTTCCTGGGCTTTATTTGAAATGTGTGATGGAACTCACTGCAAGTCACTGATCAACAGAACAAAGTGCACTGTTGTCTCTAGCAGCAGCAAAATGTAAAAGGCTTGTAATTATATAAGTATGTAAGTATATAAATATATAAATATGAAAATATATGGTGTAGCTCTTTATCTTTCTGCTGTATCCATTATCATAGTGTCTGGGTCTCAGAGGCAGGAATCTGAGGGCAGGGAACTCGCACTCGATTCCAGTAGATAATCTGCTAGGATAATCTGCTAGGACAACTGCGATTTAAGCCTTGGGACTGAACACAAGTAAGCCTGAATTACTATTTAAGGAATTAATACCTGAGTATTAAAGCTAACTGGGTATCTAACGCTTGTGCTGGGCAGGGAAGTCGCCCTGCTGTTCTCTTGCCTGGCACCTGGGGACACAGCCTGGCTGTTTGTTTCAGCAGGGTGTATCTCTGCTGCTAAAGCCTCACGACCCTTCAGAGGGCCTTGTCCGTCCCCAGCAGCCCTGAGCGTGTTGTCCACGTTCAGCAAGTGACAGTGACTTCATGCTCTGGCGGCCACTAACCTCTGCCTTGAGCTCGAGTCCCAGCGCAGGGCTAGGGACGAGGTGGGTGGGTGCGGGCGCGGCGCCCACGCGGCCTTGGCTTTGCGCTTCCCCTAGGTGCCTGGCCGAGGGCGCCGGCGACGTGGCCTTCGTGAAGCACAGCACGGTGCCCGGGAGCACTGACGGTGAGTGCAGCCGCTCCTGCAGCCCCGCCACGAGCGGGGAACCGCCGCGGCGCTGCCGTGGCTGCACAGACAGTGCCAGGTCAAGGGCTCGGTCTGGCTTGAAGTGAAGAGCAAGCCAAAAAAGCTATAATCAGTAGGTGTGTCCACATATATATGTGCGTGGAATAGAGGTGAGCCCTTATTTCTTTATTTATTCTCCAGTTTCGGCCTAGGTTAGAGGTGGGATTTTATTTCCTCTGAAAAGAGAGATTCATTAGCCCTTAAACTCTTTGTTTTATACAGGCTGGGGCTGCTGTGAACACAGAGGTTGCTTATTCCTACACAGAGGTCTCAACAGAGACCAGGAGAAAGGCAGGCCCTGTTTTGTTAAGCTCTGAGATCTGCCCTTAACACAATATCATTTAAACATCATGGGCCTGTCTGACTGTCATGAACTGCAGGGAAAGAAAAACAAGTGTCCTACGTGGTCCTAGACTTGGAGACACTTCTGATACAGCTGCAGACCCCAGTATAGGTCTGTGCATCTGCTGAGCGTTGAGCTGCTCACCGAAGCAGAGGTGCAAGACTRTGGGACCACACAGATGCACAGGATACATTGGGCAGCCCGGAATAGCTCAGGGATGTTCAGGAGAGCCGTCCTCTGCTCCGTATGCACACGCAGTGCTTAGCACACACTTGGAGGCAGTCACGAGCACCAGTCTGAGAAGCCTCTCCTGCTTGATTCCAGGAAAAGCTGCTGCTTCGTGGGCGCAGAAGCTTCGCTCCAGGGACTTTCAGCTTCTGTGCCGCGACGGCAGCAGGGCTGATGTGACCGAGTGGAGAACCTGCCACCTGGCCCGGGTGCCAGCGCGCGCCGTGGTGGTGCGGCCCGACACGGACGGCACGATTCTCTTCCAGCTCCTCAACCAGGGACAAGTAGGATGCTGGTTTTTCGTCAGTGACTTGCGTGTTCGGTGGATCCAGCTGGGTTGAAGAGCAGAGCTGATGGGTGCCCTCTGCCCCGTGGGGAGCTTGAAAGGGAATAGTGGGCACTCGGTCTCTGGGTGGAGAGCCCTGAAGCGGGGTTTGCACAGTGGGGCTGAAGGCTGTATTTGGTCCTCACGGTCTGGAACATGGGAGAACAACAACTTCATGGGGGAAGCATTTTTTCACGCATTTTCAGGTGGTGAGTCCTCCGTAAGGAAAATCCTGGTTGCTTGTCCCTCTTACAGGCAGGAGATGGTTGCCCTTTCCCTAAGCTAACATTGTCAGACTTCCCATGTGACACCAGCATACATGGACACGTACCTGACACGTCTCTTTTGTTCCTTTAACCTAACAGCAAAGATTTAGCGGTGCAGGGGCCGAGTTTCAGATGTTTGACTCGGCAGCCTACGGTGCCCAGAATCTTCTGTTCCGAGACGCCACCACCGAGCTCGCCGCGATCCCGGCCCAGAGCTACCAGGCTTGGCTGGGGGATGAGTATCTTCATGCCATGCGAGCCCTGAGCTGCGACCCCAGCAGTAAGTTGGCTTGAGATTCCACTCTGTACCAAGGAACAAAGATAGTTGATGACAGAAATCATCTTTATTCTCCTTTATCGTCTTCTCATTCTTGGAGGGTTATTGTGAGGTGCCTTCCTCATCTCAAAGCTCAGAGGAAGGGCACTCTGTGACCTTATGGCTGCACTGTGTGTCCAGCAATAGCAGGAGTTCTTGTTCCTTCGTTCTGCATAGATGTGCAGTATAGACACATCACTGATTTGGAGACCCCTGTGGCTCCTGAAGAAGGAGCAAGTCTGTGCTGAAGAAATGGAGAGAAACTGGGCAGGGAGAAGCCTCCTTGTCTGTSTCAGAGGAAATGAATGCTGATATTTGCTTTCCAATTTTGTGCAGCATTGCCAGAGAGCCTGAAATGGTGTGTGGTATCCACTGAGGAGATTTGGAAATGCAGCGAGATGGGTATTGTCTTTCAGGACAAGGATTTGACTCCATTAGTCCAGTGCATTTCGGCCAAGACAAAAGAAGAGTGCATGGAGATGATCCAGGTAGGCTGCTCCCAGCCTTGTGCAGGGAATGGATCAACACAAGCTGCTCTCACCACGTAGGTGGGATCAGAGGCCTGGAATTTAGGCAAGCCGTGGGGGATACCTGGATATTCAGGAGGGGATCTGCAGCTCACGGGGTGTGGATGAGGCTGAGCACTCCAAAGCTCTTCAGTTGTGGAAAGAACATCTTTATCCATCTAGTTCAAACCCCTGTGCCTGAAATCTAATGAGGCTTCGTGTTGATTTCTCTTGTGTTCTTCAGCGGACAAGATCTCTTTTGCCACCAGCCTTATCCTCTGACATGCGTTGATGCTGGAGGTGTCATCATTGTAGCAGGGAAGCACAAAAGCTCTAAATTTTATTTGATTTTTCAGAAAAAGGAAAGTGATGCTGTAGCTCTGAGTGGAGCCGATATTTACACAGCTGGGAAGAAGTATGGCCTTGTACCAGCTGCTGGAGAAAGCTACTCTGGTAAGGTCAGGAAACATAAACATAGACCTTATTTTTTTCAGGATTAAAAAAATAAAAAGCAAGGATTCAAAACTCTCAGCCTTCTGGCCTTGATTGGAAAGGTGTTTGCCAAGGACATCAGTATGATTATTCTCTCATCATGAATAGAGGAGGAAAATGAATATGGAGTGGGTTTCTGCAGTGAGTTTATGCCAACTTTTGTCTGTCCTAACACTGGGCCAGCTTGATGTGACAGCTGATGAATCTTTCACCTTTTTTTTTTTTTTTCTCTTTCAGTTCCACAAAAATTACATGCAATGGAAAAATGTGCATTCACACACAAGAGTTTAACRGAAGCAAAAATACAGAAGTAACACTTCTGTATTTTCTAGTTTCTAGAATCTTTGTGTTTTTAGTTAGAAACAATTGRTATGTAAAATAGCTCGCTGCTTAAAGCGGTTTTGCTGTGTCACCAGTGATCCAAATATTATTCTGGGAAGGATGTGTTTGAGTTAGTTGAGTGTTAATAAACSTCTTTCATGGCATTTAAAGTATTCATGTTCATATCTAGAGTATTTACTTCCAGTGCCTAGCAGCACCAGTATGCRGGCTGTATGGAAATGCAACATTTTGGAGTATTAGAGGTAAAGAAAAATTCCGTATGTGCTCATAGTTGATAGCCAGCTGATGGATGCTGGCTCCTTCCKAGTGCATAAGCGCAGGAGCTGGCGCTGGGGAAGAGCAGTGCCCGTTGTCACTTGCAGCACTGCTTAGGACAGGCTCTAACGCGCCGTGTCTGTCTGCAAGGCGGCGACAGCAGCAGCACGTACTACGCCGTGGCCCTGGTGCGACGCGATGCTGCCAACGCCTTCACCATCCGCGACCTGCAGGGGAAGCGGTCCTGCCACACCGGGCTGGGGAGATCTGCCGGCTGGAATATCCCCATCGGCATGCTCATTAAAAGGGGAATTATTAGGCCCAGAGACTGTAATATTCCTCAAGGTAAGATGGCAAAAGTTGGCATATCAAAAGCACAGTAACATTTTAATTATGTGCTCTATAGAAGTAATTTGTGATGTTTCATAACTCCATTAAGCATGTCTGTGCTTTTTGCTCGTTTTCTCTGTTTTCTGCAGCTGTGAGTGAGTTTTTCTCTGCTAGCTGTGTGCCTTCTGCCAAGCTGGACAATTACCCATCAAAACTCTGTCAGCTCTGCATCGGAGATGATAATGGGAAAAATAAATGCAGCGCAAGCAGCCAGGAGCATTATTACGGCTACAGCGGAGCCTTCAGGTGATTAGTACATGTGGTTGCTGTTGCTGGTTGGGCAGAACCACGTGAGCACGGGTTGGGTTTCAGGCAAACTGGGAGCTGAGGGGCTCCTCATGCATGGCCACCTGCTTGGAGCCACCTCGTAGCCATGTCCTTCCATCATAARTAAACCCAAAGCCTTCCAAGACAGGAGTTAGCTCTGACGGCTCCCTYGCCGCAGCACGGTGCTATGGCCAGTGCTCAAATTTCTATGACCTCTTCGAAGCAAGATTATTTAAACTATAGAGGGAAACAGTGGAAAATGGAATAAATACTTTATGTAACAACTGATAGCTACCTGTGGAGTCRTATCCAAAAAGTTGGGTCTTGGAAACTGCTGGGTGTGCAAATAGCAATTGCTGTTCCTGACCTTCACCTCCAAAGGTAAGGATGCATGTGGCAGAGCTGGCAGAGTGGCCTTTCTCCTTCAGGGGAGGGGGCTCTATCAGCAGCTGCCTGGTGAATACCCAGGTGCTGGACTTGAGCAGCTCTGCGAAGGGCCCTTGTCTGTCTGTGTCCAGCTGCTGCACCACGGCACGTGCCTTGCGGGCAAACTCCAGATCCTCTGCTGTCCTCCAAGATTAGAGTGAGATACCAATCACCCCATCACCAAACTGATAAGCAACAAATGTTACTGAAGGCCAAACGAGCCCTGCCCAGGTTCTAAGATACTGCATTTGATTTATAGTGTCCTTGTAGTGTAAACTTTTTGTCAAGATCCCTTTTTCTTATAATTCAGAAGAAAGATGGTGTTTAGTTTTCCAAGTGATGTGGAAAGCTTTAGATGGTTAAAAAAAGTTGCTTAGAATGTGAGGGGAAAAAACAGTCCCACAAAAGGAAGGGATGGGGCTGGATATTATGCTTGAATAGTCTTCTCTGGAAGAAGAATGACTTGCTGCAGGGGACACAAGCTTAAAGTTWGGCCTCATATTTCCACATACTTTCAGTTCTCTTGGACTTTGCCTGAACAACCTGACTAAAGGTATGAGAGGTCATTCAGTTTGTGGGTGTCCCACKGCTTGGGACAAGTTAAACTGCACAGAGTGCTGGAAAACCTGCTTTTGGGACCAGCCTTTTAGTGGGGGGCAGAGTGCACTGAACGGTGCCTGTTGAGTCTTGCTTTCTGTGCATGACGTTCAGCCACACGGTGATAACATGTCTGATTGTGTCTGGCCATGTTAACCATGAACCATACTCTAACTGTACTTCTAGCAACTGTTAGCAGTAATAACTTTTCCTAACATTTTGTGCTGGATAGCTTTTGGTTAGTGCTTTAAGCCTTCTTGATTGCTGGGTTTCATTATCATGTTTCAAGGAATGTTTCATGAAAAAATCTTGTAGAACAAACCCATCACTAGTCTTTTCCTCTTCCACTTTCCATGCACTGCCAGCACAYGCTACCCAAAATATGCAGGACGTTTGATCTTCCTGCTAACTTACCCAGCTGACCGATTTGAGGTGGAAATTATTTATGTATCATTTTCATTTTGAAGGAAATATCATGCATATTTTATGTCTGGTGACTTACCAACTCCTGCCTAGTGAAAATCTCTCCTAATAGTCTACAATTAGTGTTATATCACATTAGGCACGTTGAGCCTCTTCTGCTTCAGAAAGTTAAGGGAATTCTTCTCCTCTGAGGTTCATGAGATTGAACTTAGCTCTGGAGCAATGCCCTTATGAGCTGCAATTAAATTAATAGGTGTCTTTAGTTTAGGCTGTCAAGGCAGTGTCAGTGCAAGCACTTATGTCACTAATTTGAAAAAAAAAATATTAAGTTTGTGTGTGCACTCACTTGGGTTATGCACTCATAGGATTTCATTCAACAAAATATCTTAGTTCATATGTGATTTGAAAGGCAACAGTAGAAGCTCCTCTTAGCAGAAGGGCTAAGGGGTGTATGGAGCTTCACTGACTGCATTCTGTTTCTTTGCTCATCTAATACTAGCCTTTTCTCAGAGTTTTTAAGCACAATTTCCTCCTTTAAAATCTGAAGTCATTATATTTGCAACCTTTTTGTTTTCTTTATCCTTTCAGTTTGCTTCATTTGCTCATTACYCCAGCATGCATTGTATTTCTTTAGGGAGTTTACAGGGGAAAAAAAAAGAATTTCAGTTACTAGTGAAGATGTGGTGGAAATAAAGATGCTTTGAATTGCACTTTCTCTTGTTTCCTAAAGGTGCTTGGCAGAGAACAGTGGGGATGTGGCCTTTGTGAAACACTCGACAGTGTTTGAGCACACGGATGGTATTCAGTTTTACGTGTCCCTATTGCATTCAGTTATTTTTCCTGAACTGTTTTGCTGTAAAGCATTAAGTCGCAGTAACTAGTTTCTTCTTTCAGGTAAGAATACGGACAGCTGGGCCCGTAACTTAAAGTCCAGTGACTTCCAGCTGTTGTGTCCAAATGGTGCCCGTGCTGAAGTCACTCAGTTTGCCGAGTGTCACCTGGGTCGGGTGCCAGCACAGGCCATTATGGTGCACCCGGATACCAACGTTTTTGCTGTATATGGACTACTGGACAAAGCTCAGGTATTAACTTATCCTATGTGGTCGTTAAATATGATATAATAGAGACCAAGGATGAAGACGACAGAGCCACCCTGTGTCCCCTCCATCATGGGACTGGCAGCACGTGCACCCTGGGGAGCTGTGGTGCTGGAGGGGGAAGGGRAGAGCAAAGTGCAATCCCCGCAACCCCCCTAGGAAACCACCCTGCGGCAAAAGTGATGTCAACTCTGCCTAGCCATTGGTTTCAGCTGCAATCTTCCTGGAACCTAAAGTGTTTTCCCAAGTTGCATGACTTTAAAATAATGTGCGTCCACTAACACTTTTACACTTCTCCATCCTTTTTTTTTTTTTTTTTTTTTCCCCTCTAGAATGCAACATTATGTGGGAACAGAACATGGCTGGGTATATTTGTGCTGCAGTTGTGTATGCGGTAAATCAATCAGCCAGGCAGATCATGGCTGGCAACCTCAAGCCTAGAGCCTTCTCCGTGCTGAAGTTGCCCAGTATTTCCTTTAAATTATCTGTCTCCATGCCAGGCTTCAGTCATTTCTGTAACTTGCATGAAGCCAGATCCTGTGTTACACAATCGCACTTAAACACAGGGATTTCTAAAAGTACAGCACCTTCTACATAGCAACAAGAACCCCAAACCCAAGTGCTGCTCTTGTACTTGCCAAGAGCAGATTCGGTAGCTAATCCACTGGAGTTTCTGAAAGCAAACACCTAAATCCTGCAATTGCGTATGGACTCTCTTGTACAAAACAGTTCCCACTGTTGTCTTTGCTGTACCAGAGAAGTGTGGCACTTAGTCTTGCAAAGTACTGAAAATTTTGTATTACTTTTAGGAATTTTTTGGAAATAGCAGCAATGAAAATGGATTCCAAATGTTTGATTCTTCAACTTTTCAAGGAAAAGACTTGATCTTTAAGGATTCTGCTGTCAAGATTGTGCCAGTAAAGGAGAGAAGGACGTATGCAGAATGGCTGGGCAGTGAATATATCGAGTCCCTTGAAGGGTTGCAAACACCATCGTGCTCTCGGGCAGGTAATAAGACAGCACCTGCTAGTGGCTGCTGTCATCACCCTTCTTATATTGTGTTGGTTACAAGGATTGAACTAGCATGGCCCAAATTGGAAGCTTCCAGGCTCCCACCCTCTCCTCACACAAGCTGCTGCTAGGACGAGGTGCTGTGCTCACATTTGAAAGCTGCTTCCATGTGCTAACAGCATCTGCCCATCAGGGGAGCCGGCTGGGGCTGGAAGCTCCCTGTTCATGTGGATAGGGTGGAATTTGGGACAAAGCCAGCCAAACTGTGTCAGTGTGGCCTCAAAAATGGAATCTCCTCCTGGGCTGGATGATTCCCAGGTGCTGTTAGGTGGTGACTGCCTTTCTGATTTGGGGAGGAAGTTCTGCATCAGAAATTCTAGGGAATGCGGCGTGGCCTCCTTGCGGGATTCGTTCCGAGGCCCGCTGCTCCGTCCTGCCCGTCTCCCGTGCTCTGGGCAGCTGTTTCTCCTGAGCGCAGCTCTCAGAAGAGCTAAGTGTGCAGCGATGGACAGGCTGTGGACAAGGAGGAGCTGCTTGCAGTCCAGAATGCCCCAAGCTCCTCCACCTCCCAGCAGAGGAAAGTAGGGAGAATATCTAAGATCACTGAAGGAAAAGAGAGGCCAGGGAGATTTGGAGGCACTGCTGGCAAAGAGCCAAGGCACTGTCTATCCTCTGCATTTGCTGACCTCCCCAAGCAGCACACTCGCTCCTTGGTACTTGGGCTGCTTCAGAGAGAGGTCAGCTATTCATTTTATTTTATTTGATGCAGTCTACGAGAAACAGCCGGTGGTCCTGCTGCTGCACAGGGTTATCTGTTAGTGTGTGCGTGAAACATGTTTTTAATAATAGTGAAACGGTCGCAAAGTTGTGATTAACTATTTCTCAGTCCTCCTGGTAGTATTTGGGTTTTGTTTTTATGCACAGCTGCCATCACAGCCCCTGCCGCCCTGCTGCTGGCGGGCACAGTCCTCCTGACTGCAGCCGCTGCCTCCTGATGCCGCGAGGGAGAGAGAGCCACTGCAGTAAGAGGCTGGAAGCCCAAACGCTGTGTAAATAAAAGAGATGTGACAAATAAAGGAGAAGAGAAAAGCTGGGCTGTCCGCACGGGGTGGCTCGGTCGCTGAACGACACGTTTGTTGGCGCTCTCCCCGCGCCGCCCGCCTCTCCCCTCAGCGCTGCCCGCGGCCGGGGGCGCGGGCCGCGCGGGCGCCCCC
>NW_020455458.1:804853-914678 GCF_003342845.1 Nothoprocta perdicaria
GCTCGGGGATGCACAGGGGGTGCATGGAGCAGTCGCACTGCTCCGGTGCACAGCTGTGAGGATGGACAGTGGGTGTAAGCAGCGCATGCACAGCTCTGGTGCACGTAGCTGTGCGCTCAGGGGGGTGCCAGTGCATGTAACTGCGCTCGTGGGGAGGCACGGTGAATGTGCACAGTCCCTGCACTGCCCCAGTGCCTGTAGCTACGTGCTGGAGGGGATGCACAGTGGGTACCCACAGCCTGTGCACTGCTCTGGTGCATGTGGCCGAGCGCTCATGGTGCCCCTGGCCACTCACACAGCCAGCGTGCTCGCATGGTAGGTTCGGGTGATACGTGTGCACAGCTGTACCTATAGGCTGTATGCCAGTGYGGGACACGGAGCCCCGACATATGCTGGTGCGCTTACCACATACACCTGATGGGTGCGTACAGCAGGTGTGTGCGGTCAGCGCGCTTAACCTGGCGCTCACACCCCCTTTGCTTACCTGGCACGCACAGCCAGTGTGCCAGTCCAGGACACACAGCGGGCGCTTCCCTGGTGCATGCAGCCAGCACGCTTACGGGGTGCTTACAGGGGCACCTACGGGGCACATGGGGCAGGCACAYGTGTCCTGCGTGCTGGCTTGGCATGCAAGGCCGGCAGCTGTGCGAGGACACGGCCCTGTGTGCGGGGCCGGCCTGCAGCCCTGCCCCGAGAACTGTGCAACAGACCTGCTCTGGGGCACGTCTGCACTGGCAGCCCTTGTAACATACGTGCTGAAACAGTGTAAAGCTGCATTTTGAAATATGTAGCACTGTATGCACAGCGTAGCATCATTTCTTAGATATACCTGCAGTCCTATACTATAAATGTCAAGTAGAGATTTGCTTAGAAAATGGCTAACTTGAAGAACTGACCAGCCTTGTTTATACTCCCTTTTAGTTACAAAGTGGTTTTTGTGAACAACCTTGTAGGGGATCTAAAATTCTAGGTGACTTTCTTTCTGTTGCTTTTTTCTCTCACCTTAGTACATGGTGCCTAGATCASTTTGACCTTATTTTTTTTTTCCCTTGAAGCTTTATAAATATTAATGCAAAACTCCTAAAAATATTAAGGCTGATGGCAGTCTCAAAAGTTTAGACTGCTGTGCACCATGATGCCCCTCATCTCACCTCAACTGTATCCCTAATATATGTGATTTCTTACTGAATAAAATCYACTATACTATGCTCTTTTTTTTCTTTTCCTCCTTCTCTCTATAGGAGATATTTTAAACCTGCAGGTGTATTACCCCTGGGAGTTCCTTTCCAGCTCTCCTTGCAGAACAGTTGTTTTCCCATTAATGACCTCTGGAGTTACCTACTGGGTGATCAAGTGTTTGCAGCAGCTGGACTTATGGTCAGGTTGCATCAACAGCTACACCCTTCTTGTATCACCTCGCCTGCTCTTTACAATCTTTTCTTTCATACTTGACTACAGTGTGTATCAATTAGCTCCTTTCTGGGAAGCAGATCCATGGAAAGCGCTGGTACTTCTTGCTGGATCCTATGTCACACTGGTGTTTTATACGAGGACTTTTGCCAATGCGCTCGAAGGACTTCTGTTTGCTCTTCTGATGCTTCTGGTTTCCTCAAGAAGGTCTGGTGGCAGCTCARAAGGGCCGACAAGTAGCTGCCTTATAGCAATTGTAACTGTGGCTGGGTTTTTCAACAGGCCAACTTTTCTAGCATTTGCTCTCATGCCGCTGCTGTACTGGGTGGCTTTAAATACTGACTCTCCGAGGAGCCTTAGAACTAGCATAAACTGCTTCCTGAAGCTAGTCCCGTGTGCTTGCTTTACTGCTGCCTTTTTCATAATGGCTGACACTTGGTATTTTACCTCCATGAGATTAGACAACATCTATGGGTTTGAAAATAAAAGTCTATTTGATATAATAGCTCAGTTAAGTCAGAAAATAATAGTGACCCCTCTAAATTTTCTCCGCTATAATCTTAATCCTTGTAATCTTGCACAACATGGAAATCACCCACGAGTTACACATTTTGTGGTCAATGGGATAATGCTCTTTGGGATCCTCCATATTCTGGCCATTGGTGCTGGTTTTAAGATGTTAAAGAAATATATCTACATATTACCACAGGTCAAGTCCTATTACCATGGGTCATCTAGGATATTGGTGCATTCTGATGGAAACTCAATGTTGTTGTTGTTTTACTTCTTTCCTTTGGCATTTCTCTCCCTCTTCAGTCACCAAGAACCTCGATTTCTCCTTCCTCTCATCTTACCATTAGTCCTGTTCAGCGCATCACAGAACAGAGCGGTGAGGTGGAAACCTGTCATTGTTGTTTTCAATGTTCTTGGGGCTCTGCTGTTTGGGTGCTTACACCAGGGAGGACTCATCCCATGCTTGTTTCACCTGGAGCAGCTCATGCATTCTCCAGATTCCTCAAACCATCCAGGACACTATATTCTCCTCTTTGCACACACCTACATGCCTCCGAGGTCTCTGCTCAATATCAAGAAGGGAGATACAAATATAGAAGTAATTGATCTGGCTGGGTCTGAGGAAGAAACTCTCTGCCAAACAGTAGGACTGCGAGCCAACAATTTTACCTGCAGTGATTGCCATTTTTTTGTTATAATCCCCGGTACAGTCAGATCCACAATTACAAAATGTGGTGTCTCATTCAAGAATGAGACTTTAATATTTCCACACTTATCCATGGAAGATCCTCCCCAACTATCCTTTCTATTTAGTGAAAATTGGAGAAGCCAGTTAGGACTGTACATCTTCCAACTAGACAGAGCTCAACAGAATCTCTAGACTTCAAGAGAGAACTACATTCTAGCTTTTTGCTTCACTTTGGCTCTGTCCAAAAGTGCTATGAGATCTTTCTCTTCACAAACCCACGCTCAYGTTGTGAGCTCCCCTTATTGTCTTTATTCCTTTTCTTCTTGCTCTTAATATTCATCAGTGTTGTCAGTTCTGGGTGGAACCTGCTTAAAATCTGAGGGTCACTCAGTTCTTGTGAAATCTTATGAATTTGTGTAGCTTTCCTAATGAAAGAGGAAGTCAGAACTCACCAAAACATTGCTTTGAGCTCAGTTCTCTCCATGCAACTGTACTTTTGTATATCTTAAATTCTCTGCTAGAGGGTTTATGGTTGTGTTTTTGTTGAAAATTTGCATTGACTAAGCTGCTGAAGAGAGGACTCCAAACGAGATGGAAGTTGCTCTAACCCAAAGTGTTGTACTTTTAGGCTCTTAAAAAAATTAGAGCCTCTCTCAGTTGTTAGTGACTGCAGTCACAATGTACCAGCAGTACTGAAGTATTGTCTGATGCGACCCTTGGGTGGCCCTTTTCAAGAAAGTCCCTGGTGTTAATCTAATAGAATTTGATTTGGAATGGAATAAACTTTAGCATAGGCACTTGTGATAAATTCTTAAATCTGAAAAGCTTTTTTGCCTGGTGAATGTTCATTGCTCCAGTTCCCTTCTTGTGGACACCAGTATCATGCATTGCAAGCTGAGGCTGCTGGTTCAGAGTAGGAGACCTGTGCTGCAGCTGCTGCAGATGGAGCAGTGCCTCCCTTTCACACTCCACCATGCACTGCTCTCTGCTTTTCATAGCCCTGCCATCAGCAATGGTGCACGTGTGTCCTTGMAGCGAGCTGGGTTAATGAGCTAAGCAGACAGAAAACGTAGAGGATTTGATCTTTTTATATTTTTGACTACAAAAATCAGAATCAGTGAGGCTGGAAGGGACCTTTGGGGATCATCTAGTCCAGTCCCAAGGAGGGAGCCTCAGGCAGGGTTATCTAGAACAGGTTGCCTAGGACTGTGTCCAGAAGACTCTGGAGCATCTCTAAGGATGGAGACCTCACAGCCTCTATGGATGAGCTGCTCCACTGCTCAGTCACCCTCAAAGTTTAAGTTTTCCTTGGATTCAGATGGATTTTCCTGGTTTTAGTTTGTGCTTGTTGCCTCTCATCCAGTCACTGGGCACCCCTGAGGAGAGTCTGGGCCATCTTTATACCTCCCCCCTCAGATATTTATAAATAGCAAGAAGATTATTTCCTTGATCCCTTCCTACAGAGCCTAAATGAYCCTCGCTCTATCAGCCCTTCCTCATATGACAAGGCCTCTAGTCCCTTAATCCTTAGTTGTCCTTTGCTGGACTTGCTCCAGGATGTGTCCAGTGCTAGGCTCCAGTGAGGGAGACAGCACCCTGCATCTCACTAGCATGGAGGCGGCGGGTCTCCTCCCTTGGCCTCTTCCTGCTGCTATCAGCCATCGTGGCCACCGCGGCACGTTGCTGGTTCGTGGTCAACTTCTTGTCCCCAGGAGCTTCTCTGCAATGTCATCTTCTGGCAGGTGAGCCCCCATTCTGTGCTAGCCTMTGGGGTTATTTCTCCCTAGGTGCAGGACTTTGGACTTCCACCTGTCAAAAACTTTCCTCTGCCTGTCTGCATGGGAAATTGCTTCCATGAACCTCATAGTCTCTGGCAGTTATGAGGGCTGGATTTGGAAATTTCAGAAACTTGGTGCAGAATCATTCCTATGGCATGATGACTTCTATGCCATTGCAGGTAATCTGTGGGTCCAACCTGGCCTTCAAACGCAATTTCAGACCTAAAACACACCACTCCTGACTCACCAGATAGATCTGTATCACTTGCACTAAACATTCTCTTTTTTTTTTCTCTTCATTCTTTGCAGTCAAGGCTTTATGGGTAGGAATTTCACACTGAGTTCTGGAGCCTATATCTTTAGTAATTTGTGATGTGCTTTTTACCTTATGTGACATAAAGTTACCTAAGCATCCTCAGTTATCTAAGCTCAATTATCTAAGCATCCAGMCATCCTCTGAGGAAATGCTAACAGTGTTGGCCTCAATTATCTTGTTGGCTACAGCAGCAGAATTAAACCAGCCCACTGCATCACMCAAGAGGAATGCATTTTTTTTCCACATATTTAGTCAGGATGGCTGATTTTTTTTTCCTCTGAAAAGCATTTTTTTAGGTCTGTTTTACCACTGCAGTATCTTTGCAAACCTTCTTTGCCACCATTGACCTAAGATGTGCCTTTAGGACAGCTACTGCGTTTCTGGTTTTTCTTCACCTACCTGTCAATTGAACTGTTATCCTATCCACCACCAGCAACCTCATCAACGTTCTTAAAGCTCCCTTGGTGTGAAGACTGCAACATAAAAGCAGCATATTACCGTTGTACAGAGAGCGACTCTGAAGGCAACGCCCATGAGGAACTGTTTTTATTTTCGGTCCTTTAATCATGCACWTCAAGTGTCAATGGCCGGTTCTCAGTGCGGTGTGTAGATGTACTTTCTGTCTGTTACCGCGTATCGTGGCAGTGTAAACCGCTTGTGAAATGAAAATCCGTCATGCTGGAAAGCAGCTTCGCCTCTCCATGCTCGGCGCGGGGCTCGCGGGGGTGGTGGCGGGACGGGTACCTCACGGCGCGCTGCGGCGGGTGCCGCTGGGCTGTCGGGCCTCGGCCCGTCCCAAGGTCGCCGCTCTCCTCCCAGCGCGGGCCTCGCCGGGCTCTCCGGCCGATGCGATGTGAGCTGAGGCCCGGGCGCCGCCTCCTCCCGCCCTGCGGCCTCACCGCTCGGCGCCGGGGCGGCCGGGCCCGCTGCCGGGGGGCCGCGGCCAGCCCCGCCGGCGGGCGCCCTCCTCCAGCTCCCGGCGGAAGGTGTCGCGCAGGCGGCTCAGGCGGCGGGACAGGCCCTCGCCGCCCAGCAGGTCCCGCGCGGCGCGGCGGCCGCCGAGCTGGGCGCGCACGATGGCGGCGGCGGTGAGGCGGGCGGCGGCGCGCACGGGCCGCGACTCCGAGAGCTTCTCCACGAGCCGCGCGTCGCTCAGCAGCGCCCACAGCACCCGCCGCAGCACCATCCTCCCGCGCGCCGCCCGCCTCTCGCGAGACTTGCCCGCCTCTCGCGAGACTCATTCGCCGCCCCGCCTTATCTCTCGCGAGACACAGCGGCTGCGCCCGCTCAGCTCCAGCGAGATCGGAGCGCGCCGGTGACGTCACTGGTGGGCGCCGCCAGCAGCGGGGCGGCGGCGGCGGCAGCGAGGAGAAGCGGAGGAAGAGGAGGGAGAGGAAGAGGAAGATGTGCTCGGGGGGGACCCTGAGCATCCTGCGCAGCGACTCGTATGCGGATCTCAGCCAGTACCGGGACCAGCACTTCCGGGTGAGCGGGGCGGGGGTGGCGGCGCGGCCGTTACAGCCGTTGCGGCCGTTGGCGCGGCCGTTGCGGGTGCCGGAGCCGTCGGTGTTGGCGCGCAGGGCACGCGCTACGAGCAGGAGCGGCTGCTGCGCAAGAGCTGCACGCTGTACGTGGGCAATCTGTCGTTCTACACCACGGAGGAGCAGATCCACGAGCTGTTCGGCAAGAGCGGCGACGTGAAGAAGATCATCATGGGCCTGGACAAGGTGAAGAAAACCGCCTGCGGCTTCTGCTTCGTGGAGTATCCTTGCACGGAGCGGGCTGAGCGGGGCTGTGGGCCGCACGGCAGGGGAGCCTCCTCCAGGGTGCAGTGCCCGGTCATGGAGAGGCCTGTGGGCAGCCTGGGAGGGAAGGGAGAGCACGGGCTGCCACGTGGAGGGGCTCCTTCTAGAAAGTTCCTTCCACTCCAGTAGTGTGAGCCAGGCACATATCTATGTGGTATCCACAGCAAAGGCATATTCTAAGTGCCTCGCTTAGCAGCTCTTTGTGGAAACACCTGTGAAAAGCTTCTGTGTGTTATTCTGCAGACCTGTGAAGGTCCTCATTGCAACTTCGTAGTGTGTATGTCTTCTTGAAAGTCATTTTGCCAAGTGAGCTTAGTGGAGTGGCAAAAGGAGACCCTAACTGGAGTACCCAGAGCTTCCTGTTCCTTCTTTGATCATAGATTTTCATGCTATTAGAGGTCAGTGTGACGCAAAAAACTGTATAAGACCTGCACTTCTAATATGCTTGGATACGTGCAAGTTACTTGTTAACTTTTTTTTTCCAAGCCCTGTATCTTTAAAAAAACAAATGCTGTTAAAAGCGAGCAAGAACTTTATTCAAGCAATAACTTGCTTTTCAAAAGCATGGAGTATGAACTTTCTCTTCATATATTGAAAACAGAAGGCTAGGAAGGCTAGTTGTTTTCGTTAACGTACGTCTAAGGTACTATGCAAGAGGAGATGCTGAAAACGCCATGCGGTACATCAATGGAACCAGACTTGATGACAGGATCATAAGGACAGACTGGGATGCAGGATTTAAGGAGGGTCGACAGTACGGTCGTGGAAGATCAGGGGGCCAGGTAGGTACTGAACGGCCTTAGTTCTTAAGACAGTGATGACTGTTGCAAACCTAGCTTTTGAGCGAACAAACTCAAAACACCTTAGGAAACAGCAGCTTAAGACTTACTGTTAAAGTTAGCAGTATAAGCTTCTAAGAGCTCTAATTAATTATGATGTTATCTGTGGAAAAACAAGAGCTGATCTTTTCCTTTCCATGCTTTCTCCTCCCGCTCAGGCTGTTTTCAGAAATAGTGTTTGCTGCTTGGTGAGGTAATGCTTATAAGTAATCCCAGAAAATACAAGGCTGTCATGAACACAGAGCTATCGCTTAACTTGCCTGCAGCTGAGCAGGGAACAGTTGCTTTCAGTGCTGTAGCGTGGGGCTCTTCCTGTTCCATCATCTGTGTTGGTAAAAATTCCTTTGGGGCCCTTTAAAACACAAGTTAGCTTTGTATAGTATGCTAGGATGCTGCATGRTGCCTTTTCTCTTTTGTCTGTTATTCTCTGGATTGCTTTTCTTGATGTCTTTACGGGACATTTCTTGTTTTTTCTCCCCCCTCCTTTGTAAGGTCCGGGATGAGTATCGGCAAGACTATGATGCGGGAAGAGGCGGCTATGGCAAAACTGTTCAATGCCAGTAAATGCTGAATGACTCCTCGGCCTCACAGGAGAACTAAAGCTGCACTGTAAATGTCATGAGCCATGAAATAGGTCTGTTGCACACAAATTTAGGCAACTAGCAATTCACAGAAACTCCTGTCAGTGTCGCTGTGGTCACTTAGTGTGTTCAATATCTCTTCCGTTTTAAAGCCTAGTTACAATATGAGGATCCAAAGCATTGGAGAAGTGCATTAATAAAGAGGRCTTGGGCAGGGTTTTAAGCATTGGTATGCACAAGACTCTGGTTTCTAACCACTGCTGTAACTCTTGAAAATAGAACCAAGATWTAACACTATGGTGCTTTCTTCCACTGGTGAAAACTTGATCATTCTATCACTGGATTTTGTTTACATTAGTGTCACAGGGTACAGAGGAATTTCTGTATGATTCAGAGATAAAAGGAATATTTAAGGAGCCTGAAGGGGATAGAAGAGCAAATTCTAGGGAAAACTTAAAGCTGCAGATTTTCTTAAGGTTAGAGGATTAGAGCAGCCATGTCAACTGATGCAGTTTCTCAGTGGAGCTAGTACATATACCTGAAGGTCACAACAAGGCAAGCTGTGGAACAGAATGAGCCCAGGAACCATAAAGTAAGAAGCAACTGTAGCAGATAGCAGAAAACAGATCCTTAAAGTTTTCTACAGAGTAAAATGGGATTGCACGATATTGTTGATCCATTTGACTTTGTGGAATATAAAGGACAGGATATTTATAAGTTACAGTACTAGTCTGGTAGCTCCCTACAGCCCTTATATTTGAGGAACGATATCTTCTATGTAGCCACAAAGGTGATGTAGAGCCAACTTCTACAGTTACCCCTGAAAATGGAGTGTTTGAGGAACTCTGTATATAAAACAGAGGGAACAGTTCTCAAAAGAGATTTTTACAATTGAAAGGAACCTGATTGTAGGTGAAGGTAAAATAATAAAAGGAAAAAAGTCTTTTTTGAGAACCTTACTTCCTACTGAGCATGTGGTGAGAATTATAAAATAATTGCAGGACTTTTTTCTTTTTTTCCACCCTCTGTGGATCCTTTTACCACTATCAGTAATTGGATTCTGTTGTACAGCCGACATAGGAAAAATAATCTGTTCTCATAACATCTGTGAATTAGGCTTGCTGGAAGATAGAGTTGGAATGGAACTGCTATAGGTTTGTTTGTATGGAATTCTGAGTTTTTGAAACTGCAATCCACTAAGTTTTTCCAAATATTTTATTGTTTGTTTCTTCTTAAAATATCAGGTATATAAAACTTGATCTTTCCTCATTGGGGATGTTTTTGAAATATTGATGCATTTAATGCATATGACTTGTCACAATTGTTACTTTAAGTTGGAAATGCCATAAGATAAAATATTTGCAAAAAGACTTCACTTAYGTTGAGGTTTTTTGTGCCTTTGTCACAAAGATGTAGAGTAAAATTAGATCACCTGATTSTGGTTTGCAAACAAGACTTTTGACAAAGTCATTTTTGTTTTTTTCTTGCACAGTGCATTTGATGATGAGTTTACAGTCTGTAATTTGCTCTAGGAAACCTGTGAAGTTTATTTTTCATTTTATCAGATTTTGTATACAAAACTGCCTGTTCTCAAAAACWCTTAAGTGGCTTTCAAATAAAGTTGCAACAGTAAAATGGATGGGTTTCAGCTTTGTTTTAATGGAATTGTTGAGAGCAAAAAGCTGTAGTCAAATTTTTGACCATATCCCTTTAGTTTGGAGAGTGGAGCAATACTCCTTTGCTTTGACCAGATTTTCAGTCTTGAAACACCTTGCAAGGTGTTTGCATAATGCTTGTCCTTTTGTTACTTCCACCTTACAGAACAGAAATTGAATTAGTTAGTAGTATTTAAGCTGATATAGAAGTCCCSTGATATGTGGCAAGTGATTTTCTAGGTGGACTTTGTTACAGCCAAGAGATTTAAAGTTATTTTTCATTATGAATGCTGCAAGACAGTCATCCTCAAATTAAATGATATCTTTCCAGTGGAGTTGTTGATAAGTTTTTCTACTTTTTTTTCTTTTTTTTTTGGTCGGTGTTTGGCTGTTCACACTCAGCATACTTAGCAAAGACAAGTCGACTGTCATTAGAAATGACTTWAACAGAGAACGAATTGGTTTACAAATCTATCCCTGGAACTTTAGAAATGAGGCAGCTTACTGGTGCCATACTCTCCTGAGATTAAGTCATGGAACTAATTTTAAAAATAATTAACCTATCTCCTAAAGCAATTATGCAAGTACTACAAAGACTGCAAAAGAGCAATGTTACCTTGGTGAGGTGACCTCCTTTGTGTGTAACCTGTGTTGAATAAAGCAGGTGGTTGGGCTACAGCTGATATCCAGCAGTTCRGTTCTGGGTGATGCTGCCTTTAAAGGTAAAGGTTAAATGCTCTGACCAGTGGTGTGAGGTAAGTCCCTTGAGAAAACTGTAACAAACTGGGCTCTAGGGATAAATCTTGAAAGTAATCTCTGCAAGCATCGAAAGGCCGCATTCCCCTTTGCATTTATTCTGCAAGTGTAATTGAGACAGATGAGTTATGTAATTACATACTGGCAGCCACTTTSCTGGGGCTGTCTCCGTGAACTTACCCTCTTAGGTTCAAGATCSCCATTAGAGATAGTAATTGCTTGACAAGCAACTTCTAAGCTAGCCAGTAGTCTARCATCTCTTAACACAGAGCCTGATTATTCCATGTAGTCTATGTGGAAAAAAGTGTAATGATTATGTTGCCTGAAGTCGCTCAGAGATAGATGCTCTGGAGTTTCCTTCTCTGTAATCTCTGTGTCATCTRTTACCCCAAATGGCAGCTGGTCTGTGCAGACTGGAATGTAAAGGAGATGAAAGGGTAGGTTGTAACTGCCTTTACTACAGAAGCCAGTTGTTAGATGGGTTGAGGTGTCTTCAGAATCACTCCTGACTTGTTTTCAGCCTCATACAACATTATAATTGCTACACCACCCTGGAAGGGTGTAAAAAGAGGAATAAAAAAGTCCTTGCTATTATAAATTCTTCCAAGTGTGGGGAACTCCTYGCCTTTCACCTCTCTGCAAGTAGAAAGTGATGGAGGCTGGTGACRCTGGCTTTTGTTGTGTTTGTACCTGTTACGCTTGCATCCTAGCTCTTTTTTTGCTGCAGCATGTTTTGGGATGCTGCTGCTAAGGATCTTTGCTTCCTAGACTGCATTCTGGATTGTAATGGATCTTTTGGGACTCAGCAGAGACTCTGAGCACTACCAGAAACCTCATCCTGGGGAGACATGCAAGGAATTGCCATGCAGGTATGTAAAGTAGTAATGAGTTTGTGAGTTAGGAGGAACTCCATTGCTCCATGGCTCAGCACATGAATCCCTCTGCAGACTGAAGGGTCTTGGCTGCTTATTGCTACTTGTGCTGTGATTAAATTTGGTCAAAGCGGTAACCTAAGAGTGCACAACCTGAAAGACATATAGATATTTGCACATATAAAGGCCAAATACAAGTTATTCTTGCTCTAGGATTTTATTACTTCTAGAGTCCTACAGGAGACGGATGCTTTTTAAAACACTTCCTTGACTGTGTAAGAGCATTAGTTCTCACTGAAAGTTTCTTGGCCTCCCAAGGGCTTTGTGATTGCTCTCTTGTGCTCTCTACTGGTYACGTTTTAATTTGTTCTCTTTCAAGGAGGTCTGCCCTGGTGTGAACATCTACTGCTGTGCCAAAGGTTGTGTAAGGGGTTGAGTCAGGATGCCATAGCTGAGCTGCACAAAGACATTTATATTTCAAATGTATTTGTACATTTGCAGGATGAATAATGTCTTTAAGTACAAAAAGAAGTTGCTAGTTTGATCGTTACTGTTTGATTACAAACTGGTGTTTTCTTGTGTGTTTGAGTATCTGGAATATCACTGTTTTTCAAGAGCTTTGATTGTTTTTTATGAAAAATAGAGCAGAAACCTTGTCAGCTTGTGACACTGCCACAAGATGTCGCGAGAAGCCGTGTCYCACTTGGAGATGAGTGTGCAGTGGGAGTCCTTGGCAATCAGTTAAGCCAAGTGGTTGATCTGCAAAGCTGCTCTAAAGCATGTTGTTTCACCATACAGCTGACACAGTGCCTCACTTTCTTGAGGAAACTGCGTTTTGTGTGACTGATTTAAGTCTTCTAATGTATCCTAGAGAGAAAATGGTGAAACGGACTGAGGTTGCTGTGGTTTAGCCTGCCYTGCAAAACCAAGAAGTTCTGTGTGCAGAAGCCATGGTTTTGTAGGCRGAGGAGGATGTCCCCCCTGCCCACTCCAATCTGATTCATTTATTCCAGAAAGAAGTGTTTTCTGGACTGGAAGGAGCTTTTACACATTAAATTCTCAAGTGTCCCAAAGGCATGGCGCATTAGCTTGGTCACGATGCTTTTCCTTGCTTACCATGGCACTGTAATAATAGTTTGAGTGTCGCWATTTTCCTTTTTTCAGCATAAAACATCTCTGTCATTAGAAATTCTAGTTCAGTTTGAAAAGAGAATGTTCTATTTTTGTATCTTCAAGCCTTCAGGTTGTGAACAGTATTTCCATTCCTATGAGAAGAAATGTAGGAGTTGTTATCTGTCCTTGGAACCACACAGTCCTTGGACTTGCGTAGAGACCCTGTGTTAGGCACACAGCTGGCCAGAGCAGCTRGGGCCGTAAGGGTAGGTAGGTCTGACTTAAATTAAGTGTGTGTTTTGATGCAATTCAGTGTACATCAAGAACAAAAGTGTCATTCTCTGGCTTACCGCTGTGTGTCAGTAGCTGTTTGATAACTTTGGGCAAAGTGAAATATCTGCCCCAGAAGCGGGTATTTAACTCACAGGCAGCTGCTGGGACTGCACWGCATTTGTTCTCAAGTGTATAGTTACCTGCCTTATATGTTGAAGCACCTAGAATTTCTATAGTGCTGCCTTTGTCAGGCCATTGTAACTGATCTGTGCTYATGTTTCCCTCCATAAAGGAGTCGATACCTCTGGTTGGAGATTTTAATCTCAGTCCCTGGTTGACCTGAAAAGTTATTTCACTCCTCTCTTTTTTTTTTTTTCTCCTACAGATGTGGTTATGGTTAAAAATATTCTTATATGCTACAGAATTGTGGTGTGGATTTAGAGTGTTCAAAGTAAAGGCTTGGTTTACACTGTGCAATTAAAGAAAAATTATARATTGTCCGTGAGGTTGGTTCTATTTATATTTTTACACCTGTGAAATATTTACTGTTTCTTTGTGGATAACTTTGTTTTTGGAAAACAGGAAAAAGATTTTGTTTGCAGAACACTGAAAGCTTTTCTTTCAAGTTGTTAAAACACCCACCTTTTAAACACATTTAAAAATGCACCTCTATCATCCATATAATGGATTTTCATTTCTTTGCTTGCCTTTCATCTGGTTCTCTGTAAGCACTGGTTCAGTCTGAGAGACTGGTTCAAGGTAAGCAATTGTAACATCATCTTTGAAAACATGTTATCGATCAATTTTACCTGTTGGGGTTCTACATTTCTGAAAATGATGCTGRAATATGAAGATATGGCTTGTGGCTGAACCTTTGCTTCCACTCAGTACATGTGTTTTCTTTACATCTCCAACAGCTTACCTGCTCCCAGTATGTCCTTTTGTATGTAAAATTCTCACATATATTCTTTGTTATGTTCCTAGTTGCACAGATTATATATCACTTTTAATTGCTTTTATTTCCTGCCTCTGTGTAACTGGAGAGCAGTTCTAGTGAGTGCCTTTTGTGCAAGAGGCACAGAAAAGTTGCATAGCACTGGTTTGCTGGGATTTGGCTTTGCTGATATAACAAGTATCTGCCACATCCTGCCTAATTAGGTCACAGTTTTAAGTTATCTGGGGTGACAATACTGTTGCTGGACTGTCTGGATGAAATGACTGCAGTGTAGACCTACCCCTAAGTTGTATTTGTTACTGTATTTTGGGTTGCCTGGACTCTAGCACAGAATCTTCTTAGAAGTGAGTATTGCTGGGCATTAACCATTCACCTTGCAGTGTGCTACGACCTATAATAATTTCCAGTATTACACAGTTGTTTTATTTGGGAGTATTTCTTGGTTGTTATTAGATAAAATTAGCTAAAATATTTTATTCTCTGGGTGATTTATTTTCCTGTYTCCTGTGACATACTTGGCTCTGGTCAGGATGTTCTGCTTGCATCCTGTCCTGTTTATTATTAGCAGTGTTCATCATCCTGCCCAAGTTGGTTTCCACACAGGACGGCGTTTCTCTTCGCTGCAACGTGCGACTTTCACACACGGGCGCAGTTTCACCAGTGATCAGGAACAGATGGATCAGTCGTGTGTCTCGAGGGCTCGTTTAATGTGACTGCTGCTGGGCTAATCAGTGGGCTACTAGACACCRTCCTTTCTTTTTCTAAATACCAAAGTTTTAGATTGAACCTTGTYGTTTCTGCTAGTGGTTACACTTACCTTCTGGCTTCTTCCTTTTTCTCAGGCAGGGTAGGTAAGTCGCAGCGATTTTGACCAAATGGAAGCAATGTTAATATAGAGTCTCTGTGTGCCAAGAATATCCTTCTGTTCCCTTCCACAGAGAAGAGGAGGAGAAAGCTTAACTCAGAGTTAAGATGGTTTGAATTTAGTGATTTTCTTGGAGAAGCTTTTCCTCTGTGARGTCAGCTCTACTTTGAGTGCCTCATTTAGGGGCCTGTCAGCAGTAGCGCTATCCAGGAGTGCCAATGGAGAGAGGAGGTCCCTAGGCAGAACTTCCAGCAATGGCAGGGCCATCAGACAGGTACTGCATTGATGTAAGATTTGTTTTTACTTTTTTATTTTTTTTTATTTTTCTGTAGACTCTATCCCAAGCACTAAACAGCATTAACAAAGGCCAAACACATCTTTTGCAGCTACACAAGAAAGCTGCCTAGTGGCTGTTTATCACTCTGTCTGCATGACCCAATGAGACCCACATTACCTGTACCACAAACTGGTCACAAGGGGATAATTCTGCACAGCTTCTCCCAGAGGAAGTATTGAATCATTTATCACTAAACTTGGTCTTACTGGCTGTTTATTATGCACTTGCTGGTGACAGTAGAAAAATGTGGGGCTCCAAGAAGTACCAGGACACAGAATATTTGGGGAATGTGTCTGAGAGAGCCTTAAACTCCTACTCAGAGGGCAGTTTTATAGCACTTCATTTGTTTTATCATGCCTTGGCCTTCATTATGCAGCATTTATAAATATCCAGCTTAAATAATGACTTTTTATTTTCACCATGGTCATTAAGGCAATGAATTGTTGGATGATTCTGCCTGGCATTCAGGCTGTGTAAGCACTAGTGCTCTGCCTGTCTGCTTTGTATAAAGATCATTTGAATCATTAAAACAWCCTTAACCTTAAATCGATTAGGCTGCTTGTGCAGATGACTTGAATCTGGAGATTAAATTGCTCATGCCACCTTCTTCCCCACGCCCTCCAGTTGTGTGTCCTAGATCCATTTTACAATTAAATACTCATCTAATGTTTATGTCTTCTGTGCTATATTCATTACTGAGATATGCACTTAACAAAGGGGTTTCATCTCTCTTTTGGTAGATTTTGAGTTTTCTTTTAATAAGGGAAGGTAAAGTCTGCAAGTTTTAAACACATCACCACACTTGAAAGGTAAATTAATCTCCAGGATCAAAGCAGATGGTCACATTGATCTAAATGAGCTGCAGCAGGGAAGAATCTGGCCTACAGGATGCTTTCTGAAAATACTGTTTTTTTCACACAGTTTCTTTTAAGTAGAATTTAGATTTTTATCATGGTTGATTACWTAGTGGAAAATATGTTTGTTGATTCTCTCTGCTAACTTGTAATTGTGTTCATCTTTCTTTTTTTTCCCTCCAGATTTACAAACTGCACACATTAACTCAAATGTAATGCATTTTGGCTTTTATGCTTACCACAAGCACGTTTTAGCAGCATTGAAATGTGTACGTTTTGGCTGATCATTCAGTCAGTTCCCTGGAAAGGCAGAGGGCATTAAGCTCTCCGTATATGGTCTCACCACTTCTTTAGACAAGATGTGGTTCATTTTAGTCTTGTGGAGAGCAGTAGAACGATCTGCTGGGGTAAAAGCCTTCCTGGGCCTCTGTTTTTCTCAGTGTCGCACTGATGATGCAGTCAACAGATGTGTAGGCTTATTTATCGTTCAGTGCAATCACGGGAGTAATTTTTCAAACACTTTGCAAGTCGTTAGCAGTGAAATACCCAGATGATTTCATGTTAAGAACAAATATTGAGTCAAATCTTGTGAGAAGAAGTAATTTAAAACTTACACYTAAGGATCCAGATCTGAAAAAAAGGCAAATTTTCTCATACTTTTTTCCAGAACAATTTATCTGGCTTTTCTTCTTAACCGTATCAGTTGCTTTAATGAAAGATATAATTTCTCTCAACCCATTTACAGTTTATTTAAGCAGTTTTATTGAGTTTTATTTTTTATTACATGATGGTCTAAGGATATGTCTAAGTCCACCAAGTAAAGCAGAAATAAAACCCCTTTGTTAGGAAGGAATAAAAAGAATAAAGCATCTTTGAGAAAGCTTTAGTAGTTTTTTAGAACTCCATTCTAGTACAAGTGCTGAAGGACGTAGTTGGCAAGATATTTAACAGCCAGTACAGTTTCCTCACAGGTTGCCTTTATCTGAGATTCAGGAAGAAGGAAACCATATCTTCCAGTGTCTCGGAGCTCAAAGGTGAAAGAGTACTTGATGCCTTGGTCAAAAGCCCAGTCATCAGAGCCCCCCGCAGCAGGATCTATGGATAAAGAAGAGAAATAAAGCTTAGGTGGAAAAACATAACTGTCSCATAAATGTGGGATCTTGAAGAGTCAGGTCATATAGTGAGAAACACGGAAAGGACAGATAAACAGAAGTATTTTAGGAGCTGTTGATTTTGGCTACTCATGCAAAGCTTTCATGATTTAGGCCACTTGTGAGCTCTGTTCCAGCTAATGAAACATGCAAGCAACCGGTGTGGAGAAACCATGGGARAAAAGCCTTGTGCCAGGGAGGCAGSGGGAGAATGTGTGTTTGCATGGAACTGTTTGGGGAATGTTGGTTGCAGAAGCAAATACTGTCTCCTTGGCTGCTGCTTCTTTACCTTTTTCTTTAGGGCGAATGGTCCACTTTGCAGAATATTATTAATACAATGAAAGCAGTCTCCCTAGCAAAGAGTCTCCAGAATTGCTAAGCATCACTAAAATATTTTGAGAAGAAAAAACTCCTCAAATCTGATTTAAAAAAATAAATACAGTGTATTTTAAGGTTCTTGAAAAAGGAATGGGGCAAGAAATTTCTTTTTGTATTTAAGGAAATTAAGAAGTAAATATAGGAGATAGAAAAGCTCTAGAAAACTGGATTTGGCAATCTGGACTCAGCTGCTGTGAGAGCAAAAGTCTTAATTTGGCAGCTGAATTCCAAGAACAGTACAAGAATTGAACTGATCAGTACATGGCTCAGACCATTATGCAAAGTAAAAGAAATAATTAGCTGTGTTGAAGCCGGTCTTTAGTATTCACACTGTGTTTTTGCTTTGATTTGAAGACACTGGCAGTGTGAAAAAAGCTSAGGTTGAACAAGCTTGAACAAGCTCAAGACTTTCATGTCTTAATCTAAGCTATGTRTGCTTAAGAATTCAATCTATGCACATCACTTTACCTTATAGGGATCACTCATCTTTGTGATCCCTAAGGCATATATAGCATCCTATATTTTGGAGCTGAGATTGCTTATATATCTCTGGGAATGCTTATGAAAAAAGAAGCCAACTGCTTAGCAAGATTTACAGTAGCCACTAGAAAACTGCATTTAATAGCCCTAGTAGCAATTAGTAGAACTTACTAGTATATTTAGGCCAGTACTTACAGATTGTTTCAGCTCCTGGACCGTATGTGTATTTGGTGTTATACAAACTAGCCAGCTGTTTGGAAGCAGTACCAGCAATGGAATTCTGTAGGGAAAGAAAAAGGATAAATGCAGCTTTCTTAAGCAAGTGCATTGATGAATCAATTGCATAGCTGTATTTGAGAAGTTTTTATTTTTAAGCTGTTTTCTACCTCTCGGAATGCCCTGGATGTCGGGAGCTAGCCAGGCACAGCTTGTTCTGTGGCTGTGAGAAGGGCATCAGTAAAGAGCTTGCTCTCCAAATCTCATGGATACTGCCTGCAGAGCTAAGGAGGCAGGAAAACGGGAGCTTCCACGTGTAGAAGAGACTTGTGCAAAACTAAGACTAAACAAGCAGTCTGTGAAAATAGTGAGAACTCAGTACATTAATTGTGAACTCGCARCAGGCCTTCTTTTCCTCCTACGTGTGCAGCTATAAATTCAGAGCAGAGCCRGTTTAGTCAGTGAAGTTSAACAYTGATACCAGTGGAAACAGATTAAGGCCTTATAAATAGGCAGAAAAGCATAAATTACCTTGAAACCATATGTAGTCTCATTAATTTCAATTCATTTCCTGTGCAGAGACGGACTCATCCAACTCCCACTGATTTCACTGAGGGTTGGATCAGGCCCATCCCTASCACTGTGGAGCCTTGTGCACTCGCCTTAAGGATAATTACAGACTTTTCTTGGGAACATGTGGCTTTTCCAGTTCTTCATAATATAGCATGTTGGTAATAAAACATAAAAACTATTGCTAACAGATGATAAATATGAATGATTTTTTGAAAACAGATGTTCAGTATAGGAATAAGGAATGGATTGTCCTATATCTTTATAGCTTACAGCTGAACGGTTTACTATTTCAGGAATTTCCTCAAGCCCCTTCTTTCACTGTAGGTATGTGCTGGATTACTTCCCAGTGCTTGAGGTATTGTAAAATATTCTCTATTTCTCCTTAGGTTTCGAGTGTTTGTGCGACTTACTCAAGAAGGCGTTGGGCAATATATTTAGCAAAGTCTTAGTTTAGCGAGAAGGCTTTCCCAGATTTTACAAAACACAACTATGTTGCACTAACACTGGAAGCCTATGAGCCAAAGCAAAAGCATCACAGGGTTGCACATCTTTCCCCWTTCCCAAATAATGGAGACACACACAGTATTCCCATTGGATTTTGAACAGCCCAGCATGCTGGGAGCTGCTTCAAGGAACGTGGGCATTTTTTTTTCTTATAAAGAATACTTAGGCAAGGCAGGTCACTGTGTTTGAAGCTCGTGCTTGCATCTCTAAGACTGGCTGTACCTGGATGCTGGGTTTGTTTCTGTCCTCGCTACTGTCTGAGCACAAATGATGGCTGTAGGAAGAAAGCTGTTGTGTCACATTTCACAATCCTGGATTCACAGCAGTGGGGATAATTAAGCGCTCTCCACTCTTTTTTTTTTTTWWAAAAAAAAAACCCTTTAAAAAGGTGATTCTTTTTAAATCCATAATAGCTTTCACCACATGCTGAGGGAATTGCAGAGATTGAAGACTAGGATCTGTTAGTGATACCATGTTTTCATTTTTCTGTCTGTTTATATATACACTTTAGCAGTCACTGAGATTAAGAATAACATTTCCTGTCAATAGTAAATCCTTTTTAAATATGCAAACTGATTCTTCCTCTTTTCAAATATAGGCAAAATGGAAATTAAATTTGGAAAAATACTCTCATGCTATGCTGGATCTTGATGATTAGTGTTTGTTCTCTGCTCAGTAAATTGTATCTTGAGAACGGTGCAGTTGCTTTTAGGGAAAAATGTGGTATGCCAAAGGACAGCTTTAAATCATTTGTTACTTTTTCTGCCAAATTTAGAAGAATGGATACCAGAAAGAGTATGTCAGGAAATCTTTTTACCTGAGGGATTTTTTATTTTTGGCCAGGAAGTTGTAAAAAGAGATTTGTAGAGAGAAGAGTTGAAATTTCCAGCTGCTAAGAGCCTGGAATCCGAATAAACAACTTCCTCGAGCTCTCCAGGTTGGAGGTTTGAGATGGAATTGGAAATGACCCCTTCCACTAAGGGGAAGACATGACTGTGTGTTTATGACTTCATTATGAAATGAACTTGAGTTTTGATTTCTGATCTCTTCCTTTATTATGTGACTCTATCCCAAATACTTTCTAATTATATTTATAGTTCAAAACTTATGAGCCAAAGCAAAATTAGCTTTCTAGGAACTAGTCACCTTTTTCTTCACAATATAAATCAGCTGGAATAATAAAAAAGGAGTAAATACTTTCAAGTCTCAATGCGAAATGTGCTTAAAAAAAAAAAAAGTGTAATAAAAGTAGTGCAAAGTCATCCTTAAAGAGGAAATTACATGGAGACTTTTATAGAGGTATCTAAGTAATATCCATTACTTTCCAAAAAGTGATGTTTACCCTTTGAGACACAATTTGGCCTCTTATGCCTGACTATGACTATACAGCTGCAAGGAGAGTCATGTCTATCTTTTTGACCTGTGAATATATTTTTTATTCTTGACTGATTTTCAGGATCCCTGTGCGTAACTAGCTTAGCTAGCTCTATAGTTTGGAGCTTTTTTGACAGTCAAGAAATCCTTTTGTGCGGAAAATTCTGCAGAGACTTACACTAGCAGAGAGCCAACTGGCATCCTAAGGCCCTGGAAGCAACTCCAAGTTAATGCCTTTTAAGCGGGAGCAGAAATGGCTTTTCAGCTTCTGACATGCAGCTGAACTCGTGGAGCTGGTCCTTTCCACAGAAGGTAGTATTCCCTGGGCTCGTGATTGGTGTTTACACAGCAGTTCCTAAAATCTTGCTTAATCTTGTGTACATAGTGCACCGGCCAGTGAGACAGTATAGCCACGTTCTCAGATGCCATTATTTTACATAATTTTCACCCTTTAAACCTATCTTTTCTGCTATAAACTTTCAATAGAACAGGCCAGTAACATGTATATATTTTTCACGCCACATCTGGAGATTTGAGCTAATAATTTAGCTCAAATAAGATAAGATAAATAAGATAATTTATCCAGCTAAGCATCTCCTCACTGTTAATAGATATTTTGGTGGGGAGCAGCTCCCTCATTTTTGGATTTGCCTTAGAAAACTGGAGCTGTTTAGAAGCACTCCAGGGACCTTGATGATATGTCTGGCACATGCAGGCAACTCCCTTTGCTACCCCAGTCTGGCAGGCGTCTGGAGGAGCCTGGCTGCTCACTGGCTGGAACTGTTGTGCTCTCGGTCTCTCCTCTCTGGATTGCAAACTAAATTGCCTAATGCTGAAAACTGTCCTTGTTTTCACTTTACCTTTAGCAAGGAGAAATTTCTGAGACTTCTTGCGTTGCCAGTAAGGACAGAYGCACCTCCAAGGAGTCCATGACTGATGGTTAATTTATTTCCCTATTGATGTTACTCATAGTAAAGCATCTCTCCCAGGAGCCTAAAGAAACCAGCCATCAGGCTGACTGCTTTTGGAGTGCAATCCTGCTTTCCTGCAAGCCTGTTTTCTAAACAAGCCTGTTTTCTAAACACTGTGATTCTGTCTGCTTCAGTGTGCTGTGATTATTATTGATGATGCAGTTTGATGACTTTATCAATATTTACTTGTAGCAAGTAATGCAATTGAGAAGGAGTTGGAAACAGCCCACACGCAAGCACAACTCTTCATTTGCTTTTCTGTGTCTGTTGGATGATACAATTTTTGCTATTCAGAAGTTCCTTACTGTAGGTATTCACATRTCTTACAAGGCATTCAAGAATAAAATCAAGAGCGAAAGGACTTTGCTCCTAGGCATTRGGTTAAATAATCAGACTAATAGTCAGTTGTGCAATATGTTTGAGATTTGCCTTTCCTGCAGGCTGCACAGACTCTGAGCATGTTTCTGACTTATCCCATGTTCTTTTGTAAAGGCTCGAGATGAAATGAAATGGTCGATCAACCCAGTACACAAGGTGAGTTTCAGTGATGTTAAATAATAACCAATGTTATTAATAATAACCAGCGTTAAGCAGTGCAGACTGAAACCTTGTACCCAGACAATTATCTTGGGTTGCAAATTAATAATATTCTGTAGCTTATCCAACAGTAACAATGCAAATAAATAATAATGAGAATGAACCAGCTGTAAAGGTGTATTTGGCACAGTTTGCTGTTTAACTGAGAGGCATAACTGAACCTGGAAAGAAGGGAAGAGCATGATACCCTTTCCTCTATCCTGTCATAGTTGAGAGCCAATTCTAATACAAACAAGAACTGAGAAAGATAGATATATTTTGGCAGTAAATTAGGAAAGCGTAGAGTGACCTAATAGGAAACTAAAGCCAAAACATGAAGTAATTAAAAATATGGCTGAACTGTTTACCAAAAATGTTATTAAGTACAGAGGACTTTCTTCCAAGAGGAAGAAAATGCAAGTAGTAAAGGATAAGAATTTTGCTGGGTGTAGAGAAAGGCTGGTCTTGGTAAAAATGTTTAATTGTGAAGCATTAATGCTTCTGCTCTCTTTAGGAGATAGTCAAGTGTGCATTCTCTGTGCAGAGTAACACTCAAGGGTATAGTAAAAAAGTGAGTCAGAGGATTGTGAGGCAGGCAAAATGTACTTTTTTTTTGTGGTGAATCACTTATTTCTTTCAGGGAGTCATCATGGGTGTATTGTGTAACTTCTGAGAAATTCGTGACCTAGATTTTTCTGTCTTGGGTGTTTATTGTTGTTCAAGTGTTGTTTGGATAACTGCAAAAGTTTGTGTGCAACTTCCCAGGAGAGAAAAAGAAAATCCATTCACATGTGCAGAAAAGTTTTGTGGAAATCCTTGTGAAGATGCCAAAGCTACCYTTGCATGTGAGGAGAAGGGGCATGCATGACTTTTACCCTCTATTTTACTCTCTCTTTATGTTCTTTTTACTTATTTGCTCTCTCTTACAGAGGCTCTTGTTCGGAGAGGGACAGTTCTAATCCTCCCCAAGTTATTGGAAGTAAATTAAAGCAACTTTGAGGTTGTTCTGCTCTGCTATAGTAGTTGAGTGGGGCGTAGAGGATCTCAAGGATTCCTAGAAYACCCTGTTCTACCTGACAAACCAGAAACAATTTTATGCCTTTTGGTGGTGGTTTGTTTTCCCCCGAGTCTGTTGGTAAAGTGAGTCTTYCCCCCGCCCCCCGCCAAGGACATGCAGTTCACTGGCTTTGTAAGCAAGAAACGTGCAAACTTTCTGGTTTTTTTCTTCCTCCATTGATAAATTAAATGTTTTCAATCTCAAATTACTCAGTTTTTGTGCCCTTCTGTGTCTCAGACACTGGAATGCATCATTAACTCTATGGTATTACATTACCTTTAATTAAATACAGTGGAAGAATATATTGTTAATGATAAGCAAACATGTGAAGTTTTATTTAACCACATGTCCAATTGCTCACTAAGATAAGAAATCACAACTATATTTCCTTTAATTTATTAGGTCTGTCAAAGTAAAAATAACCTCTAAGATAAGATAGCGGCACTATAAATTTTGCCTCAATTTACAGAGCAATTTAAAATCCTTTTATTTGCCAAAACAATTTCTTTCATGATTGAGATTCCAACTCACTGGCCTTTCTTTACGTTCATGTTTTAAAGTTCTGTCTAGATTTAGAAGCACAGTCATTGGCATACAATATAATGCTGCTTTTTCAGCTGCCTCGTTTTAAATACAACTGCTGATTGAAAATCTTAAATTTCTGTAGTCTCTGCTCAAATGAATGTTTTAGTTATTTAAAGTAACCTAAAAAGCTGCACTTGAACTTAACCCAGAGCCCAGTCAAGTCAGTCTTTTTAATTCACTGGGGCTTAGGATGAGTCCTTTTAGCTTAATTGTCCCAGCTACAGGCAATGTTGATTGGATGATACTGTGATCTTGCTCTCCAAAAAAAGAATTTTTGGCAAAAWTTTTCCCCTTGTTAGAATCAGGTACTGCAGAAATTGAGTATCTTTGAGATCCCGCTGTCTTTTTGTTAGGATCACCGAAAGAGGGAATGTTTAGAGGGAATATTTTCCTTCAATTAGGATGTGAGTATGCTCATCAGGTCACCTTTCACTGGCAGTGAGATCAATGATTGCTTTGCAGTTGAAAATAATAGAACTCTCTCTGGGATCATTGTGCCCAGTTTAAAATATGGGGTAAAGTGACAATGGAAAGATTAACATATATGRAGTAAAATCAAATGATTGAAGAGACTTGTATAGCTTGTATTCTTGATCTACTTTTTTTTAATTTTATTTTTTTTTAGACTGAGGGGTTATGGGAGACCTGTACTTCATGCCAAGAAAAGAGAGCTTCTTATTGGTAAAATTGCAAAATTGGATGATTAAGTTTTATTAATTTGGGGATTAGAAAATTGCTAATGGATAATTTTAGTTTCATGGAAATTCAAAAGCCTATAAGAGCATATTTGCTGTTTTACTGTCTTTTAATACTGTTATTATATGTTTATATATGCAAACTTTCAATATAAACTTTAGTTCCCATTTAATACTGCTGTACTTTTAGTTATGTTTWGTCACATATATTTTTGATTCAGAAAATTGGACAGAAAGTCATGCAAGTATCTAACATATGGGGATTTTGTGATTTTGACAACAAAGCTGCTCAATCGTTTTTGGGTTTTTTTTTTATTTAGATTGAACTGTAGTGTGTGAAATGTGAAGTTTTTGTAAAAACTGAAGACAAGAAATTACTACAGTTCCCTGGAATAATTACAGTTATTTTTTTTCTGGAATATATAAAGTAAGAAAACAAAATTTTCATCTTAATTTCATTCTCTGTTTCAAGTTACAGAAAAATGTAACAAGAAACTTGATTATTGGCCCCAATTTGCATTTGTGCTTCAGAATTATGGCATGCATTTGGGATYGCTCATAAATCTGTCAAGCCTCCATAGCAAACTGAGTGTTGTTGTCTTGGACTTCTGGCAGCATCCAGGAAAGAGAAAACTAAGATTTGTTTTGTTTTGCTGTGTTGTTTTCCTTGCCAACAGCTTCTAATTGCTAATATGCCAGAGACTGAAGTCACTTTATTATTTATGCTTGTGGATTTTTGGCCTTATAAAATGTTTACAACTTTTACACACRTTCAATAATACTTGACCTCTGTTTTAAAGGATTTAAAAGAAAAAAAAGTCCAATACCAAACTGCCTTTCTCAATGGCTTTAAGGTATGGCATTCATCTTGAATGGATAGGAAAGTTATTGTTATTTAAAGCAACAAATTCATGCTCCTCTCTTGCAAACAGAAGATGTATTTCAGTGTAAGCCTATGTGGGAAGGCCTCAGAACTGAAACTTTTTCCACCTGTTGTTTGCATCTAGCTGGTTTCATCTTACTTTAAACAAAAACTGCTTCAAACAACATCATCCTGTTCAATAGCAGTTGTACCTTTTTACTGAGAACTAAGATGCAATAGAAACTGTCAGAGATTCTGAGGTGTTTTTGATACTAAATTGGTCATTTCTGCATAATTGTTACCTATCAAGCTGTGATTCTGACTTAGAACACAATATTTCTGTGTAATGTATTGGAGCCCCATGTGCAAGAACCTCTTGAGTTGGGAAGGAGCAGTACAGYGTAACAGTAGATTTTTGTATAGCTAAGCCTGTCCTTAGGGCAAATTCATTCTGTGTGTAGAAATTGAAGAAGGCTTTTCAGTTTATCCTATCCTTGAAATATCTTGAAGCTTTAAGGGATTCTCTTGCTGTGAAAATCTAGAGTATTTCCAATAACTGGAAATACAGATTTTTTCCAGATGTGCAATAAATTGCCTCAAGTTATACTGACCTAAATAGCAAGCGATGATTTTTACTTGCTCTTTTCATTATATCAAAATGACAAAGAGCTTCTACTCACCAGTTCCTCAAAATTCGATGGATATTTGTAAGTATATGAATAAGGAAACAGAAGCAGCTGGGAATAGGAGTGAATAGTGAAGTATGCCTTGATGGTAGAAAGATGTTCACGAATAAAATCAGCCAAAGCCTTGGTCTCTTTTTCAGACTCGGGTGCACGACCACAGTAAGTAGAATCACAAGGGTTGTCTGAGGCCCCAATAGCTGGAAAGAAAAAAGGAAAGAATAAATTTAATGAATGTTTAGTGAGACAAGAATTGTTTGTTGGGAGTGTGGCRATGGTGCACCATTCATGGCTAAACCTTGGGAAGTCTACTAAATTCTTCAGAAAGTGGCACACAAGCCTCTTCTGGGAGAGAGAGAAAGAGAATTTTATTGCGTAGTTAAGATGCTAGGTAGTCTGATGTAGCGTTCAGAAAGTCTGCAAGCATACTTGGAAGGACATAACTATTGATGCAAATCCCTCTAAGTCACTTGACGTACGATTCACTTGAGCACTTGAAGAATCCTTTCCTTGCGTGTTTTCCTGATTTCTAGGATGCCCCCAGGAACCAGTCAAGAGAAACCCCTCTCCCAAGGACTGAAACCAATCAAAATGGTGTTTGCAGAAATAATTGTGCTAACGACCTTTGTAACCAAGTCTGATTTTTGCCCAGAATTAAACATAAACGTCTCCAAAACACTATACTGGAGCTTGAGAGGGACCATATGCAGTGGAAATTCATACGTTAGTATCTTGACTGTTGTACCTCTGAGTGGAAGTTTACAAATTGTATAAGGAAACACTTACAGCACCATCCAGCATTGAAGTTCCTGTTGGGATCAGTACCAATGCAGAAGCTGCCAGCATTTTTAGAGCGTGTCTTTCTCCACATGCGATTCTGAGATAGAATGATCAAGTGCATATCAAAATTAAGAGACAGTTCTAGCAGTTGATTAGGTCATCAATACTTTTGAGAAATAAAAATGTACTTACATTTGTCCAAGTGTAAACATAGCCATCAATATTTAAAACAGGCAAAATGTAGAAGTCCAACCTGTCAAGAATGTTGGTCATGACACTATCTTTTCCATAAGTCTCAACAGCCTAGAGGGAAAGAAGAGAGAGCTGACACCTCCATAGAACCAAAACAAAATATCTCCTGTATCGGGATGCCTGGGTCTGAGTCAGGTATTAAGTAACATGATGCAGCAACAAATGGGTTTTGATCACTAGAAGTGAATTTAAAAAAATTTTTTTTGAAGGGAGATGTCTTATTTTCTGCTTTTGACTTTCAGATCTAGAAGACATTTCCAAACTTCAGGTTAATCTCAGAGGACTGCAATCGCAAAGCTCTTCTGCCTAGCCCCGCCTGGAACCACTGTGCAAAGCCACTGTGGTGTCAGGTACATCCATGAATTAAGCGGCCAGACAGAGAAAATGTCAGCTGTGGTGACGTGAATTGCTAAGAGAAAAATGATAACACATACTGTCTGCAGCCTGATTGGGAGGTAATGAAATCACATCCCCATTGACTCCACTCAGATGCCACTTTCAATTTCCCCTGCTCCTTACACAAAACCTCATGGCTGTCTGAAAAGACAGCGATTACGCTTGCCCCTGGTTTCTGTGCCAGCGTGGCTCACTCAAGTACTTGGCTTTTCTTTACTCAGGTTTTAAATGCCAGATGCTGCTGCTGGCTTTAGCTTTTTTTTTTTTTTTTTTTTTTTTTTTTTTTTTTTTTTTTTTTTTTAGCAGGAATTCTTACAAAACTTTAGATGTAAAACTGTTTCATTCAAAGACTGAAGCATTCCAACTAAGTTCTCTACCTATGAATCTTTTAAAAATATACCACTTCATGTTTTAGAAACTGTTCTATGCAACCTAAAGGGACAGCTCAAAGGGATATAAATGGATGCTATTCCTGTCTTCCTGAGTGGAGTATGGAGAGATGCAGCTCTAGCCTCCCTCCTGTCCTGGGTGCATTTCCTCCATGTTCCCTGCCTTTGCTTCCCAGGTAGGATCCCATGCTCTCAGCTGTCTTACTGTGCAAGGCTGGCTGCTGGGAGAACAGGACCTGAACCTACGGAGCCTTCCCAGTATACCATCCAGTACCTCCTGAATTTGCCCTCTGTTTTCTTATTCTTTATGCCTTATGATTATGTGAAGAATATAAATTGATTTATAGTGTTGCTAGAGCTGTTCTCTTGTCTCAGCTTTCTCTGACTATAGGTGAAAGRAGGAATCTATAATTGTCTTCTCTATAGATAACCCTTTTAGTTACACGAGCTAAAGGGATCTCAAAATTCTCAGATTAAAGGGGCAGATGTGGGGCAGAAGGCGTAGAAGTTGTTATGCCCCTAATCATCTGAGGTGAGAGAAGGGACATGCAGGTATGTATTAAGAGGACCAAAAAAAAAAAAAAAAAAGCAGTCTCTGGTGGCTTCAACCCTTGACTCTCACTTAAGAGTCTCCTCAAAATAGTTGAGTTTTGTAAAATACTTTTTGATTATTAAGTTTACTGACTTCTTTCACAAACCACTGGCAGAAAGCAGGGGAGATCCACTCTCTTGCATGGAAACCACAATCCATAAAGATGGCTTTCTTATTTGTACCACTTTTTCCCACCTAGGCAAAAACAAAACAAAACAAAAGGTCTTGAACAAAATAATTTGTTCGCAGAACAAGTCAGAAGATTGACCTAAAGAGTAAAATGTTATACAAGTATGACATTTTTTGATAAAATGGAAATCTGTAGGTTGCTCTCAGCTCTAGCTGACTGTGATGTTCCAACTAAAACCAATGCTAATATATATATTTTTTTTAATAATGTAGTTTGATTATTGATTAGTCTTCACTACTTATATATTTCCAGTAGTGGCTCTAATTGTTGATCATGTTTTGTTGGATGCTAAATTATAGTAAATGCTTCTGCAATTTGGGCAAATTATCTTTATCCTTTCATTTTTGTTTAGTTAATGATATTTATTCACAAGAGTCATGCCAAAAATTATCTGGTGAAGATACAAACAAATTTGTTGCCCATTACTAGATGACATTCATTGATCCTTTTAGATTTAATGAGTTTACAAACAATATWTGGAGAGAATATAGAAGTTGATAATAATTCACAGTGCTCACGGGAATGTGCTTAGATTTTCACATAATCCATTGTGCTTTATTTTTAAAATTTTTATCTTAAACTGGAAGATGAGAAAAATTACRGTAGGAGTAGTGCACAAAACATATGTGACTTCACACAAAATCTATATGTTTATATTTATATTATATGTTAGCCTTAGTGATGATTTAATAAACATCAATATCTTATGGAAGTTAGCAGGAGAAAAGAGTCTGGCACATAGAAATCAAAGCACTTACTTTGAGAAGGTACATTTGCCGTCCTTCATATGTTTCCCCAATTACACTGCGAGAGACAAGGTCTGGGTTCTCGGCAGCAATATCAGCGGTCCAGGCAGCAATCTGTTTAATATGGAATTTAAACTTACAGATGTCTCTTTTCTCAGGTTCAGAATAATTAATTCACGGGCATTAAGTCAGAAAGTCCTTCTGAGTATCTAAAACCTAACCTACTRTGTAGTAGTTTGTAGACCTCCAAAATTAATTCCTGCTTGTACTAATGCTATGTCATTTGCAATATATCCTGTCTTAGTTTTATTTCAGTGATAGTGCCCTATTACAGACCTCATTAAACTATTGCATTGACCAATTGCCCGAATTAAGATTTTTCCTAATATAAATTTGTCTAAATCCAATTTCAGTCATCGGAGTGAATTAAAAAAGCCTTCCAGTACTGAACGTTGATCCTGTATAGTTCTTACAGATGATGACCTTGTCAGCCTTTAAAGACAACAGTTTTCCTTGTTAAGCAAAACAGAGTGTGTTCCTTCAATCCACATGCTGTCATATTTTTCAGTTTCATGGCTGCTCTTCATCCTTGAACTGTTGACAGAAATACTGGGCAGGAATTTGTGGGATCAGCCACCAATGCCAATTACAGAAGAGACAAAAATCTCCTTCAATTAATTCATTATTTTTCTGTTTGCATATTAAGGAGGTATAAGTAGTATTCAATATCTTGCTATGGGAGCAAACTGCTTTTGCTTCAYGTGCCTTCAGAAGCTCACAAAAAGTGGTCACATACACACCAAGTATTTTATGCTGAAAAATCTATGATCTAGGAAAAAGATAAGAGACAGCAGAAAGAGGCAGATAGACTGGCAAGGCAATACTAGAAATAGTGGTCAACATTATCAGTATTATTGGGTTTTAGCATGCCAGTAACCTAGGTAGAGTCAAGGGAGTGTTTGTTCATATTTTTAAATAGCCTGGAAAAAGGAGAGGGTTCTTTTTTTCTTTTCTTCTCTTAGAAGAGTTCTGGAGAAGGAAAATTGATTAGTTCTTTTAGGCTTTATATAAATAACACCAGGAAAGGAAGCACAAATGTTCTTTTTTGAAAGTCAGATGGGTCAGTAGAACAAGGATTAGCACAAAAATGGAGTATTTTTGGAAGGAAAGACATGAGAGGGAGAATCTCATGCTCTTTTTTTTTTTTTTTTTTTTTTATGTCCCTGTGATGAGTCATAAAACTAATGGAAGAGAAAGAAGATTTTGGAGGAGTTATATTAATAGATGGAACAGAGGAAGAAGAGTGAAAAAGAATGGAAGCAGATCAGAAGCCATCTTGGTTGCACAAAAACAGAGTCAAACAAGTGGCAAAATCAGACCTTACCGTTTCCCATTGGTTGTACTTCTCATAGCTGTGACCAGCAGTACGAACTTTGCTGTCAAACTGAGCTTCAATTGCAGTCTGCAGATTGTCAATCAAAACTCTGCAATAAGGCACCACAAAAAGTGTGAAGAGAGTCGTAGTATTTACTAGCAGAAGAGCAAGCATGAGGTAGATATTTCAAGGTTCCCTTTTCAGAATTATGGCCACAGGGACTGTGAAGTGAGATGTAGGGGACTTGGATTACGAAGTTGAAAATAATATCTATTAGGTTCAAGTTTCAAGCTACTTCCTGCTTCATCCTTGCTGCCAAGAATGATCAAGGAGCAATAGGTTCCTCTGAACTAGTGTCTACTTACTCTGATACCAACAAGCCTTCAGGATGCTTTAGAAAGAGTGGTAATACTAAGAGAGAGTGTATGTAGAAAAAATGGATCTGTATATGAAATCAGCCCTGTTTTACCTCATAATGACCTCATGCTGCCGGATTGTCTCTGCCTACAAGAGGAAAAGGGCCTTCTCTTGAACCAGAGGCCCTGAAGGACAACTGTGTTGCAGCAACGTAGCACCCTTGGGGAGTAACACACAGATGTTTGTCTGATGAAACTTCTCTGTCAAGCCAAGCTTCCAGAGTTTGGGAGTGGTGTGTTAGTTCTGTTGCAGTTTGTATGTGATATGAGCTATTAAAGTAGCAAAGAACCACAGCAAGGTAACCTCAGTATCCTGTCTGCTGTTGAATTAATCTCTCTCTCATGAACCTTGCCCAGAGATTGAAACAAAGACGTGCTCATCATCAAGCATATTCTAGAGGACATTATGATTGTATTTCAACCTCATCTAAAAAGTTCTCTTGTTTTTCCAGTGCTTGTCTTAATGTTCTTGCAGAACTTACTCCTAACTTCAAGGTATGTCCTTGATCACTTGTGATCTGGATATAAGAGCGGGAGGCCGATTTGTGAGGCACTAACAGCTTTCAGAACAAACAGTGCAAATAACTACGTTGACATGATGTTGCGGCATTGCAGCTACACTTCAAAGGCCTTGTAACTGCTGGGGCTGCCACAAGGACACTCCGCTGAAGTTTGTCAGGGCCACCTTACAGAAATGAYGGCCTTTGCAAGTGAAAGATTTGTGTATGGATCTGAGGGAGTTTGTGAAAATTATAGGAAATATTAGCACATGTAGAGTAACTCGTCCTTTGCCAAAGAGGAAATTCCACTGAAATTGGAGTCTCATGTGGTATGTGGGCTGTGGCTCTACTGAAAACAATCTCTTTTAGAATGTTTCTAGACTTCTTCCCCTGAGCGGGATCCAAATCAGACATGTTTAACATGATGTTAAACTGGTAATTTTAGGGATGGATTATCTTTAGATTTAGTAGATCGTAAAAGCTATGTCTAATAAGAATTGCATGATGTAGGACAAAGGAGTTTGATCTAGTGGCAAAAACTTGGGGCTCAGAGCCAAAARCTTCCCACTATCTCTGCCAAATGAAGTCGTGACAATCTAACAAAGTATCACTAAGTTTCAGTGCTTGGAAATGGTGATGTTGAAAGAATATYGATTGCACATGGAAGGAGCCTGCTAATTGAGCTTAACTAAGCCAATTTGTAATGCTCAATGGGGTTAGGAAAAAAACCAATGAAGAAAGCCAGTGCTCTTTTCCCCACACTGGCCCAAAGTCAAGTGCTCATCCAGGATTAACAGCTGCACAGTTGAGGAAGATATCAAGGGTGAGCTGTTGTCTGGTCCTCCTCTTCTTCCCTCCTTCTTCTCTTCATGCTGGCCCTTGAGACTCATGGTTTTCTTTTTGRGTCCTTAATGCTCCTATGCATCCTTTCTGGTGTTCTTTCCATTCCTCTGCTGCATTTTATCTTCACTGGAAAAGTTTCTTGTGCCACCCTGTCTCAGCCCAGTATACAGCAGTGGGCTTTCAATTAGAGGAAATTTCTGGCAATGTGTATTTCCTTCTAGTTTCCTCTCACCATCAATATTTCACCTCATCCTCTTAAACTAGAGCAGCTACCCTCCATTTGGAAAATCATAGGAAAGCTGACTCCAGGAGAGGTGTCTGCAGGAGGCAGGAAGATTGTGACAGGATGATAAACTATCAACCTTAAAAAGATTCCCGGCATTTAATCTCCTTCTATTTAAAATACAGCAGTGAAAACAAACTTACCTATATTCCATTTTGTTTTGTGCCAAAAGACTTTCAACCTCAAAAGACTTGTCAGCTTCAACTTGGAAGTCAACCTTCATTTTTGGCTTTACCTGTGTGACTGAGTCTGGCTGCCAAAAGTCAACCTGAAAGAGGCCAAATGAATATAGAATCAGAGAATCAGAGAATGCCCAAGGTTGGAAGGGACCTCAGAGGTCATCGAGTCCAACCCCCCTGCACACGCAGGGTCACCTAGAGCACGTGGCACAGGGCTGYAAATATAAATAAATAAATGAAATTTTTTAGGTAGATGTATGTATGATAGCGATGTTGATTGAGATTAATAAACCAAATTTATTTCCCATGATATTACGGTGGTTTGATTTGCTTGCCAGATGTATCAGTGCAACATTTCATTGGAAATTGTTCAAGAAAACTTGGTCAGGCCCTGCAGCCACGTTTCTGGAAATGGCAGTGACATTTTTATGAAGATCCCAATTCAAAGCACTGAAGCTCATGCTTATGAGCTTTGAACAAACTGAGGCATCGAGAGGCAGCAGCACTCGGTGACTTAAAGACAAGTTCCAAGACATCTGTAAGTCCATTTAAAGAATAATTTATAAATTCCAAGTATTAACCCTTATTTTTTCTACTTAATGGAGATTACTCTCATCTTCTACAGTGCTCAGTTTACGGTCTTGGGATGCTCTCTCAGGTAAAAGTCCACTTCCTTGATTTCTTTGTAAGAGTTATGTGTATAAGGATGATACATCCTTATACATCCTTGGCATCAAAGTTGATCACAGGCCCAGAATGAGCATAATTAGAGCACTACTTATGGTGCGCAGATACTGAGATCCACCTTTGAGCTGCTGCTGGCAGGCTTTAGTAGTAAGTGAATACACATATAAAGGATATATGCTTTCCTGAATCTGAAATGGTGTACTTGTTTTAATTGCCTTCTTTTAATGCTCTTTTTTTTACATCTTGATTATACTAAGTACCATACCATTACTTAAATGGGATGCTACTTAAAGAATGATTTCTTCATAATCTGTCATCTCAAGTGTGACATAGTTACCTTTTCATTTTAAAATTGAAACAGAGAGAGAAAAAAAAGCATAAAAAAGCATCAGCCTAAATCATTGTGCAGGTAGCTCTGAGTAAAAAATATTCTGAAGTTCATTTGAAAGACACTTTTTGACGCAAAGAACTGGAGTTTTGAACACTAGARTCAGTGTTACCTATTCTTAATGAGCAGGTCTCCTCGACATTCCCTGCACATTTTTTTTCCATGACTACAGCATGTCAAACAGATAGAAGTTTATGCATTATATGCAAAAAAAAGTAACTGTATTTTACAGCCTTCTCTGTTCATTATCCAGGTTGATTGGAGGTTTTAGCCTAAAGGCATTAGACAAATCTGGACTCACAACTCTGTAGCGTTGGGATACTACAAATACTTCACATAAATCAGCTAGGAAAGTCTTTTGCTTTCCTAGTCCAAAACACAAGAGTGTTCAGGACTGTGAGCCAACTCTGACCACATTGCTCTAAGGGAACTGTGCCTTCAGAGTGATATTCAGTTTGGGGTGAACAAGTGGACAGCACTGCTAGAATTTCCCCTATTTTTGCTCAAGTCAGCTTCAAATCCCCCGTGTTTAAAGTCCATATTACGGGTGAAAGCAAAGCTGTTTTGCCAACCTAATGCCTCTCAGGTTTCATCTCATGAATGTGAAGGAGAAGGGGGTTGGGGGGCATAGCTACAAACTATGTGTTTTCAAGCAAGATGACCATTCCAGGATATATTATTAAATCAGTCCTGGCTGACTGCTTTGCGTAACAAGGGTAGTTCAGAGATCTTTTCTTTGTTTAAAAGAAAAGAAAAAAAAAAATCCTTCAGCTGAATTTCTTTATAGTACGCACTTAAAAGTAAGCATGGTATATTAATTTTTTGGAGTTGGGTTAGGAAGGCAGCAACATGCCAATAACATATTCTTCTATAGAATATTCTTCCAGCATGCTCTACTGTTGATAATAGCCCGCCGCATCTGTACTTCATTTAAAATACTGTCCTTTCATCCTACAGATAATGGTGTCTTTTTCACCAACAGCTATTTTACAACATCAAAGCTTAAGAGGATATTGAAAACACATTTGCTGTCTTTATTGTTTTTTCTCATGTCACTGTGTCATCATATATCTACTTCAAGGCCATTAAGAAACATGCAGCTTGACTGGGAAGAAAGAAAGCTTTAAAGGATAGTCAGAGAAGAAAAGATGGCAAGTGAGACTAAAGGCTAGAGAACAGTTCAGTTGTTTGAGTGCATGGGTTTTTAAAGGATTTACTTGAGCAAAATATTTTACTTATAATGGAAAAAGTGCTGCTACTCAGAATGTCTGTGTTTCATCTAATACATTCTTGAAAGTACCTCCCCACTGAATATATCATTGGGGATGATTTTTTTTCAATTAATAGAAACTGGTAGCCACTTTGATATGTGGACTAAGTTAGTTGTTCTTTCTGGGAAGAAATTGGAGTCGATGTATTTGAGTCTGGCTTTATCCCCCTGTCCTGTTCTGGAGGGATAATCCAACTGAATTGAATGGAATTGGGATTGGGGCTGTAATTCAGCAGCAAAACTTTGTTTTTGAGGATGTGTTAGTGAAACAAAAGAAGAAAGATTCCTTGCAAATGCAGTGTAGCCCCTTCCCCAAGTTCTTTACCTGCATTCTGCTAGCAAGAGAGCTGATGATTTCCACCTGTTCTTCATTCTGTGGAATCACACGAAACACCTTCTGGCTGAAAGGGGAGAGAAATATTGGATTTGAAACAGGCAGGTCAATTGAAAGGATTTGGTTCTTGCAAAGGAAGATTTATAAATATAAACTTGATGTCTGTTCTTACCCATCAAAGGCAAGTTCCTGCAGCTGAGCAGAAACAGCTGCGGTACCTATGAGAACCAAAAGCGTCCACATTATTTTTTTTTTTAAAGAAAATGCAGGGCTTTCAGCTCTTCTAGGCTGCTTTTATAATCTGTTCTGTACTGCTCTTTATTGACTATACACTAGGAAAAAAAAAAAAAAAACACTGATCAACTGATGGCCTTCTCTGTGTGCTATTTATAATGTGTTTTTACTCCACACCTGTGAAAACAGTTGCAGGTCTCAGGGGTGGTTAAGGAATATTACTACTTGAACTGGATAAACATTTTTTTGTCAAAAAGTGAAATTAATTTACTTTGTTCTTTTGTGACTGTGAATTTTGATGAACAATTTCAGTGATTGTTTTTTGCAGTCATTTTGTTGTTGGATTACAGGCTTCACTTTGTAATACCTTATGGTTGCCTTATGCGAAGGTAGATACCTGTCAAGTATAGTTGCTGTTTGACTGGTCATCTCAAGGACACAACATTGTCACTCTTCCCAAGTKGTCTGGAGCAAACTCTCACAGGGGAGAGGAAATTCAACTGGTATGTATGAATTATCACTTCTTTTTTTTCCCGTCAAAGAAGAAAGGTACTAAACTTGTTCTTTACTCAAGTTGTTTTACTCAAAGTTCTGATTAAGCCAGATTTATGAAAAACTGAAGGCTCAGAAATTCATTGTCATAGCGGGGTTGTATGTGTAATCCACATATATCACTCATTCCTGCATATTTTTCAAGTAAATCAGGTAAGGACCAGAGCTTAATGCCCATTAAGTTATATGCAGACAAAGAAAATTAAATGCAATGGAAGACATTTTCTGATTTGCCTCTCATGTGCTTCAACTATTTAAAAACAATAGTGTGTTTGCCTCACTGCACTTGCATCTGTTTACTTCTGGTTAATGTGTTCTTGGCATTAAATGTAACATTAATTGTCTGTTGCTGTGTCCTGAGGTGATTGATGTTTCTGACAGGCGGTTCCTAAATATAGTAGTATATAAACATACGAAGAACAAAATTCAGGAGTTCATTTCTGTCCTTTGCTATCCCTGAGTGGCCAGRCAAATTCCAGGGGTTTGGACACAGATATTCCTGAACATAGTATTTGACCTCAAAATAACTGAATTTGGGCTCTGAGCAAGAAATCTGTATATATGCATACCACATAATAAGTTTAAAAAAAATAGAAAATAGTATATTCTTCTCAGATTAGAAGATACAGTGACAGTTTCAAAGTGGAGAAAATAGAATTTTTGATGACTGCTTTAAGAATGAACGTGGTATCAGGCAGCGCTTAGCTTTTATGAGGCTTTCTGGAACCAGCTTAGCAAAGCTGCAGCAACCTTATTTGCAGAACATCCTATATCTTTATATATCAGTAAATGTAGGAGGCTATGCTTAATGGTAAAACAGAATATCACTTTATATACGCATCATTCTATATCTTTTTTAAATAAATGGAGGAGTCTATGCTTAACGGTGTAATTCATGATGAATATGTTCCTAAGCTTCCAGAATGGCACTGAGCCTATTTATTCAAAAGCTGTGTTTACCAAATCAGAGGGTTTGAACTTACTTTACAATTAATGACCTAATTTGTAGCACTGCAGGCTCTTGCCCAGCAATAACCTTATTTAGAGTCAAGTCTCCTAAGAAGGATGACAGCAGGGGTTATTCTGACAGAGTGCCAAAGCAATACTGCAACGTCTTCAGAAGTTCTAATTTTAAGATGATGAGATCTATGATATTAGATAAAATGGCCTGGTCCTATGAACACTCTAAGACAATAATGTGGAGATGATCAAGCCCAGAACTTGCAAAGAATAAATGATCACAAGAAGTAATCAAACAAATTGCAGATGTCATCATTCCCTGTTGAGCACTGAGAAGCATCTTGGAAATAGAAGACTGCCAGATTTCAATGCTTGAATTTTCTTTTAAGAAATTCTTTGTGCCTTTTCATGCAGTTGGAGATTTTTTTTCTCTGAACAATCACTAACACAGCATTACTGCCATCAATTACTACTGAGCTGGCATGCTTTAGAGTACTACAATTTCTGATGGCTGTCTTTGCTGTTTACATCACAGACTAGGCCAGAAAAAAGCAATCTGGAATCTTTCTGAAGTGGTTCATTTTGTATCTCAGGATTGATGGTTTTGTGTCAGATTAGCTCATAATCTAGCTCTAAACACTGTCTTGTTTTCTAACTATATTATATAAATGTTCAATATTTGTGTGATAACAGGGCAGCATAAGGATAAATAAAATAGTAAATTAAATTTAGTTAAGCCATCTGTTCCTTTTATTGTCTGATTACAAGCCAACAGCACATCAGTTGGCCATGGCTGAGTAAACCTTGGCCTTTAGAACCTAATACTGAATGCAAAGGCTAGCGTTAGCTATCTCTTTGAAAATATTAATGAAGATTATTTATTTTTAATCAAAAAGAAAAATAAACAAAACAACAACAACAAAAGCAACTGGCACCGAAAAGGAAAGTATATAGTAAATTCTATCAGAACATGTATTTTTTCTCATACCTAATAATGAGCACAACTGAAAAAAGGGGCTATCAGTCATTGCAATTTTGTTATGATTTTCTCTTTTTTTGATCATCTAAAATCAAGCCTTGTATGATGTTCTCACTCACAGAGAGCATTCCCCGTATTTAGTGACATGAGCTCTAAAGAAACTTTTGATGCTAGTAATTGGCTGTATTCCAGCTGAAATTCATTTTCCTAGTAATTTCTTATTTCAGTTTTAGGAATAGAAATACCGTGGTACTCCACTTTGAAAAAGCTTATGAAAGCAAAGCACAGATTGATAAAAGGAAAAAATACATATCAGTGTTAGCATTTCACAAGCATCTTTTTTTCTTATGAAGTATTTCATCCCATTTGTTATCAAACTGAGTCCAACAGCCGGAGTGTAAATAATATCTTTTTTTTATGTAAGCTCTCAGTAGATATAGATTTCCTGAACTAGTTTTTTGAGTTATATTTTTTAAAAATCTAGCAWCTTTTAGTCACAAAATATTGTGAATTCTTTCAATCCCTGACTCACAATTTATTGTCTTAATATAATGTTTGTTATTTATTGTGTTGCAAAAGATCACAGAGAAATTCCTCAATGCTCAAATCTTAACACAGCTCATGTATGTAAAGTAGCAAAGCCTTTCCATGTGTGCTAGACCAGTGACTTGTTTCTGAATTCTGGGGACTCTCTTATCTTTATTTATTTGTCAAGGTGATATATGAACTTTGGCTAATCTTAGTTTTGAAATGTGATGTTATTGAAAATATTCTGGAGGCCTTTCAGAAGACTTTGAAGATGTCAGGATCAGCAGAATCCGCTTCCAAGCATGTGCTCCAGGCTTTGTTGGTATGTACTTTCTATTTATATATTAGTAATATTAGTAATATTGCATATGCTTGGTGCCTTGGGACATACCCATATCCTACAGTTTTGGTAGGTATGATTACACACCTTGGCTTAACTAAAATTTCTTTTTCCAAATTGCTGGGTAATTTACTGTTCTGTTTTGCTTTTTGTATGGATTGACCTTCATGGACTGTGTAAATCACCAGCATTCTCCTCCTGTATCTCTTGTTTGTGATCCACAGACTTGATAAGGTTTGAAGCTTGGGGTTTGGGTAGTTGCCTTCAACTCTGAATGAATTTTGAAATCTGGTGACCTTTGCTAAGAGGCAGGCTGGATTGAGGGCTGTTAGGCCTGGGCAAAGGTCAGGGAGATCACTGAAAAAGAAATAAGAAAACACTTTCGTATTGAAAAACCTTTTCCCCTCTTCATTTATTCAAATAAGCCAAAAATCACACGCTGCAGAAGAAAGTGCAACACCACTGGAATTGGTGAAATTTCACCTATTCCTTGTATTCCTGCCCAAAAGAAAGCATACATTAAACATCAGTAAAATTATTTCTCTTCTTACTTTCCAGGAGTTAGGTTTGCTATATCATATCATAAAAAGAAAAGAAAAAAAAGTGAAAAACACCAAGTCAAAAAGACCAATTATTGCAAATCAGGCATTCTGCACATCAATTTGTTAATTCGACAATGTTATCCCTGAGTATCCTTGAGTAAGAACTCAGGGTTCTTGATCAGAAATGTCCATAAAGCAATTAATTAGACTAATAATCTATACTTGGACAGCATTATTCAAACAGACTAATTAAAAAATCATAATGATAATTCACATACGGATATGAAGCAGCAAATTAACCTGGATGAATTGTTCTTGGCACTCTTTTCCTCTGTGAGCATGTAAATAAACAATGATCAAATTCAGGGGAGAACCTGACTGACAATTGCATTAGCTGCTTGCGAGACATCGTAAGGGAAACATGACAAGAATCAAATTCAGGCCGTTGAAGTCTGGCTAACGGATGGATTTTTCTGCAAAAGAAACATTCCTTGTTTCTCATAGACCTAGATTCATAGATTCGTAGACATAATCCAGTGACTAAAAATAATGCTGGACTTATGAAGTGATTAGTTTACTATTTTTTTGATAACTAATAGACTTTACAGAACAAACAAGAAACRTATGAAATGCAAATAACTCTGTCATGGAGCCATGTTATAATCACACAATCTCTCTGCAATCTAATTTTCATGAATGTATCTAAAATTAATTTGGTTGGACATGTACTTCTGCAAAACATTGAAAAGAGAAAAAAGGCAGCTGCAGAGCGTGAGACAGCAACATTTTTGGAAATATTTTGGTCTTTGTGTGTGGAAATATTTAGGCATCAGATGTCAAAATAACTGCATTAAATTCAGTGTCTGCCTTCTGCTATATTATACCCATGCAGGTCTGGATGTTTAAATTGAGTCATTTTGCTTTATTGCTTGTTATAAATGAAACTATCATTTTTACCAATTGTATTAGAAGCAGTTTATAAAACTCTACCTTGTAATACAGACACCATCTGAAATGCTGGGACAATGCAGGGCCTGTTTCAGAGAGAGGCTTTTTGATACTCATTTCTCTGTGTTTCCTATTTACATTTCTCTGCATTTCTGAGCTCCTACTCTGAAAGCAGATTTGCTGGGAAGTGGTGAGACAGGAGGAGAGAGGCCACACTTTGATCCACTGCCTTCCAAAACATCACAGCTACCTGAAATCCTTGCATTATCTGTGAATTATTTAAAATATATTCTCAAAAAAAAAAAAAAAAAAAAAAAAAAAAAAAGAGAGATGTATTTTGATGTGGAAATGTTGCAGTATTTAATGGAAATGGTGGGGAAAGCATCCCAGGGCTCCGTGCTGGATCCCAAGGCCGCTGGTCACTCAGTGGGGCAGCTTGGCACCCTTGGGGTCAGTGCCTCATGAGGAAGCTTGCCCAGGTCTGGATGTGCACAGAGAGAAAAATATATTACCCATGTCTTGACATRTTCCACAGGGAAAGTGGGGTTCCTTCTCTGCTGTAGTTAGGGGGATTTTACCTGCTCTCAGCAGCAGAGTGCTCGGGGAAGGGTGTTTTTGCCCTCTTCTTTCACTGGCAAAGGTTTTCCCGTCTAAGCACARTTAGGTAGTTCAGTATGTTGCCTGCATACGTCTTTGCTGTCTAACTGGAAGGCTTGAAACAGAATAAATGAAGCATGGGATTCAGCTGGTTTCTGATTCATATATAGTTTCTTTTTATTAGCTGCTTTTGCTTTCTCTAGGCTGTCTTCTTCCCAACCTATTTTCAGAATGAGGTAAAGTAGTGTAGATATTGCTATTTTGAAGAAAATGGTGATTCTGTTTTCAGTTGTGGGAAGCAAGAACAGGCCATGATGTTCAATACTGCTTCACTGAAAAACAAGCTGCCTGGGCTTGAACTGAAATATTCTGTTAGAGCTAAGGAATAAAAGTGAAACTCAGTACAGTTTTCATCCATAGCACAATCTCCTTGAGAAGTAGGCCACTTTCCCCTTCSCTTTAGCTGCTTTAAGATCTCTACATTGATGCTTCAACATGTGCCAAGTCTGTTAGGTATTCTCTGTACAGACAAGAGGGGGGCATAAAGATTCCAGAGGCTAAAAAAATGGGCATTGGCTTCAACATATTTGTTACAACATATTTACATATATATACAACATATATACAACATACTTGTAAGGTCTGGGATAAATTTATCAACCAATTCATGGTTGATACAAACCCAGAAAGTTCAGTATACATGAAAATTTGGCCTTGTATCTATTACCTTTGATGTCACAGATTAATATATGCCTTCATATGAGAAGAGCTGTGTAATGCAGTTCCCCAGCTGGAGCAGGGGACTTGTGCCTCAAAACTGACCTTGTTCCTTGTTTTCTCAGGCCTTGCACTGTGTTATCCTGTTCACAAACATGCCAAGTGCCACCTTCAGGCTGTTCAGCCTGTTGTTTCCCCTATTCCTATCAGAAAACTGTTCCTAGTTCTCACTCTTATGATGTTTAGAAATTGCTTATTAGTTTATAGCCTTAATTTGTTCATGGTAAGCTGATACTCAATTATTCATGCACCAGAATTATCCCTTAACTTAAGAAGGGCTTCACTTTCCTTCCAGCCCTGTATTTACGAGGACTAAACCTATCTCTTCTTAGATTTTATTTTGCTAGACTAAACAAGCCAAACAATTTGGGGTGAGCATGCACTCTCTTCGTTGCTCTCTCTCTCTATGCTATTTCAGTCTGAAGTTGCTTCCAGCCATGGCTAACCAATCTTGTTCTCAGCATTTCAGAAGAAGTCCCACCGGAGACTCGACTATTAATATTAAAGCACATTTCCTATAAATATTGGGATTAAGCTTGAGAATTTAACTGCAAAAATGTTAAAGCACTCAGAAAAATAAGTACCAAGGGTCAGCAATGGGTTTACAGTAGTTTTCCCCTCAAATACCTATTCAAAGGATAACTTTATGCAGGAATGACAAGATACAGTAGTTTAGGGATAATTATTGCTTTTTTGGGCACTTTTGAGTTTACTTCTTCAGTCTCAAAGCTTTATGAAACTAAGGTGATTAGCTTGATTTATTGACATTGAAAGTATATCAAATTTACTGTGCAAAAATTTGAAGAATGAAAGTTAAATATCAGTAAACACAAGAGCAGCCTTGGTTTGGGCAGTGCTGGAAAGGTTGGATTCTGGCTTAAGCTCAAATATGAATTTTATGCCGAATGGAAGATGAGAGAATGGTTTCTTTTAATCAGCCTCTTTTCCTATACATTCTGAAATGCCACCCTAATACTGCTAATGTTAAACTGTGGTCTTTCTAACTGCCATATTTCACTAAATTCTGATTTGAATGAGCATTGGCAGGGAGGCAGATCATTTTATTAAAAGTTTCAAGTTTCATCCCACATTAGAAGAAAATGATTTTAAAAAAAAAAAGCAGTATCTTTTGGATCATTTAGTAATACTAATCCTTTGAAGAAGTTCTTTTTTTKGTCTCTTCATAGCAACAAAAGGAAATACCTGCCCGTTCATTCCTCTCCTTCCCCCACTAAGTAACCACATCCCAGTCCTCACATTCAGGTTCCCACACACAAATGGGGGCTGAAGCTGCTCACTTAAAGCTGCTTTACTTTGTGTTCTTCACTGTGCACCAAAGAGCACTGAAAATTTGGAGGAGATAGATGGGAAGTCAGAGACATCCCACATCCCACAAAGAGCAGCAAAATGAAAACTGGAGACCAGGAATGATGATAAAATAACCRAGTTGGTAAAGACCAGACTGATGGAACTCCCATGTGGAACATATTGTATCTACGATGTGACAGGTCATTTTCTTTTCCTTTCTCTATAAACATGTTTTTCAAATTGTTTTCAAGTTAGTCCAATTGCTTCAAGCACRGTATATTGAAAGCATATTAATATGACAGACAACTAGCAGCTGTTGGAAAATTGACAAAGGAAAGGATAGATATTGGAGGATGAATTTGTGCTTTCAGTCACATCTTCCTGGATATAGGTTTCCGTGCCAAAGGCTGGGCCAGTGACTCCAGGAGGCCACRTTCTTTCCAGATTTAGCTCTAGCAAACATAGTCTTGCCTTATAACCTGATATGYTGATGAACTCCTTGTTCAAGGCACTGAAAAAGGGAGGAAAAAGTGTTCTTGATCTCTGCAATCGCTCCCACAAAGAAGATACTGTCAGATGTTAAGTTTGCTTCTGATTTACACTTATCTGTAGAAATATTTCTGTACTGAAGATATGGAGACAGTATATGTAGCAAYACAAGTGCTCCTGGAGAATGTCTCTGTTCCAGAGATGTTCTAATCCATTTTAACTATATCTTATCTACTCTCCTTTTAATTCAAAATTTGTCTCAAAAACTGCTTTTTTTTCCAGATGCAAATCTGTAAAAATGAATTGTAAAGATTGTAATGAAGTTACAATCTTTATGACTAACAGGAATATCATTTTTCTTTCTAATTACATATTTTTTATTGTTTCTTGGCCAAAACACTACACCCTTGGCAAAGAAGGAGAGAAAAAACAGCCCAGTCCATTTAACTGGTGACGTAGCTTGCATTCAAACCTAGCAGGACACATACTGCTACATGGGTATTGCTGCAACGAGCCTGCGAGTTTCACACAGCTGACATCGTCTGTGGCTGTCAGCTACTGTCCCGCTTCCTTAATAATAGCGACTAAACACACATCCACTTTGATCTACTTCACTGTTTCAAATTTCAAATGCACTTTGAAAGCTTTTCATGGCATTTCAAAAGCAAGTTACTGAGACAACTAATTATGAATGTAGCAATTTTGCACTGATGTTATTTTTCTATAATTGAGAGTTAGGAAGTAAGAATGTTCTGTTTCTTTGTATTTTTTTTTCCACAGTGTAATCTACAAGCACTTCTGATTTATGTCATTTTTCTTTTATAATTCAATCTCCCTTGAGGAACTACAGTCAAGCAAAAGGCTAGSAGATTGGAAGAACACAGACAAATTATATAAACATATATAAGCAACTTGACAAACACAAAGCATTAGAAAAATAAAAATCTGCATTTCAAATAGGCTTGTTTCAGGAGTTCTTAAGCTCGTTTCTGCAAGAGGCCACATGGTTAGAGAAGGATTGCCTTGTGTAATATGTTTCTGACTATTCAGAAATTGTGCTGACCTTCATTCCTTACATAATTTCCTAGCATTAGTGCAGCAATCACTTATGTGAAAAAGTGTTTAATGTATGTTGTACTTCCTTTAATGCAGTTTAGCATCTGGAAACTGAGAGGAAACCGTCTGCTTCCTAGGGACCATATTTGAGAACTGCTGACTTAGGCCTCAATGCCATGCAGTCACAAGGATGTAACTGAATCTATATAATACATATTACAGACTAGATTACATTATATTTTTGGAAATAGAATATTATGAAAGCTGCATGGGATTTTAAGCTGCTTTAATACTATTTCAGATGTTCATTTACTTTTTTTTTCCAGTTATCCCAAATTGAAAAGTAATAAAATACTTGTTTATGATTTATGCTTTTTTTTTTTTTAGTAAAAAATATATTTCAGGTGTTCTGGAGTAGTCCAATACTGGAAAAAAAAAGTTTCTTTAGAACAAAAATTTAAGTTTCTTAAATAACATTAGTGATTTTTTTCTTTTTGCCTTAGCTTCTCCTAAGTGTTTTTTCAATATCATTCAGAACTAAAAGGGTCTAGCTGCTGAACCAAGCTTTTGATGCTGGCAGAGAGGAGGGGTTTTGATTTTACATGGAGGGTCAATTAAATCGTAGGTTTGGTAATCTTCACAACTTCTCCACTGCAGCATCCAAGTAGTTTATAAGTAACTTGAAGGCTTTTACAAGCTCTGCAGGGAAGATGATGAACTTTGTAATGCACATGTGTCCAAAACACAAGGGGTGTATCATCCATGACTCATGCCTCTTTGTGAATGCAGTAACAAACAGCAGAAAGCAGTTTCTCCTGACCTCTTTGAACTGCAAATTCCACCAACTGATTTTGTAAGCTGTTTTTGGGGGGGAGGAATTGTGAGTTCCACACATATTCAAAGACTTAGATGGCGTGATAACACCTTAGCTTTCTCCTGGGATTCATGGTATCACAGGATATCTGATGGAGAGTAAATATATCAACATAGTTCAAGAGTGTATTGATTGCTCTGATTTCTTGTGAACCAACACCTATTGGAGGAATATCATACCGAGGTGTGGATGCCAAGAATTTTGACTCAGATTGAACTGAAGCTCTGCCAAGGCATTTTCTACTTGTTTGTGTTTATTCACAATGTTTATTCTTGTCCACTATAAAATGATGTCATTAGCATCACAAATTGCAACCTGAGTGCAAGGTCAGCACTGTTTCTAAATTTTAGGTGAAGCGGTTGAATGGCTGCTATTATGGACCTCTGCAGGAGCTGAGATATCTGAATCTGACATCTATTAACTTCTTACTTCATCAAATTATCCTCTGAGAGGATGCTTTCAATACTGGCAAGAAGTTCTCCCAAGTCTGCCAATCTGTCACACTGGATAATCTGTGCAATTTCTGGCATCAGTTTGAACTACCTATTCCTGACATTTTTCAGTGTTGGATGCCAAATTTTCCTTTATTTTCCCTAAGGTTTGGAACTCTCTGTCTGATGACCCAGCTGTGCTGCTGGGGGCCCTGAGCCTGGGAGGCTCCAGGTGGGACTGATCAGGGTCGTCAGCACCTGCGGGCCTTGGCAGGGGTTCAGGTGGAGGCCCATGGAGGGGGTGGTAGTTCTAGGGCAGGAGGACATGGACGGATGGTCATGGCAGCCTGAGGAAGAGCTCTGGGCACTGAGGGACTGGTGCAAGGGTCCTGTGCTGAAGCAGACAGTGAGGTCCTGAGGTACCGTGGTCTGCAGAGCAAGCAGAGCATCAGTAGGAAGATGATGCCTGTGCTGCCGGTTTATAACTCGGTGAGCATGACTGAATTACTTTTCCTTAATGTGGGCTGAGGAACAGTGTGAGCAGGCACCATCTTCTTGTACGTATTGTCCTCGTGATGGTGTGGCACTGGAGGGCAGTGCTGGGCGGGGAGTGTGTACCGCTGTCCRTCTGTCCTCCTCGTGCATCTGCGAGGCTTTGCACTGCTTGTGGGGCTGGGGGAGGATGGACATGGCCAGGCCCTCATCTCAACCACTTGTGTGTGGCTCTGTGGGCAGCGAGGCCCAGCCTGCCTCGTTGTGTGTCCAGAGGAGCCTCGTGCCCCAAGGAATGGCAGGACTGCTCCGTGTTGCATCCCACTCCTCCTGCTGCTGTTTTTTTTTTTGAAAACTACAAGTATTTTTCACCAGGGACTTCATAAATAAGAGCGCTCTTATTTCTGGGGAAGAAGTGACTTTTCAGTCTATGATCCCCTTATGTTTGGATTTGAGTGTTAGTTCACAGATTATCTCTTATTGTTTTGTTGCCAGCTTGGGAAATCTGGGGTTTTCTCTCTCAGGACATTGCATGGGATGTTGTCTTAGCTTGATTTACTTGTGTTTGTGTATCTGGGTTTGCGGAACTGTGTCTTTCACAGCAGTGTTTTTAATAGAAACTTGTATTCCTTGGAATATTTGGCAAACTGAGGAGTACTCTATATTTATCAGTGAAACTCAAGTCAAGTTTATTATGGCTTTAGATGCACTTGATATCAGGTATTGGGTGTGATATAGTAAATGAATTAGCTATTCTAAGGATCTGTGGTCAAAACACTTTATTTGTGTTATTTTGAAACAGCCTAAGAGGAAATATATTTTAGCAGCAAGTACTGAAGGGCATACAAGATGTTTATAAACAAGCAAGGCTCGTCTGAACAAGGTCTTCTTATTTCTCCAGTGCTTTGTATTTCTGCAATGCTTTTCTATCCTTGCTTCTAAATGCTTATTTCAGTTGGCAGGCAACAAACTCTGGAGAGAAGAAGCTACAGCCCTTCTACGTTTCCTATTCTTGAGATGACCTGAAGGAAAGGTTTAAAATGATTATCAGAAAGGATGTTTATACTGTGGTGATTTTTCTTCTTAAACATGAAAGACATCCTCAAAAGGTAGATAATCAGATTCCGGGATAAGGTCAGATGCTATTCTAAAAATAAACTCACTTTTTTATATAGTTTTCTGATGGTTCAGTGATTCTGGTAAATCTGAAACAGGATTTTCAGACATATGCTGTCTTGGTTTTGGGTTTCTTAATTAAGTAAATGCCAGCTTACAATTTTGCTGTTTATTCAGCATCATAAATGTGCACAAGATGTTACAGGGCAAATGCATGGTAAGAGACAAGTCTGTGTGATTTTTCCAGTCTAAGATTACACATGCAGTCAGCAATAAAGCAGGGGAAGCAGACACGAGTGGACACAATGAAAGAGGATGGGGAAGTCTCACATTAGATAAAACGATTGCTTGAATTTTCRGAGACAAAAAGGATGAAGTTGGTTGAATTGAACCCAAATCTATAATTTTTAAAACCTAGTTGTTATTCCTCATTTTGTACACTTGCATCTGGAGAAGGGAGGGGGGGAAAAAAAAAGGGGGGGGGAATAGGGTGCAGAGGCTCTTCCAGAGGAATTAAGATGAGATGAAGCTGAAAGGGCATAAAGAARGACTTGCCTCAGTGTCCCAGTTCTAAACAGGACAGGTCCAGGCACTCATGTTGAGAAGGAGTGTAGGAGTCTGGCCTCATGTTAATGGAAGATGTCAATACCACGTGCAGTGGGCCTGGGGCTGATGCCAAGAACAGGTCCTACCTTCAGTCCTCCTTCTGGAAAAAGGGGCCTGCAATACTCAYCTGTTTGATGGATGTGCTTGCTGAGTGGGAAGGGGTTTGCTGCATTTCCACCTGGATTTGGAGTTGCATGTGGGTGGGAGGCTCTGAAAAGGGGACATGGAGCAAGCAAGCCTGAAGCCTAAAGCAGTGAGGCTAGGGTTCAAGATCAAGCTAGAATAGGTCTAACTGAAATAATGTGTTGAAGTGGAAGCTGAACTTCTAATGCTCCTACAAAGACCAAGAAATGGGGCCTTGTTTTGGAAACAAAAAAGTATGTGCCCGGGTGAAGAAAAGAATAGATTAATTGGGAAGGGCGTGTGATGTGGAGAACAAAGATCATGAGATTTGTGCCTCTTCTGAATGAGAAAACAATTGCAATAAGAGGAGGGGTAGTGGAAAAAAGTAAACTTCACAGACTATTTCTTAAACAGCTCTTCTGCATTAAGCATTTAAGGAACATGCTTAAGATAGCTGCTACAGGGATTTTTTTTTTTTTAAGTTTGTTTGGTTTTTGGACTTGGCTGATGAGTGCAGAGGGACTAGATCCATGTGATGAGAAATCTGGTCCCTGCTAGGAAAAAAYGTAGCTGTTCTCCCTTCTGTGCAATTCTTGTTGTATGCCCCTAATCTAAAAGGACGACCACTCCACATACCATGACTGAGTAGAAGCAGTTTTTAGCTACTAGGCAAAAATTCTAATATATTTTCCCTAATTCCTTCACAATATTGGAGTTATATGTTTTCTGCCTTTGTACAGCGTAATATAAATAATGGGTACCAAAGTGCATATTATTGCTTTAAAAACTCTGCTTGGGTGACAAGAATTCATTAGAGTTCTAAATTACTGCACAAGTCCCCAATTCGGCAGTGGGAACTTTAACAAAACGCTGGCACTGGATAAGTAGCCAACACTAATCTGTGTCTTCATTTTTGGGTAGCCCAAAAAAGATTTTATGTTTTGTTTCCTGAAATAAACAGACCCAGCTTCTGAGCTGTCAGAAAATAACAGTAGTTCTGGAGGGCTAATCATTACCAGGCTTTGTCAGGGGGTTGTAATTGTTTTATGAATTCTGCTTCAATCAGGGAAAAATATGCTTAAGTGCCAATAAAAGTTTTTATGCTGCTATGATTTCCTCCTGCCTCATCTTCCTTCTCCCAATTTATGGCTTTATTCAGCTGTCTCTGTTACTAAGCAACATGTACATGGTGTTAATGCAAATCACTTCAAACTCTCTGGTAGTGAGACAGAATAACATCAGGTTAATTTCCTGATTAACAAATGCTACAAAGAAAATACGCTGCGCACTCTGAAAAACAAAAATGATGGCTAGAAAGTGCTGTGTAGCACAAGGGAATAAAATATTTCGTATAGCTCTATTTTGTGGATTGCCACATCTGTGTCCAAAACCTCCTTTCCAAGCAGCTCAATCACGTGCCTGATTCCACCATTTTGCCTTGACTCCTTTTGTGCAGAGCAGCCCAGGTGATTGCACAGCGCAYGTCCCATGATGATATGAAGAGTTTTCTTGTGGCTGCATATCATATTTTAAGATGCTGTTTCCCTCCTGCACCCCAAAATTAAAGGTGTTGTTTACAAGCTTAAGTGTTTTAATATTTTTTTTTAATATCTATCTATTATTTTCAAGCTTATAGTAACATTGATATTAATGAGAGACAGGGTTGAAATGATGTTCATATTTTTTTTGATGAATTTTTTACAAGCCGCAGTACCAGTCCCCATAGAGGTCAATCTCTCCTACGTTGTGTGCTGCAGGTGACTGCATTCTTTCCTCTTTTCCCATAACCCTAAATATAAGGTCTCATTTTATAGGCTGGAAAGTGATAACCGTATCCGTACTGCAATACCATTTTCAGAGGGAAATAAAGCAAAAAGACTTCAGTACAACAGTACAGAAATCCTGGGAGCAGTGTTGGGACAGTTTTGCTCACTCAGTGCCACAAGTTTGATAGGGTTATGGCTACTGTTTCCAGAACTGTTTTGACTCCACTTCTCTGTATCAATGACAAGGCTTGCTATTAAAAGGACTCTTAAAGGCCAAGTGTACAATATTAAAGGATTTTAAATGTACTTGAATGCATGTTTCCTCTTAGATTACCACCGTGCCTGAGAATTTATACTTTACCAACGTCCTGAGCTCACGTYGAGCTTCACTTTGTCCAGACAGGTTTTCCTGCTTTTTTTTTAAAAAAAGGAGTTGTGACAGATTCTTTATCTCAAGTCTACTAATTTTTAATTTACTGAAAATATCAGCATGTCCTGCAGCTCTAGAGACTTCATCTGCAACTGAACTTTCTTCAAACTCCTTTTTGTTTTTTTTCTTTTTTCCTCTTCTGTTTAAAAAATGTTATCTCTTGTTACTGTGGGGGGCCTGCTGGAGGAGAAAGAGCCCCTGAAAAGTCAGCCAGCAGAAGGCTGTCAGCAGACACAGATATAGAAACTAGTTTATATTTTTTAAATCGTGCTTAAATTATGATTAGTTTGTACATAAGAATGCTTGTTTGTTCTAACATGATAGTGACCTCCTGGAAGAAATGCACAACAGCACTTTTGGGAAATSAAATGCTTTCCAAATTTAAAACATACCAAGGAAGCCTTGGATTCCTCTGTGTTCTGCAGAAATGCACGTTAAAACCAACATGCTACAGACCACGTCCTTAATACTGTTTCCTTAATTCTGTTGTTGCAGCAAAGTTGGAGCTATGCAAGAAATGTTCTCTGCAGATTAGGGAGTAAGAGGGGAAAATAAGTTAATCATAAATGCGATAAGTTAAATACAAGCCTCTGCCAATCCTAAAAAGAAGCTACGTTGCATTTTGGTGCATGTTTGCAGCACAGTGTAGYGCAGCAGTGACACAAGCCTCAAGCATGCTGGATAGCAGTCAGTATAACATATCAGGAAATTAAATACTATGGGTATGACAGTAGGTGAAATCTAGCAAGTCCCTGTACGCAGTAGTGTTTTGCCAGGATTTCACTGCCTCTGTGTCTATGGGCCTCAGGAATAAACTCTATTTGCAGTAAGTGCAATGGGATGGCATAAATGTGTGCTCAGTGCAGAACTGCTCCGTGCAAGCAGCAGGGTCTGCTGGTGGCCAGAGGTCATGCAGCTTTGCCTTATCTATTAGCTTTTCCTGTCACACAGGCAGATCATGAATCAATCAAGGAGTATCACAGCAGAGATAAAGGCATGTTCCGTCATGGAATATCCTTGTTAACGTATTGGACTTAACTTGGCAGAAAATTTAGCCTTTAAAAAGCTCCAAGATAAGCATTGGAATGTAAGGAAAAACTTTCTTTGCATGTAATTTATACTAAAGTTTGCAGCCTTCCTCTGGACTGAAGGCAAGAGGTCAAAACTGAAACGTCCTTAGATTGTTGTTGTGGTGTGTTCCCCCCCCCCCTTTTCTGGGGTATGAGCTGACCAGGTAAGGGACCTTGTCCCCATTGGGATCCAGCAGTCTTGMCAGGCCACCTTCCTTCTCTGTCCTCTTATCTGTGCTGGGAGCTAAAGCTAAAATCACCTTTACCTTGAGGTTACTGAGAAATGAACCCTGGTTAATGAGAAACAAAATAAGCCAACCATGTGCTGTGAAGTTTAAACTGAACCACCACTTATTAATAGGTATTTTAGGTTGTTTAATATTTTCAACACTTCAAAATATCACTCTTGCAGATAATGTTTTTGTGGAAAAAAAATGATTAGACATAAACCTGTCTAGATCTTGTAAGTCTTTCTAAAACAGTGCAGTGACATTTATTGTCCACACTTACGTAAAAATTGAAGAAGTCATACAGCGAGTCACCCAGAGAAATTCAGGAATATCAGAAATATCCCTATATTGAACATATACATACACTGCACTGTCTTATACAATCCAGTGTGCAATGAAGTATGCATATCTACATGCTGCTTTGCATTTAGAGTAATCATAGAATTCAATTTCACAAAAAATTGCATCTCATGTACACATTTACTTATACTCTGTCCCTGAAATGTAGCCTGCAAATCATTCATGTTCCCTCACTTTATAGGTATCCCCCACTACAGAAAGAGGGCTTCAGGTCTGCAGATTGTTGTCAAGCTTGGAGGGTTTTTTTTTTTTAACATTTCAAAACTGAAATCTTATTGTAACTATACACATAAAAGTTATGTGATAAATGAATAAACTTGTAAAAACAAACTTATTTAGATTCCTTACTATTCCATAACTGTACAAAATTATATATTAATATATTTAGTAGCATAGCATAGAAATTTTGAACTTATTTTATTTTTTGATTTGTTTTCTGTATTTATATACTGTGTAGTAAACTCAGGATGAGGGCAAGTTCAGGTTAGGTAGGTAAAGCTGTTGTAAGTCTATATGGAATATGCTGTCTTTCTCTTCTGGACATATAGTATCTGATGGGGATCAAAAAGTCTAATATAACATTTTTTTTTTCCTTAAAGAAATGTCTACTACAGTGGTGAATGAGCTGCTAGTATTTGACATATAGGCATTGGCTAAAACACTTTTTGGCTATTCATTCAATTTAAGAAAAATAACTGAGTTAAATATTTGAGATATTTAAAAATAATGACTGGGAGCATTTTCTCTATTACCTTTGCATATATGCCTAATATAAGACTTCCAAGTACCTATTAAAAAACAAAACAAAAACAACTGCATACTGAAAATAAGTTTGTCACTTTTTTCCTTTGTTCTGCAACAGGCTCTCTTCCATTCTGTTTTAACTGTCCTGCTACTCTTTTCTAGGTGAATCTCACCCTAAGACAACTTCTTTAGTTTCTAAAGTCAAACTTCTTAAATTCTGCCTTTAGACTCTAAGCTGTACATAGGAAACATAGTGGGTAAAATGGGTACTTCGGTGTGGATGATATTGCCTAAGATGAATAGCTACGGCTATACCGCTAATGCCTGAGTACTTACAGTGAAACAGAAACATTTGTCTTTACTTTGGTGGATTAATGCAGCAGCAGAGACACTTTGGGGAAGCTACTATCTATCGACGACATCTGTTTGTAGGAATACTTCAGACAGAAGTTATGCTCTTAAACAACAGCAGTAAAACAGTGACAATATCAAGCTATTTCTATTGAAATAGAAAACACTAACATTCACCACTTTGCAAGTTGTGACTGCGCTTGAATATTTAAATGAAAAATCTAGTTCTTGTTGCTGAACTTGGCAAGGATTTTGAAGCTGCGGGCTGCTACGCTGCTCTACCAAGAGGATCTCCGACATGGTCTGGCCCTGCTTGAGTGTCCAGCCCTGCCTGCAGAAGAGGCCAGTGACAATGAGCTTGACAGCTGTGCCTTCAAGGCGGCGGCTTTGTTAGTTCAGCCTTGGCCGTGAGGCTGGCGCAGCGGCCGGCACGCGGGCCCGGCGTCTCTGCGCTGAGGGGCCCCGCGCCGGCCGGGCGGYGAGGAGGAGCAGGGCCGCGGGCCCGGCCTTGCCAGGCGGCCCGGGGTCGGCCGATCCGTTCCCTACTGGACAGGATAAAGAAATGAGAGGGAGACAACAACAAAAAAATAGGCAAATCTTTCTGCTAAGTACTAAAAATCAAGGCGTTCTTAATCTGATGCAAATATAAGCTTGAGTATTTATATACAGCCCAATACTAAATATTTTCAAAGTGGTCAAGTTCCTGCTTTGGATTTTCTCATTTCTTGTCTCTCTATTTTTTTTCCCGGTATTTCTGTCTCCTTTCCATGGCAAACTTGTCTCTGGGAATAAAAGCAGTGTATTGAGACRGGGGGTTAGACAAATCATTGCTGAAGCTATGCATGCAAAACTGCTTGGGAATCGCACTACATTCTCTGCTGTCATTACAGTTTCAAGCAGACTATGACAATCATCATCTAAATAATTTTTTTTTTGAGGGATTTTTGACTTGATATTTACTCTGAAGCATCTTGAGGAAACTTCAGGAAATTTTTAAGCTATGGAACTAAATTAATCTCTGTTCTAGCTATAATAATTTTGCCGGAATTCAGGCTAATCACACATTTTATGTGTATATATGAGAAATGATTCAGGGTAGGCCATAATGGGCAAGCAAGTAGAGAGTATAATATAAAACTTTAGTCATATTAAGTACTCTTTCACAATAAATAGAAATAAATAATATTTATGTTGAACACAATGTGATTTAGAAACTATTCTGCMAGCAGAGACGAAGTTTTTGTTCAAACAAGCCAACAGAATATAATTGTGTGACAGAACAGGAACAGACAAAGCAATTTCTGTGTTTTGGGCTGTTTGCTGTCCCTGTAAGCACTGGCTTGAGTTTCTCCCACCTGGATAGCACAGGGAAGGAGCCAGAGTTTGTCAAGTATCTTGCTTGGGTCATCCTGAGAATGAAAAGCACTTGGATATTTCTTTTAAAATAACATCACATTATTATTTCTTAATTTGTGTATTCTTTAAGCTAGTGGCAGTTTGTTCTTAAACACATGTAGCTAATAAACTGCTTATTTCTTGTGTTTTATGTATGTCTTGCTCCTTCCTGTAGGCGAAGGGTAGGGTCATGCACCAAAGGATGCTCTGGCCCTCTCCCGCCTGCCCTGTTGTAGGTGTCACCATGACCAAGGGTGCACAACAGTGGCCAATGCCTGTAATAGCTACCTGAAGTGAGAAGATCTCTTTGCTCCTCTTCTCTTTATGTATGATAYACACACAGAAAACAAGTCTTAGGGACTCAAGTCTCGGAGACTTACTGGCTCTTTGGGTAGGTGCCAGCTTGGGGGTTTGTGGGGTGCCTAGAGCCACGGCATGTGGCTGAACCCAGAAGCGCTGACTCTGTGCCCTTCAGAGTTCACTTTTTGATATCTGTATATGTGTATATTTAGGTGGATAATTTTCTGTACCTACTAATTTGCTTTTAGTTTTGGCAGACTAACCCCTGACCCACAGTGCTGAGCAACTAACAACTAATCTCTTTGCCCTTAGGAGGGCAAAAAGCTTTCCAATGATATTTCACAGCAGCTTTGCCCTCTGCTTGCTCTGTCAGTTCAAGGCTGGTCTCCTGCTGAGACCGCAGCAGCTGCCGGTCCCTGCTGCATTCCCTGTGGCCGCCCGGCCGGGAGCCTGCCCTTGGCTTCCCATGGCACAGGTGGCACCAGCAGGTAGGACGCCTGATCTCCTAAACACAGGAGCAGGCTTGAAGCGATCGAGGTCACTAATGTTTGTTTTCTGCTGTAATCCAGGCACTACCCAGTCTGTCTCCCTTCCAGGTGGCGAATGAATCCCTTCAATTAAATACTTGGCCATCACTTGCGCAAATACACTTTTATTTTCTCTTTGGGATGGCCTCCTTTTGTGGCAACGCATTCACCATTACTGTGACTGTCTGGGATGCTAGTGTGGGTGACCAAATGAATCAGTGGGTGAGGGAATAAAGCTGGACTAGTGTCTTCTAAGGAAGTTTAACAACCAACTCATCCCTCCAGCAAACAGCTGTTTCCGTAGGAGCTGTGCCGCAGGCAAGGGTCTGCAGGAGATCAGGAGACAAGAAAACAGTCCTTCATCTTCAACTCCTCATAGGCAGCGACACCGCTCCGTTTTTGGCTGCATCCAGCAGGTGGCAAGCACAGCACGCTGAACTGGGTCTAAGGAAGAGCTACGTCTGCCAGGGAGGATCGCGGTGCCGCTCGGAGGTGCACGAACAAAACCGAGTCCTGCAGGTAAATGGCAGGTTCTGTTAGCCCTTCGTGCCACCACTGCGTGCTGAGGCGGTCTCACTGCTCCGGGTGCTCTTCATAATGCATAGGACTATTGTCATGTTCTCTTCTAATACCYGCCTTGTATCTATGGATACATGGATGCATCTATGGAACATCTATGGATAGATGCAAGCTACACATAAAGCACTATATAGAATCAGAATAATGTACCTGCCTTTTTGAATGACAGTCATCCAGACTTCAAACTCTGAGCTATTAGTCCTCCATTAAAATATTAAAATAATGTCCCTTATGTTTAAGTTTCGCATAGTGCTTTAGAAATTTTACTGAATCCTCACCATGGTCTTGTAAAGCAGATATGTAGGAACTGCTCCTATTTTGCAGCTGGAAGAAGCAAGGCACAATTCACAAAACCTGCCTTAAAGTAAATGAATGAAAGAGCAGGAAAAGGCATTGTTCTTAGACCTGGTCCCGCTTCCCTTTTAAAGTATTAAACTAGAGAACTAACTCCTTTTGTTGGATTTTGACTTATTATTTTAACTTCAGGAAATTATATTTTAAATAATAATAATAATATTTGTATAAGTACAAGACATTGATAAACAGAAGATAACCCAACCATTTGCTAGGTACTCAAACCCCACAACAAATACTGTTCTTAAGACTGAGTACTGCAGATTTTCGAGTCATCTATTTGCTCTATGATAAAGTCTTGAACTTTTGAAGTTTTGCTATATTAAAAAAGTATTTATGACCTTATTTTTGAAGAAAATAGATGAATCTGAATTAAGAACAAGTATTTTCTGGAGCTTGTTACTTGAGGTCAAAAGGGTATGGTGATTACATCATTACTTGAAACTTCCTACAGCAGTTATCACCTCTTCCCCTTCATTTGTATGAGAAGTTTGAGCCAGACTTTGTTTTGATTTATGCTAGTGTAAATTTGAAGTGATTTCATACAAGTCAAAGAGCCTCATTGGGAGCAAATACTCCTTATTCTAGGATTGGCTTTCTATAGAGCGTAACTCCGTAAAAGTCAAGAACAAAGTTTGGTCTCAGCTGTTTAGTGATGAGAGCACACTARTAAAACTATTTGATATCTTCAAGTTTGAATATAAATCTAGAAATATATTTCTTCTATATTTAATAAATAAATCTGCATTTTATTGCATATATTATAAACTTCTGCCATTTTAAAGTGAAAAAATAGTAATATAAGGGGGATTTGGATCAATTTCAAGGTCCTTAAATTTCAATCCATGCTTAGAATTGGGCTTATAGATGTAACATACGCTTGAATAACAAGTTATATTATAAATATAATGATATATGGTATTACAGAGGGGGAAAAAAAAMCAGCGCACCTGTTCTGACTCCTTGAACAAAATTCTGAATACTTGCACTAAAATGGCTCAGGTATATGCAAAGCAGGTCTTTCTGAATTCACACAATGTCATACAGGCTTTTCTTTTAACTCCAGTCCAGATATCTTTTCAGTTTTATCTGTCCTCTCTGAAGTAAATGGCAGGATGCTGGGGGTGACCCCCATGTACCTGTTCACCATTTATGTTGCTCCCAGTAAAGAAGCACAAGCTGGGAACCAAGCGATCCTCTTCCCAATATAAAACCAAAGGCCACGGATAAATCCTTACAGTATGACTTTAGAGATTACAGTAGGAGTTTACAGATACAGAGTATGGTTTCTCTGAAGTGGTTTCATGTTTTAGGAATGAGCAGTAAGCTGCGTGCTCAGGACTGCAGATGAATTCTGTCCCTCTTGCTGCTTCGTTCACAAGGCTGTTCTGGAAAAGTATATTGCAAAACACATCGTGCTGTGTCAAAAAGACCCAGCGGTCTTTTGCAGGTCAGTGTATGTTTTCTGGTGGCCGATAGGACAGGGAGCTCATTTTCGTTGTCAGACTGGGATGTGCGCTGACATTTGGAGGGATGTATTTTATTAGCTGAAGGAAGTATTTTTTAAAGTTTTTTCCAAAAAAGACATAGAAGAAAGGATTCAAGCAGTTGTTGAAATAAGCTATGCAGATGGTGAAGGGCATAGCTGTATCCACAATATCAGTGATTTTGCAGTCTGTTATTACATGTAATTGAATTAATACATCCAGAAAAGTGAACACTTGATGAGGAATCCAGGAAAAGAAGAAGAAAAACACTATCGCCACAATCATCTTAAAAATATCATCATTTCTAGTCTTATTTCTTTGAATTTGATAGGCTTTCTTCAGGGTCTTCCAAATTAAGGTATAGCTTGTTAAAATGATCAGAAAGGGTACTAAAAAGCCCAGCAAGTTTTTAGATAAACCTAACCCAACCCGCAGCGTCGTGTTATTGTTGTCGTACCGAAACCCGCAGACCGTCATGTTCAAGTTCTCGGCAAAGAAGATGTTGCGGTGAATGATGACGGGCAAGCTGGCCACGCCGGCGAGGAGCCAGATGGCGATGCACGTTATTCGGGCAACGAACATGGTGCGCCGGATTCGGGACTTCACGGGGTGGACGATGGCCAGGTAGCGGTCGATGCTGAGGCACGTGAGCAGGAACACGCTGGCGTACAAATTAAAGCTTATCCCTGCTGACGCCAGCTTGCACAGGCAGTTGCCGAAGGGCCACTGATACTCCATGGCCGTGTAGGCCGCCCAGAGCGGCAGAGTGATGAGGAAGCACAAGTCGGCCAGGGCCAGGTTCAGCAGAAAGATGCTGGCCACTGTTTTTAGCTTCATGTAGCAGTAAATGACTATAACGACCAGGCTGTTCCCAAATATGCCTATGATGAAGATGATGCTGTAAACGGTTGGGACCATAATGTAGATGTAACTGTGCCTTCCCGAAACCGGGCAGTCGACGTAGATTCTTTTCACGGTTTCTTCAGTAGAGTAGTTTGGGACCATTTTGATGTCTTCCTCTGTAGCTTAGTTTGAGAAGAATATGAAGCTCACACCTGGTGCAGGAAGAGGGTAGGGGGAAAGGAAGGGAATATTATACATGAGGAAGATTAATTTAGGAAAAGATTTCAATTAAAATTCATATTTTGTGCCTAATTGGGATTCAACATCATTTTAAGACATTTTCAACTCCAATTTATAGGAATTGTGCAGTACAGTAAGAATTTAATCAGTCCTTAACTGACCATTGCCTAGTGCTTTCACTTGAAAAAAATGGGTTATAGGCCAAAGCTTTAATTGCTACTTATTCAGGAAAATTTTTAATGGAAAACAATGGAAACACTTAATTAGTTTTTCATAAGCATACTCCGATCCATTTGCTAGCTCTTCCTGGTTTTCCATGTCTTTGAGAAGTCTGGGGCAGGATCCTGCCCTCACTGTCCATGAAACCAGAACTATGATCCCAACCCATGGAGTTAGGGCGTTCTATTAGACTGGAATAGAAGCAGTATGGACTGGGTAAATTATAAAACACTTTTTTGTTTGTTTTGTTTTTGTCTGGAACTTGCATCATCTTCACTGGGAATTTAACACCGTGTGTTTTTGTTGAATCATTACTATTTGGAAGGTAAGTAGATGGAACCAGATCTTATCTGGCCAAATATTTGCCCTAATATAAACTAGTAGTTCCTTTACCTTTGATCTTTTCTGATTTGGAGTGGTAGGGAAGAGGAGATTATTCATTACAGCCTTGATACAACACTTACAGCAGCCGGTAGGAGCTTTTTCATCCCTTTTATAGGGAACTGGAAATAAGCCATAGTTCACGAATGCAGGGCATATGAGTAAAGCAATAAATAAATTGTATACCAATCCCAGCTAAAGGGCCTACTGACTTGTGGTTCATAAAACTGAGAAAACAAATATGTTGCCCATACTACCTCCTAATGTCATTGCTGTTTCATTCTGAAACTCTGTAGTTGCCTTTATCTTAAGTTTGGCTTTTTTTGTAGCAAATGATGCACTTGGAATTATATTTAAGTTAATAATGTGAAAAAATACATTATGAAAATCCAGACCTGTACTAATTTGTTGCATGGGAATATCTACGAAAAGAATTTAAGAAAGATGTGGGAACATCAATTCATATTTGCCATTTGCTAGTGACAAAAACTTTTTGTCCTGAGATTTAAAGCTATAGTCTTAGTATACAAAAAACAAAACAAAGAAAAATCTCCCCCCTCTCACCTTTTGGACCATAGAATRGCCTAAAAATGGTCCAAAATGAGTTTTACAGGGCACTGTTGGGTTTTCCAGGCTTTGTGCTCCAGAATGACATCCCTGTTAATGAGTTGTGACTTTAGTGAGCAGGTAATAAACTGACTTGGATAGGAAGCCCTTTACAAGGTCTACAGAGAAGATTTTTTTGATAAATAGTGGAGGTTTAAAAAAATTACAGTTACTGTTGCAGATTAGTGCTTATTTCTATCTGCAGCATCCTGACAGTTGTTCGCCAAACCAAATTTATGCTGCCTGAAACAGATTAAGGGAAATTGGCATCCAAACGGATTGCTGCTTTGAAATGGAAAAGTAGGACACAGATACGTGTCGGCAAAGCCCACGCAGGACGTGAGAGTCAGAGCAGGAATGAAGAGCTCAGTGCGTGAGCTGCGGCCAGCCTTGGGGCGAGATCACCCTTCGGCTCTCATTTTATTAGTTTATGCTCTTAACAGGCTCACTGCATCTTTATCATCACTAATGTTCTATATATTTTCCTGGACTGGGAATAATTCTTGCATTAATAAGCTGATTCATTTCAATAAAGATAACAGGGTAATTTCAAGGTTTAGTTTCTTGGGAATTCCATTAAGGATGGAATAGGTAATTAAATGCAACTGAAGACAAAACTTCTGTCAAGAGCTGCCATTTAATTCTTCCCAGTCTCTCCAATTCATTCTGTAAGTCTAGGTACCTCAATAGCAGCAGATGCCTGAAAACAGCGTTGGTTATTTTTACCATCTTAAGGAAGTGGAAAAAGTCAAGCAAACACAGCTGGCACAAAAAAATGGATGTCATTCTGGCCACGTGTGGTTCTCTGTGCTTCCTGAGCTGAACTTCTTGACTTTTAAACCCTGCCAAAGCTAGAGTGTATGGGGGTTGGCTCTCTGGAAGGTCATGTTATCTGCAGGACAGGGAGAGCCAGTATAAAAAGATTGCAAGATAAAGAAGTCCTCTTATCTCAGCCCTGGCTCGTGGAAGTGACCAAGAAGTTTTGACAGTAACTGATAGGTTCTGGAGCATCAAGGTCTGCAAATATTTGCCTTGTCCCAGCTACATGCTGGCTCTGCTTGGTCTATTTATTATCACCTCCTTTGCTCACTTAGGCACCCATTGAGATTACAGAAAAAAAATAGCAGTAAGAAACCACAGTATAGTCTCTAGAAAACAAAAAAGTCAGACCTACAGTAAAGTACATAAAGGCCACATTCATGTTGAAGGAAAGTTACTCCTCTATTCTTTTATTATCCTTATGTATTATTATTTTAAACACTTATTTTTGCTGTCATTATCCCTTGCTGGAGTTCACTCACTTGTCCCAGGGCCATGGTTATATACACTTTAGACAAAATAAATGCTTCCTCAGGTGAAGTACAGGAGGTTTCTTGGGAGCTTTGCAGCAATAGGTGGCTAATACAACTTTACACTGCCAGAATTCACTAGAGCTGGTTAAACCACTGGCCAGTAAAAAGTGCAGAGATTGTGCACATTGATAATTCTATTTAAAACACCTCAAATGACCCGAGTTAACAATAATTAGATYATTTTAAGACTGGTACATGTGGAGCTTCTTCTAAGAGGCCTGAACCGATGCAACTATGAAGGGCAAATTATCTGGTGAGCAGCAAACCCCTGTTGTATGTTACTGTCCTGTTTGACCTTTTATCTTTTTTAATTACAATGATTACAATAAGTCACTGATAATGAAATGCTTCAGACTGCTCTACCAACTATTATTTACTGTTCCGTTCCTGGCTTCTGTTGGGCATCCTAATGAAGGGGCCTGGTGAGAGCACAAGGAGCGCGGGCGCACGTGGGGTGCTCTGCGCTGTGCCGRATCAGGCAGCACCCGCTGCAGCTTCCTGCGGGAGCTTCACCGGCTGTAAATAGGGAAGCAGATGTCACCAGGCAAATTTGAAATGAAAATGTGTTTTTGATATTTGCTTTGACGCTGGCTAAATAAATTCAGGCTGACTTAACTGTGATAGATTAGGTACCTCACCATTAGGTAATGTACGTTTTTTTGGGTCTTTTTTGTGCCATTTATTTATTTATTTTGGCCTCCATCTGCTAGGTGGATTATTTGCTTTTCATACAAACCACATTGAAAAGGAAGATATGTTTTATTTTTATGCAAAATTATTACACAATTACACAATAAGAGAGGCTGTAGAATGTTTTGGTGCAATATGCTCAATATACTACATTGACTTTTTTCCCTTTATCACAAGAGCTTAAATCTCCTTTTTTCATTTTTCTAAACTAACGATTTTTTTAAACTAACTTCACTGCCTTTTTTTCCTACATAGCAATTCCCCCCATCTATTCTTTATCTTCATTGCCACAGCAAGTATCTCTTCTTCCAGTTCCTCCRCCTAGTTCAGTCTCTTCCCTCTTTTTCTGTTAGTACTGCTGTTCATTTCACTTGGCAACAAGGTTATATTCTCTGCATCAAATGCAATAGCATTCTGTCTAGAAAAAAGACTAACTTTTTAACAAATATGGATTTAGAAAATACATAATAATTAAGTKCTGCTCCTCTGAGCCAAATATTCTGGCAGAAAACCTGTGTTTGTGTGTTTGTAACAAGCCCCCCATGCTTGCAGAGCAAGGGGAAGGGCTGCTCTTGGGAGTCCTGTGACTGATGTCAGTTGTTGAATCATCTAGAGGCAAGGCAGTGTTGTGGTAGTTTCTTGACAATCAAGGATTATAAAATTGTATTTCTAAGTTATTTTGCAAAGTAATTATCTTTTTAAATACCCAACCTCTACATGGGTTCTTTTAGCTTTTAACTTGTACCAGTGGGCTGCTTTATCTTTTGACTTTGAACTTCTGTATTTATTTCCTCCAGCATCCTTCCACAGAGTCTGTCCTTATATATAATAGTCTTCACAGTTCATTCTGAAAAGAGCTAACATCTCCCTTCTGTCTGTTTTCATAGACAACTCTCATTAATTTTCTATTTACTTCCTAAGTAGCTTTCAAATTGGCTCAATTTTTACTCATAAAATTTATATGAGGAAAGGACAGATGAAAAGACTCCTTCCCTTGGAAAAATCAATGCATGCAGAATGAATAGACAGTGGAACTGGGGTTGTTATTTTGAGGTTTTTTTTTGGGGGGGGGGAGGGGTAAGAAAATGTAAAGGAAAGTAACAGAACCACTGTGATGCTCTGAAGTTTAATTCCTATCATACATGTTTTGACCACTAGAGGTCTGTATTTCCTATTTTAAAATAATATTTGCTTTATTTTGTATTCAGATGCTGTCACTTAGCCTTTTCTGATTATCTTCTTCCTTCAATGCTAGTTCTTTAAGATGCAAACACAAAACAAAAGACTTAATGCGACTTCTCCATGTAAATATAATGTACCAGAAGAAACAATTTTAAGTTTTTATWGTAGTATATAATAGCAACTGGCTATTTTGATCTTAGTACGTTCCTGGTTTTGCCAACCTCAGCCCAATTCTGGTGCTAGTAAGGCATGGAGATGGTTCTGACATTTTTTTTTCAAAGACATATGCAGCTTAAACACTATAAAGTTTCTGAGACAAATTAAGGAAAAAAAATACTCAGAGGAAAAGTAAAATTATAGTTTAGAAATATAGATATAGWCTAAAAGGGTTTTTAAAAATTACTAGGTGTGTAATTAATTTCACTTCKAGGCTATCTTGACTCGAATATGTATTTTTCTAATGGAAATGTTTTATTTCTAAAAATAGTACTTCAGAACCATTTTTAATCTCTTCTTATTTTCCTAAAGGAATTTTGAGGAATTTTATAAAATTACATGGCAACATGAGCCTATACAGATTTACTATTCAAGTGATATATTTTTGGACCTCAAGTACTTTGATGAATGGTAAACAATTTCATAATAAAAGCAAAAATAAAACCCTATCTATCCTTTCCATTTTATTCCTTTCTACCTCTTCTGATAATGCCCTCTTTCCTTATTACCCCTTTGGACACTGGCAAGGCATGGTGGTGTTGCTCCATTTCAAATGATCTATTTAGCCAAGCAGTTTGTTAACACTAGTAAGAGCTAAAGCTCTTAAAAGCTTTTTTTCCACTCTTCAACCATCTCCATCTATGTGGGGGAAAAAAAAATCCTAAGATGGCCAGTGGTATTTATTTAATTGAGTAGTTGAGTGAAGTAGAACCACGAACTTGAAATGAACTACACCACTTTTTGCCAGATAAGCAGAAATAATCAGTCTTGCCCTATATTTATGTCAACCAAGGGTTATACAGTGTCAGTGAATCCCAGTGCATTCGAGGGATATTTAAGGAAACACTGTACAAGCACACGAGGGTTATCTTGAAGCTGCTAAAGATATTTAGATGGAATACAAGTGCTCTGTAGAAACTGAGAAAAGTGTAGTATAAAGTTCACACTGAACAGCTAAAGTCTGACTGTAGAGATACTTAGCCAACTGACTGCTAGTTTTTAAAGATCTTTCTTCTTCATTTTGCATGCTAATTTGCACAGTGGATTTGGCAAAAGTTTGTGCAAGTGAAAAACTGCTTTTAGGCCACCAGCATTCTCTGGTTGTAGAGGAACTAAGATAAACTTTTGAGTATTTTCTGTGGCTCTTCCCTGAACTGACACTATTGAAAGATAATGCAATATCACAAAATAAGCTTTTGTTTTGTTTTCAAAACTCATAAAATCCTTTAAGGCTTCAAGGAGTTGTTGCTCTGACTCCATACTGGCAGGCTGAGCTCTCCAGGGCCTCTCTTTACCAGCTGTGTTTCAAGGGCAAAGAAAAACCATCCAGAACATCAATAAGTTATTGTATTAATGTGTAGGAGACTGGTTTGGAAACCACAGCATTTTCCCAAGGCCAGTCCTGTCACTGCTGCCTCTGCTCTCAGGCAGGTCTGAGGGTCCTCTGYTGATCCCAAGGCTTTGGAGGAGTTGGGATCTGCTCCATCCTACAGSAAACGTGAGAGATCACTAGCTTTGGGACATTGTGACCCAGTCAAAGTTCTTAACTCCAAGGGCCTGAAGCAGAGTTCATTGTGGAGGGAAGATGTCATTGAGCAGACTGTGGAATGAAGAACAAGGCAAATTCTAGCAAACTCTTTAAAGCAGAAGTATGTTGGCTTTAGGAAAGTAGCATCTTCATACTTAATAATTCCACAAATTTTCTACTTTTTCTTTTTAACARCAATAATTTATAACAAAATTATTACACAACAATGTGTAATAATTTCACAACTAGAATTGTAAGCTGTATTAAAAACAAACAAACAAACAAAAAAACCCACCCCAGCAATGAGGATTTTTTCTGCCTAAACTCTGGTAGTACTTAGAGTCCAGAAACTTTGGAAATATTTTTTCACAATACTTAGCTCTTTGGCCAAAATTAGCTCTACCAATACCCTTCTCTTTTGTGGGTTATTTTGCCTTTTTTGTTGGTTTTGTCTTGCTGTTGTTCAGTTTTTATTTTTTCTCCCCAGGGTTTGCAAAATGTCCTGACATACACATTTCTATGAAATTTTATTCACAGACTTCAGTGCCAAAGAAGAATTGCTCAACTTAACTAGTGCTTAATGATTTAGTGAATGCTGGTTTGGCATTGCGGTGGTTGTTACATGTGTCTGTACRGAGGTTTATTGTTGGCTGATCTACAGAGCCCTCATTATGGTTAGTCAAGGCAGTACTTTGGTTAACTTTCAGAAAAATAGTTTATAGGTTTCATTGTCTTGTGAAGAACATTTGGGTTCAAAACTACTGTTAACTTTCAGCAAAATAGTTTAGAGGTTTCATTTTCTTGTGAAGAACACACCGGTTGATGTTAAGGGAATTGATCTGCTTTCTCAGTTTGGAAATGCTGTGCTAAAAGAGGAAACCATCACTAAAGAGGAAATACATGCATAGCAAAACTTCAACTTTGATGCCTGGTTATGTATGATCTTCTGSGTATTTAGATGTAACCAAGAGAATCAATAGTCAACAAGCTTAAGCCATCAAACCTTAAAAACAAATAAGATTGAGATTAGTTTGTGCTATGAAAGTTGATGTCTAACTTTTGGATATGTAAGACTTAAAAGTCTTTAATGAGAGAACCCTTAAATAAGAGACAAGACCCTAAGGTCTATCTTATAGACCTAAAATTTCAGTCAGCACGATTTGCATAGGTGAATGATCCGTAAGTTTCTATTATGAATTCCTCCAGTCTGACAGTCATCTGGTGGTGTTTGCATCTGGATATGGATCTTCTAAAATTATTCTCTGCTAGAATTATTTTCAGTCCTACATTAAAAGTTGTGGAGAGGCAAGGACAGAGGGAGGGAAAGCACTGCTGAAAGTCCTTTTCCCACAGGACAGAGATCCTGTGTCTCATGCGAGATGTTTCATTCGCCTCAAAAGAAAATTTAAATAGCGGTTTGACTTATTGGATATTTTATAGACCTATTAATCTGTCTTCAAAGTTATGTGGTCCTCATTATTGARGCTTCTGGATGCCTTCAAAGTATATAAAAATAGTAATACTGACAATCATTCTTCCTTCCCATCTTACAGGAGAAAAACTACGGTAGTTCAGAGCATGCAGAGCTTAATAAGCAGTTACAAGACACTCTGGTTTTGAAAATCATCGAGTTCTGGTAGTTGTTTCCTTGCTCCCACACTATTATTCTCGTACGGACTCCAGAACACGAGAAGTCACAAACATGTAAAGGCTCTTTGCTCACACATCATGCAGCATATAAAAGTCCAAGACTTTTCTAGCTGGCTTCAAATTAAAATGCTATGAACTTGCATTGAGGGTGTTTTTTTGTTTACTTGTTTTTTACAGGAAAGTAATGCTATTCCTGCAGTACAGCCTGTGAGGAAGTGACAAACACACAGTGCATTTTTCTTCTGGWCTCTTCTGGCTCGGACACTGAAAACTCTCTGAACACCCTCCACTTTTGTTATTTTGGATGAGTTGACGACGAAGGTAAATGGTTTGTATCTCTTACAGTTTTTAAGGCTAGTTGTACTGAAGTGTTACACATAGTGTGATGAAATTTAAGCCTCTTCTGCTTTTCAATCTTGGTAGAGAAAAAATGGCAAAGGATAAAATGGCATTAAAAATTTTGCTTTAAATGTGGAAGCCACAAAATACACTGGTTGCGACAGGACAAAATGGGGAATAGTTTAGGGAGGTTGATAAAAATATTTGGTATGGCCAGAGGGGTGTTAGTGTAGCACATCTGAATAATAAGGCTGTTACAGTCTAGCCTGTGAAAGCCCAGCAAGATTGATGTGAAGAAGTATACAGCTGCTAGCCTTTGAATAAAAATAGATAAAGACTGAACAATTTCAATATCTTTATTAGATTAGTGGTTGATAATTTAGCAGAAAATAGGATGTTGTGCATCTAACGTAGGAATCATAATGTTCTGAAATGATTAATTCATGAGTGATATGCTCACAGCAAAATGTGATCATTATGGGGATATTTCCTGGCACTGTTTAAGATCATGGTAGAAAGTGGAATGGAAAGTTCAAAGCTATATTGCATCCTTGTGAGCCAAATCACTCATTCCTGGGAGAAAGGGACTTTTCTGAAAATCTAGGGGCAGGTTCTTAGGCCTTGTTCTAGTTTGATTTTACTGTGAAGTAAATGAACAACAGCTCCAACAAAGGCAGTGGTGTTGTTAGTATAAAGGTTCTGTAGGGATGCTTAAAACTTCAGTTGCTTCCTCAGGAGAAAGCTGTCTGCAGCTGCTGGGGGACACTGCTAACTTGGACAAATATAGGAGATTATAAGGATTCTTCATGGAATTTCAAGTTAGTCCAAACTGAGGCTTCCCTGCTTCTTCCTTGTCATTTAATTGATCCAGAAACCATAGCATCAGCATCATTTATCTATATTCTTGGAACCACATCACTCTTCTGCAAAGCTAGAAGATGCAGAAGTGAAAGTTCACGTCAAATACATAACAAGCTTCTCAAAAGCTTTCCCCATTTAAAAGTCAGATAATAAACATGATGAATAATGAATTCTACAGGATAGTTGCTTATACATTTCTGATATAAGCGCCTTTCTGTAAGACTTTCTAAGATTTTATGCACATAAACTTGAGTTACTCAGCAAAACAGAAATTTCTGACATGTGTGAGGCCTCAGTTATGCATTAATCAAGAATGCTTTCCTGTCATTAAATTAAATAAACCAGGGCTGGRCCATGATTCTGCAAGTTCTTCAAGTTTAATATACATTCCCTTCTGCAGGTGGAGCTTTTCATTTTCCCCTGCTTCAAACATACACAAGTGTAAATTAAGGAGCAGCAAACATCTTCAAGCTTTAGAAATAACTGTATTCTTCTCTCTCACTTTGACCAGCCTATGTCAAATATAATGATATCTAAACAGACTCCCCTGCCACTAAAATACTCTAACAAATCACATCCCTGTTTCTTACCTGTCCAGTCTGGTTAAAGTCACTGGCAGTAATGCAAATTAGCTGAAAATTTAATACTTACTCATGTAGATATGGACATGTGGACACAGACACATACTAGTACTGTATCATTCAAAGCATCTCTCGTGTTAACCAAAATAACTAATGTGCAACTTTTAGCATCGTATTCCCCATAACTACCTGCCGGCTAATGTGTTTTGGCCATGGTGAAAAACAAACCTCTTGTGGAAGTGTGTGTCTGTGTATATATATATATATATATTTCTCTCCTGTATTATTCTGAAAAATAGTATTTGTCTTACAGCACAAGATTTCAAGTGAAAACAAATGCACTGTAAATTTAGGTGGAAAGAAAGAATTGTGATATTTTGATTTTCTGATTCAAAAAAAGCTTAGTCTTCAATGTGTCATCATTCAGCACTCCGTAACAGGACTTAATTCAGTGCACAAGTATGACTGAGACACTTGATTTTATATATACATACATATAATTATTTAGTCTTAAAATGGGAAAGTTTTGCACTAAAGCAATACACTTCCAAGAGGACTATTTTTTTTTTTCCTTAAATGAGCACATTAGTAACAGCCTGGAGGGAAAAGTTAAAAGATTAAAAGCAGAAGACCAGCATGGAGGTTTCTTAATGAGTGCCTCATTAGGGTCAGGAAAGGGAAACCAAAGGCAGAAAGGAAAACGGTATGGGTAACCAATAAAGTACAAGAGTTTATTCAGACCAAAAAAAAAAAGAAGTCTTTAAAATGGTAATGCACCTAAGCCCAAGAGAAAATAGTAGCATGATAAAGGTTAGCAAATATAACATAGGCCTGATTGTGCTTTCACATACGCAGAGCTTTTATATAAGGCAAAACATGAGAGGACTACAAGGAAATTTGATAATTAGCCAAGTATAAATACAAGCAATGTATTTAGGTTTATGTAATTTAGTGGGACTGGAATGGTGCTAAGGGGTTAAGCAAAAAGGATGGAGGTCAAATACAAGCACCTTAAGCCATGCCAGTGTGAAAGCTATTATCACCCGTGATAAAACAGACACTGTGATCCCCAATGCTTTGTCTGGAAGGCAGCGCACTTAATGGAATTACGACAAAACAGATGTTCTGCCAAATTTTTGCAGCTTGTTTCCTGTTTTTTTTCCCAGAAGTAAAATTTATTAGTTGATTTGAAAATAAATGCGGTAATCTATGAACTCTTTACTGTCCTGTCTCTTATAGATGCACTTTGCAGGTGCTGAGGACCAGCAACAGAGGTAACCAAACCAAGAAGGATGGGACGACCCAATAAGTGAAATGTCCCTGTGTTTTCTCTTTTTAATGATCTTTCCAAGCACTTTACACTTAAACTTTTCAGTTGCAATAGATTACTGAAGAACTTTCTAGTGGCTAGAGAGCAGGTGCCTTATGTTATAGCTGGAGTGTCAGCTTATCAGGGTGCTGTGATCAGCACACCTTGGACTGAGCAGAGTCTTGCTTCTCAGGCAAACCCAACTGTACAAATGCCTGGAAAAGGTAGCACGGTGCTGTCTGAAAGGGCTCATGTGAGGTTTACTTTAGCACTGAAACAATTACTAATTGCCCTGAGAGAACGCTTGGATGTGCAACTGTCCTGTACTGATACGCCTTTTTTGTAAGATAGATGGTAAAAATAGAAGTGCATGATAAAAGGTAACTGAAAGTATTCTTGAACCCTCCTCTATAAAGTGCTCTCTAGAAGGCATATGTAGAGAAACCTGAATTAAGRCCTGGTTTGAGGAAAACTATAATCATCAAGGAAAACTGTTAATAAYAAAGCTAATAGTAAAATCATAGAGAAAATGAACAATAGCTAGAGTCCTGCTTTGAAAACAGCTATTTGTGCCTGCCCTGTGCTCGCTACTCCTGATTAATCTCGAGACAGTCTGTGGACAGAAAATCCTCACCAACAGTCAGAACCTCAGTGCTGTCAGAAACACCTCTGTCCCCACCAACTCTTGGGTAAGTGTACTCAGAGAGGGAGAGAAAAATAAAAGAAAATAGAAAATTGTTGTGAACTTTTATCCAGGGCTAAGAAGAATGAGGAAGAAACAAGGAGAGAAAAGGTAAAAGAGTAGGATTTTATCAAGAAAAAGGCAAAAAGAAACCCATGCTGTAATCCCTGGCAGAGAGGGTCRTGCATGGTTTCTAAATAAACAAGTCCAGGCTGCATTTTTGTACATTCTGTGCTGGCTGCTTCAAGCACAGGGTCTGGCCAGGCTGTGAGGATGTTCAAGCAGGGTTAAAGGGAGGATAACCACCAACAGGACATTTTTAGGGAAGTCAGCTCCKGCATTTTCCTCCCTTGCGTAAGGCCCCCAGCAAGAAAGACCCACTGTTCAGTGGTTTTCTGGAATGTTTTACTACTTGCACGGGTGTCTTTGAGCTAGAAACACTGAGGCACAGTACTTTCATTCAGTGTATCCCTCAGTTTTCCACCAACTGAGGGAACTCAGGAATGCTGCCTTACATTCTATTTATGCATCCTATACTGCATCTATTGATTTTTATATTCCATTAGCCAACAATGTATCAGTAGCTAGCAAATTTGTACACCCTAGAAATAGAGAGGAACAAGAAATTGAGCAATAAGATGTGGTTAAAATTGATCATTTGGTTAAATCATTCCTTTTTCTGGCCTAAACTCTAATTAGTGCCTTGTTCTCTAACAGTGAAATACCAGCTAAATCTTGGTCTTATCCAAATTCAATAACAATTTCTTTAGCTATTGCCAATGTTACCTTTTGCTGTAGCTTGCTTTTTGTTCCGTCTTCAATCATGCCACTCACCAACGCGCTGCYGGTCTGATCTCTCTTTCCTGCTGTGAGGTTATCTTCGGTTATTACCCATTTTCTGTCCCTATAAGAGAAATGCTACTCAACTACAATAAAAGCAGATAAACACCACAAATAGCAACCGAGTGTTCTTGCCGGCATTTTTATATATAGTGGATACCTAGACAGTTTTGCTATCAAGCACAAACCAAATGGAATGAAAATTGTAAAAGGCGTCTGAGAGTCCCAAATCTGCAGTACTTTCAGATGATGGGGCAACAGCAAACAGTAACAGCATGTMATTCCGTGCCTCATATTTTCCTATCCTTGGTTACAATTCAGTTGAAATCCCAAAGTAATTTTAGTCTAATTCATCATTTATCAGAAGATAAGTCAGTAAATGATTAGACCAGCCATTCTATTTCAGATGCACTTTGGCTCAAACAATCACAGCTGTTAGGATTTACAATAAAGATAACATCTTTTAACTTGCTTGTTACRGTTGAGGCAAAAAGCAGAGTATGGGTATCATAATTCCTCTTATTTGTCAGATTGGTTAAATTCCTTGTAATGTTCAAAAAACACAGATTTGTCTAAGGTACATCTTCCATTGTTTGCTTTGCCAAAAGGTGATTTTTAGAAGATGATATAAAACACAGCATAAATGCTCTGAGTACAAAGACTTGTGGATAGATAATGTGTATTGGTAAAAGAGATCTTGTGAGACAAATCTGCGGATGAAAAGTGAACTAAATGAAATTTTGTGGTTAGCAAAAGCTTACTGACTTTCCTATCCTGCAGAGTCTTTGAGACCCCAGGGAAGAGACATGAAATAAGGTGATGAGTACCTTTCTGTGCAATAGCAGTGGTGTACAGGAAAACAGCCTTTCTGGGCTCGGCGCTCAGCAGATTGCTCCGTCTGGACCTCCTACACAACATCTATGCATCTTGAAGCTCTACAGGTAAGTTAGGTTGCAGCACACTCTCTTATCTAATGTATTTGGACTCAACCTTTGCTACACGCAAATATTTCTACTTTGCCTATGTGTTAGTTACAGAACTGGCATCTAATTGAAAACAGATCACTGAAAACAGGACTGCACTTCTAGAATGAAACCTATAACCCCACACTATCTGCATAAGTAGCTCACAGCAATAGCAATTAGCCTCCGCTTATTCTCATTAGCCTGGTCGAAACCAACCCTATGGGGGTTATGGGGATTGGAAGGTAAGTATTCCCTTTTCCCTGTCTTTACCAGGGATCCATATTTTCAATGCTGTCTTTAGAACTCTGCAGTACTTCTAAAACTTTTAGTGATGCTCTGCAGTTGTCTCATGTAGTTTCTTAAAAGTGATCCTAGCAATGCAGAGGCTGGCATTTTAAAAATCCCTTGGCTTTCATGAGGAGGAACTGTCCACAGGTCACAGCTGCTATCCAGGAACACTGCAAAACTGTTAGTTTTTATATGGGAGGAACATATGGCAGAACACAGCATTAGCACAAAGGACCACTTCTGAGGGAACTGTTGCACAACCGAGAGTGCGAGGCACAAACATGGACAGCAAGCCAGAGAAGGCTGAAGACGAAACAAGATTAGCTAAATCTCTAGTCTTTGAGTAAACATGCAAAACTCTACAWTTTATGTAAAAAAATATAGTGGTCAAAATCAGACAACGAGATTGAGTTTTAAAGCATGTCTGCGTAGCCACAGCATTGAACTAATAATTCCTTAGACCCTTGCTATATATTTCCAGAGCATGGACCACTTTTCCCTTGCCCTTCACAAAAAGGGGCCCATGTAATTCAGCTGCCGTGGCAGCCAGCCTGTACCCTGTCCAGCTCTCAGAGGTAAGCACGTCCCTGGCAGCTTTGAAAGGATTCTGAGATGACACTTCGTGCTAACATGATAGTTTAATATTGCAGGATGTAAAATAGTTGCCAGAAKTTGCAAGAGGTCTAAAGTGTAATAGCTCAACTACTATTTAACTGTGATTAGAATCTAGATGTATTAAGTGCTATGAATAGTCTACATAAACTAAGTGTTCATTTTGCTTGCTTTTTTCCCCCTGTTCCCGTTCTCATTCAGATCTACTCCCCACAGAATAAATCTCTTTTGCTACATCCATGCGGCTCTATRTGCCTGAGCTGTCTACATTCTGGTTAAGGAGACAAACATTTTTTAAAAAAACTTCCAGACTTCTCTTCAAGTGGCACTTAGGGTGCTAGAAGTGCTCTGTTGCCTGGTTGCCAATTTTCTTGTCACAAATAGTTGTTGCAAGGGTTTTTTTTGCCCTCTGAATTTGCCATTTGGCTACTTTTTTTGGCATATCTAATATTCTGTGCAGGTGGATATATTTGTATGTCTGTGAATCTTGAGAGTCCATTTCTCCAACTCATCTTTAGCTATAATATATTCAGATTAAGTTTTAGCCTATTTCTTATCTGAGCTGTCTCTTGAAAGATGATAAGCCAGATTTGGCCACAAAAACCACAATACAAACAAGTAAACTGAGTCAAATGTAGTATTTGATTATAATAGTGTATTAAAAAACATGATCTCTTTGAACTCAGGACAGAACTTGACCTTTTATGAAATCACCAGGAGAGAAAACAAGATAAAGTGTTGGATTTGTAGGTTCAGGGCCTCAGGAGTAAAATGGAGGTTTTTCACAGTCTGATTAGATGCCTTAATGTGTACAAACATACCACTAAAACACATCATGAATACTCCAGGTGACACTATTGGCTCTGTACCTCAAAAAGGTTCAGAGGAAGAAAAGGACTGAGCAAATTAAGATAGTTTGTGACTATTTAGAACACTTTCAACAGACTACACTTTTTGCATAATAAGAATTTAACCGAGATGGGGTAGTGAGAGTTTCTATAACTTTAAGTTAGCATATTAGTGAARCTGTAAAAGTGCCAGTGAAAAGGGTCACTGAAGTGTTTTCCTTTAACAAACACAGAGGATAAATTTACCAAGTGCAGGAAACTTGGAAGTTTAGGAAAATGCAGTGACTGCCTCTGAAAAAAAACTTTCAATGTGAGGGTCCCCAACATGTCCATGTAAGTGTAGGCAGCCCCTACACTGCAACAGAATTGTTCTGGAATACGTAGTTAAATCACTGCTTTCACATTTTGTGTCTGCCTCTTTTTAGAGTACTACCAATAGTGGCAAAAAGAGACTGGATATATCAGATATCGAGTATAATTCAAGTAAGAGATAAGACATAAATACAAATATTTTTCCTGTTCTAAGAGAAATACAGACACAGGTTGTGCTGCTGTGATATTTTAAACACAGAGATAGCATGCTCCTTATTGACACAAGGCTGCAGATACCAGCACTTCTGGCTGGGCTTTTCTGGCTTTGAAGGGTAACTTCCTAGGTGCCCTTTCCAGGTGCTGTCCAGCCCAAGCAGAGCACTGRTGCCCAGCAGAACCCAGGGCAGCTCATGCCGTTGGAAAAAGGGCTACACGTGCCCTCCTTCAGTGAGCAAAGAACTACGTTTGCATCTACTAGCTTGACRAAAGAGAAGGATCACAGCAACTATGATCAATTTTCATGATAAACACTGTTTTGCCTTTCTAAATTGCACAGGACCAGTTTGCTTTCCCAGTTTAGTAACAAACTGTGAAGACATAACTCATATTTTGTAGTTTCAATTATATAGAGRAAGAAATGTACAGAAATATAATTCTGCTGGAAAGACAGGAAGTTAAGGTTATGAAGGAATGAACAAAAAAAAATACTTTGTAGACACAGTTTTGAAAGATGCAGTGATTTGAAAGTCACTGTGATGGAAAAACAGAAGGGACTGCCATAGTCAGAAGCCTGCAGCATTCGTCTGCCACTAAAACGGGGCTGAGAGCCTCTTTATATCACACCGGTAATTACCTGCTTCAGGCCATACACAATACTCCTTGTTCAGGCAAAATCTAATCATGTTAGTGGTCCAGGTTCCTAGAGCTAAGTGACAACAGAATAGCAAATCACACAAAAATAAAAATCTTAAAAAAAAAAAAATCCTTAGTATTATCACTTTTTAAGGGTTGCCATTTTACTGAACCCAATTATAAGAGTGCCCCATGCTACACAACACAGAAAAACCTAAACAAATCCTGCTTCTCATCGAAGTGATGGAAATTTACAGTGAACTGTAGCACGCTCTGGACAGATTCCTGCTGTCATTTATTCCCATATAGCTCACTAAACCCAGGGAGGTAGCAGGAACAGACATATAGGAATAGACATACAAAAATAGACATAATTTAATCCTGCAAATTTCTGTTTGTGCATATTGTGAACTGATTGACTTAGTTACTGCTGTGTCTTAAGAATATACATGGTCTGTGTTTATAGATAACGGATTAAATTAAAATACTTTGAAGGATGGAAAGCAGGAGGATAGTAAGTAAGTTGCAGAAAGTGACCTGGTCTTGCTGAACAACTTCAGTCCTGCTTCATTTTTGATCATCCAAGCTGAGTTTGGAAGCTGATTTTGAATCTAATGATTAAAAAAAAAAAAAAAAAAAAAAGGGGGGGGGGGGGGAAGATTCCTCCACTGCTATAGAAATGGGATACAATCTCCTTAGGGACAGTGCTTGCTACAGAATTTAGATGAAACCAATTGCTAAAGTGTGAAAATTGTACTTTGTGATGTTTGTACAAGTCATAAACTGCTCAGCATCCCCTCTAGTGCTTTTGATTAGCTTCTATTATGGGCTTAGTGGATTAACTGAGACGTGAGGGGCTCCTCCGGTCTCAGCTAGAGGTGAGAGGGCGGCTGCACAGGCTGTCGGAAGGGGGTTGATGTCCAAGAGGCTGCTGCTGCTTGGGGCTAAGGGCCATGCCTGCTGTCAAAGGGGTTTTTTCCTACAGCTTGAGCCTGTGACAAGGCAGTAGAGAGGCCCTGGCCAGGAGTTTGTGAGCTGGACCCCTTTTGCTGTCTTTAAAGTAAGGACAAGCAAGGGAGGCTKAGAGAGCAGCAAGCCGGGGAGCAGTGATTTGCCCGGGGAAAGTCTCTTCCTTGCCAGCTTGACGCCAACTCCGCCTAAGACCAGCCAAAGCCTATGGGAAACTATAAGCGCCCCCCAAGCCCCGAGCGCCCGGTCCCGCGCTGCCCGCGCCTTACCCGGCCCGGCGGCGCCCGCTCCAGCTCCGTCCCTCCCGGCCGCTCCGCTCCGCTCCGCTCCCGCACCAGCTCCGTCCCTCCCGGCCGCTCCGCTCCGCTCCGCTCCCGCACCAGCTCCGTCCCTCCCGGCCGCTCCGCTCCGCTCCCGCACCAGCTCCGTCCCTCCCGGCCGGGCTCGGGCCGCGCTCCGCGGCCGCCGCGTTTATAGCGAGGGGCGTCGCTGCGGAGCCCGCCCGCCTCCCCCCGCCTGCCGGCGGAGACCCCCCCGCGCCGCCCGGCCCCGCACGGGGGTTAACGCGCCCCGGGGCGCGGGCACCGCCGGCGTTTGCGGCTGCCCGGGAACGGGGGGAGCCCGGCGAGSGCCGGCACGGGCAGGAGCCCCAAGCTGCCAACTTGACTGGATCCCTGGGAGCGGAGGGGAGAAGGGAACAGGACGCCCCGGAGCCAGCGTCCTGGTAGCTCTGTGCTGCACATCAGTGCGGGTGCAAGGAAAAGAGCGCTCTGTGTGTGAGGGGGGTCTCTATTTCTCTCTCTTTTTTTTTTTTTCTTTTTTGCATCTGGTAAACGGGACATGAAGCGACTTCTCGGGCAGGACAGGCAGGATTTCTGAGGTTGCCRTTATCCTGCTCGCCAGGAAAAGGATGTCTGGAGTCTTGTTTTAGTTCAGAGTCATCTGTCCGTAGTTATGGGCAGAGCTAATGTTTGCAGTGGGARCTACATGGCAGCAGAGTGTTCTCCAGGCTGTTCTTACACACCCAGTGTGTTTGCGAAGGCCCTCGTAAAGAAGAYATTGTGACCTGGGACAGTAAGGTCTTTGAAGGGTAAGGAGGGTGCCTTCATTGTAAGCAACAGCTGTTAGGATCCATAGCAACCTTAGTAATAGAGATGAGAAAAGGTAAATCAAGAGGAAATGTTTAGACTTAAGACATGCTTAACATGACTGTTAGCTAAATCAGAGATTCAAACAGAAATACAGAACTGAGGAGCTTTACATGAACTTAGTTGTCCCACATTGTTTGGACCATGAGTGGGCTACATGGAGACAAAAATTCACCTCTAGCAGAATCTCTTAGCTTGATCTTGTGTCATGCTAAGGAAAAGCATCTGCATTTTCATCAGAAGAGCACTCACGATCTAGGCAGCCTTCCTGGCACCTCACTGCCCTCCGGCCACTTGGTTAGTGTGTAAATGGTTCCTTCTGTGATAATCATGCTGAGGTGTCATCGAATGATGGCTACTCGTGTGCACAAGTTTACCATGACAGGGACTTCAAGATGCTGCCACTTAGTGCTGTTCAAGCCTCTGCAAACTGTCAGCCAGCTCCTGCAGTTTGTTCTTCTACTCACTTGAATGTATTAGGTTTTATATATAGGACTCCTGGGATGTATTAATTGTTGTACATAAGACTCCTGACATATGGGACATGCTTATTCTACCCCAAAATTTCTCTGTCCATGTGTAACTGATTACAAAACTACTGAGTATCTGTGTGTTTGGGGGATATTGCCAGGGTATCAGGCATGGTTCTGCCTCAGTCTCTTCTGTGGTCAAGCCTGCGGGATGGAGCTGATGGACAGCAGACCGTGCTGAGGTGACATGTGCAGTGGTTTGTCCTCTTGCAGGCTCTTAAGCCTCCTAGAGCTGGGCTAAAGGAACTGAGGCCAAATCACAAAGCCAGATTTAGAGAAACACTGGCTGTCACAAAATGACTTTGAAAGTGTTAATCACTGCCTGGGACCAGTTCTTTCCTTTATTACTTTCATCATCCCTTTTCCGCAAAAAAGTAGAGTGGATAACTGTACTGACATGGCTGTACCTGAATGACATGAGAAAAAAAAAAAACATTTATTTTACTTATTTTTAAGATGCTGGTAAAATTGAATTAGGGGCTGCACTCTCTGTTGAGTTCTSTTCATCTACGGTGGATGTTCACGTGTTTCAGGTAATTTGGGCAAAGAATCATTAGCAGGAGTTGTGTCTGGAATCCCTGGAATGCTGATAACAGAAAACTGACACGATGAGCACTGAAACGTGCACTCACAATAGAAATGTGATTTACAGGAACATCCAGTAAATAATATCCCTAGTGACTAGAATTCTGTTTTCACTGAACTGCTGGAAATAAAGAGCATTCCCACAAAAATTAATTGAATTGTCTGTAATACAGAAACGGTTTAGAAAAGCAGATTTCTTTCCACTGCCTGTGTTAGGTCAAATGTACCATTCAGAAGCTGACTGGACTCAGCAATTTAATGCTATCGTATACAATAGATAGCTTTTCCAATAATGATGTTATTAAATCACTTGTAGTATATGCAGAGAAAATTATTTACAATATCTTCACTGGGACTTCAAAAGAACATTCCCTTTAAAAACCTTTGATTCTTAGTAATACTTTGCATCTGAACATTCTTACTGTTTTTTTCCACATTTTTCAAGATTTTATCCTCAAGAATGAGATGTAGAATTATTTTCCTTGTTGAAAGCTGATCCCTGCCACTGGACCTCAAGAGCCAGATTTAAGGAAAATGCTGTAGGCTGTAAGATTACTTTCATGCTGCTTCTATTCTGCCATATAGTTCTAATACACTTTCCCACTGCTGCTTATCTCAGAATATAGCTAATTGTGCATAGAATATAGCTACACATTTGTCTAGAATAAAATGAGTAATTCAGAAGTAGGTCTTCCCCTGTACTGGAAACCMTTACAAGTCCTCGTGGCACCTTGATCTGAGCAGGCTGAGGAGTTACCTAAGGATGAGAGAACTACCTGAAGGTTCTTTAGAAACACTTCTCTTCAAAAGATGACCTTTCTACCATGAGTATTTCAGTCACATCCTGTTTATACACTTAGACCTCTCCTGAGAAAAGGGACCAGGAGTCATTACCAAGTCACCGCATCTATTATTTAGATTTTTCCTCTTTCTCTTTTGTCAATGAGCTACGTTTACAGTGTGTGCTTTGTTTCCCTCTATCTACCAAAGCTGAAAGTGACTGGAAAATGTTAAGGAAAAGAAAAAAGGAAGAAAAGGCAAACATTGTTATTCTTGCTGATCCCAAACATGTTCAGCTGTAGGAAAAATGCTRGCAACTTGTCTTGGAGCAGTAGGAATGTATATTGCTGCTGTCATCCACTCTCTTTGCTAAGGCTAGAAGTCCCTGCTATGAGCAGTATGTATTAGTCTATAGGGACCAAGGAGAAMACAGGAGTGGGAGAGATGTCTCTTGAGACAAGAGAAGGAGGTTGCTTTTAGACATTTGTGGTGCKGGTATCTGCAAGGCCTGCCTGCCCAGAGCTATGGAAATTTACATTATTTTTTTTTCTCTCCAGGTCTTTAAATAATTAAGGCAGTTAATCTCTTTGCAGGAAGCTATATGCTTTAACTCYCAGTCTTCCTCAAGTGGTATGCTATAATTGTACCGCTTATAATGGTCATGGCATACAGCAAAACAGGAGGCTCAGAAATCTGAAGACTCCAAAGCAGCCCACGTTTCAAATCTCAGCATTGCCTCAGCACTGTRAAGTTTAACTGGTTTTGTATTGACAGATAAATCGTAGTTTCTTTTGACRGTTTGTACTGTGAGTTTAGGAAGCTGGGCTGAATGAGAAGGGCCATGCCCTTGCTTTTTAAAGTTTGTAAAGCAAAGTGTTGGGTTAGYGACTGCATTGGGATTTCCTCTTTGCTAGCCTAGCCACAGTGGCTCTAGCCTGTGGAGTTCACTGGCAGTTGGAAGTTGCCCTGTCCTGCAAGATCATGGCAATGTTCCCTCTGGGAACTAAAAGCAAAGCATTATATTTTAAATATGTTTTCTAAAATGCAATAAGCAGTTAAAAAGAAATACACAGATCATGAAATTTAACTTTTTTCTTCTTTTATTTAACTTTTATTTATTTATTTATTATTTATTTTATATTTAACTTTTTTCTTTTGAAATTTAACTTTTTTCTTCTTTTATTTATTTATTTATTTTTTAAAGAATTAAACGCACAGTTCTGGTCATCAACTAGTTTGGCTTCCATTTCTATCAGTATGTTGCAATTGCTCCAAACTTCTTTTCCACACATTACCATGGTACTGGCATCATTTTTTTTTTTTCAGGTAGTACAAGGACAGAATGTGAGATAAAAACAGTATTMTGTAGAAGGAATTATGCATAAATTCCTTAGAGCTGGAAACAGTGATGATGGTGGAAGAGTATGCTTTGGGACCATGGTGAGGCTGTGCAATTTATTCTTGAATAAATGTAGCCCTTAGTTATTTCTCTTTTGTATAAATTCACCCCCTCTGAAGCAAAGTGTATGTGAAAATGATGTTCAGTGTACAGTGTAACAGTACAGTTAAAATTTGAAAGCAGCGTATTAAATATTGAAATAGAAGGATCTAAGTTGTAAAGCTGCTTTGTGTATTCTGACTCTTTTACTGTGCATTAAGACAGGGAGATTTGGAAACCTGCTGTTGACATGAGAAAGTTCTTATGAATTACAAAATACTAAAAACAATCTCATTTAATTTTTTACTGATCATAAAAACATCAGTTTCTGGAAGAGACTGTGGTTATGAAAATACAAAAAGCTTGCTTAATCATCTCTGAAAAATGGGTTTAGACTAATGTGTAATTAGTAATTTTTAAAACRTCTTTTCTCAAAACAACAAACAAGACTTCTCATTGTGGTAAACTTCAGTACTATATATCCTCACAAAAACACCCAAACCTGTTTGTAAGTGGGTCCCTACTTCTTGTTGAAGCTAATCATTGTGATTGAAAGTGGCTCAGAAGGGTGGTGTGTGASAAGCGATAATGTTCATGTTAGAAATTTTCCTCTTCAGCATAACTGTGTTAAGTTTTACGTCTGTAATTCTCTTAAATTTAAATCAAATATTACACTAAGACCCTCTTAGTTACTTACCCTGTTCTTAGAGATAAACAAAAAAGATGAATCTGTTTTTCTGGAAAGATTGTTTGGAGGAAACACTGTTTTGTAGTTACAGAGCATTTTCGTAAAAGGTGGTATTTTTAACATCTTCCTTTGATTCCTCACACAGAAATGTGAGTTTTTCCCTCCGTAGGACATTAATGGGTGAGGATGATGGTTATTGTGATTGTGGGTGAAGGCCCAGTCATTCCAGGCAGTCATCAACCTAACCCTGCCCAGTTCCTGCGGGATAGAAATCGTCAGGGCAGGGGTTCTGTTACCTGTATCTCACAGGGGAATTAGGCTGCTTGTTTGCTSAGTAACTTCATGGAGGTCCTGAGGAAGCTGATGGCAAAGCAAGAATTGTACCTGTTCCCTGCACCCTGGTCCCAGGCCCGGAGCAGCGCTGCAGAATCACCACCTCCTAATCGTGTTGTTATAAGTAAGAGCAAACACGATTTTATGAAGTAAGATAAAGAGGAGCCAAGTTGAAGCACTCTTAAGCTTGGTATTGCTAAAAATAAGCGCAGGTTTTCAAACGTGGAATGTTACCTATGCTATTGCAGAAGTAATTCTTCCTCTCCAATCATTCGGTTTAATCAAAATCTCATCAAAGCACCCAGTGTGCTATTTAAAAGGTGTGTATGAGCTACAGAACCAAAGACCCTGGCTCCTCATTGCCTTGTGGCGCTACTTACACCTGTAAGGACTGGGTGTAACATCCTGCCAGAATGAAGCAGGAAACAATTAATACCCCATGTGCACACGTGTAAATGGCTAGAAAAATGGGAACTACCATTTGGCCAGAAATTCCCACCTTGCAAAACGTTAGTCCTAACTGAAGAGAAAAGGCGGTCATGGCCGTGGTGGGAAAATTTTGGGGAAAAAACGGCCTAGAATGATTACACTGATTTATTTGAAAGGTGATAATATTCAATATCTTATRCATGCCGTAGTAAATATATTATACAATAGTATGCAGTGTTATTTAGGACAATATGAAAACCAAGGATCATTTTTACCTTTAAAARCACACTGTTAGTTTATTGAAGCAACATAACTGATCAGAATGATCCTACTGCTGTAGCAAGAACATTAATGAAAATTTAATTTTGGTATTTCAGTGCATGTGAAGGATCTTTTASTTGGTTTAAATGACACATGTCTGTAGCATAAAAATATGAACTTTGAATATGAGATGAATTTTAGTCAGCTTAGATCATTAAAATCTTAATGGTTTTATAGTGGTCCTGGACACTTTGACCCCTCTGAATAACTACTCCACCTTCTTCTAGGATGCTAGAAGATCTACAAAATGTTGCTACAAAATGTTGCAAAAAACARCTTCTTAGCATGTTGTAATGGTGTCTGCATATTTCTCGCGCAGTTTGGAGTGTTTGCATTGGAGACAGAACCTTTGGGTTTGGTCCAGCTTGAAAGGGCTAAACTCTAACATGTGTTTTGAAGTCCTGAGCTTGTAGGCTTGGCAGAGCACCTGGATGTACATGCTGTTGATGAGCCTGCTCCCTCTATATTTGCCCATGTGGCAGGCTTTCTCCTCTTCTACCTTCCGCATAACCTCGGACAAGTCTGTGCCTGGGGAAAAAGACACTTCTCCACTTTTTCTGTCTGTTCCTCTGGTCTCTGACACAGAGATAGGTCTCAAGACACTTTTGAGTCATTGCTTTAAGGAGACTGGAAGATGTTGCTGTAACACTGTGGGAGAAAGAGGCTAATGAGCGAGGCTAACTCTGTATTGGAGTCATCTTTTCCCAGGGGAAACCTATGTCTACAAGACCTCGCTGTTCCTACAAATTTTGTTCTTAATGGTTCAGAGAATTGGGATATTTCTTTATATGATTACAYGTGATTAAAAAAAAAACTAATTTAGGTGTCTGCTGGCTTGATTTAAATGTTGGCCAGAACACACTGCCGTCCCTGGGGGCATCTCGCAGTGCCGAGGGTGCCTCTGCCACTCCAGCTTCAGAGCTCCCATTCTCACTGCACGTTTGGGGAGGCCGAGTTGTTTATCCAGACATTGCCTGTTTTGTCAGAAAAGTAAAACTAGTTCCTAGGCAACCTTAATGAATGACAAGAACGTGTTTGTGCATAATTTAGATGACCTTGGCTTGTTGACAGTAATGTTTGGTTTATTGCAGTGGGCTGGTTTGTTATTATCTGTGTTCATACGAGGATGAGAACAACAAGCCAGCCACAAAAGGGGAATGTACCATAGTTATCAGACCTTTTCTTTCCCTCCTATTTCTAAAGTGTTTGTATTGGAAGGATTTTTCCTGTTAAGAGTTGTTAACACCCAAATAGTATTTGGAAGGCTCGGATGTGAATTCCTGAAAGTAAAGGATATTTTTATAAAACCTCTACTGAGTATACATGCAAAGACACATATAGATGTTAAGTATAAATGTATCTATGCATTCACATAAATTCTCTATATACTCATGTATAAATATACAAAATGGCATGTTGTATGTTATAATTTTATCCAAAGGCCATATCTGTCTTTTTGATGTGTTTACTTGTGATAGCAGGAGCTGGGAGTAGGGGGCTTAGGTGAACAACTCCTGTCATAAATACTGATGTTCTTGATTTGCTCTTCTGAAATATACCTAAAAAAAATTGGGTTATTTCATGTTGCCCAGCCAGCAATTGTTAGATGCTGAAATCATCTAATGGGTGATTTCAACATGTTGAAATCCTTTTAGAGTATATCCTTTTCAGAAATGTACTAGGTGAAATATAAATATTTGCTACTTGTAAGAAGGGACAAAGCTACATTTACAAAGGCATTTGACCATTTAGGTCAATTTTTTAAGAGGCTAGGGAACAGAGCGTTTTTCTCCCATTCCCAGTTCACATTCACTCCAGAGTGTGTGTGTTTCTTTTTTTTTTGGTGAATCTGCAAAGGCTTTGGATACCTGTTCTCTGAAGGAGATGTTAATGCAGTCCAGCTGGAACATCGTCCTACCACTGAAGCAAGGTGGAAGGCTTGGAACAACTTTGTCCCCAGGTGTGTTAAATTGGGCAAAATTGCAGGGAGAGAGGGAGAAGGCGCAATCTAATCTTTTTCTGGCTGAGTTGCAACCTGTCTTTCCAGAGATGTGTTTTCTCTACTAATCTTGCTGATCTCAGAGACTGCAGAAAAGGTGAGTAAAATAAGCAGGCTAAAGTTTTATTCTAGGTGTTTCATCCTGTTCATAGGAATATGTACTAATAACTTGKTAGTAGTGGGAAAATATGTAATAAAAATAAGAATTTAACTGAGCAGGGACTTGTGGCAGAAGTTTAGGACACCTTTCTACTCATGCAAACAGGACAGTGAGACTGGTTAGGAAGTTCTATAAGTCAGATTCTTTTTTTCCCCCTTTTTTTTYCCTATTTTTTTCTTGTTTCCTGAAATCCCGCCAGTGTTTACTTCATTTTATCCCCAGTATCTTTAAGACTCATTTTGATCCTTTCTTGAGGATACTTCTGTTTCTGTTAAAATTGTTCGTGCCTGCAGGTGTGGTGGAAGTGAACACTTTTTGATTTGTAACTTGTATTTCCCTTTTTGATGTTCCTGCACCACCTGAAATGGAGCTTAGGAGAAAGAAAACTGCTTTGGGGAAGCTCTTTAATTCTGGTTAGGTTAAAAGAAAGTGATGCCATGAGAGACAACACTAGCCTTACCTAGTAACTAAGTCATATACTTAGTAATGCTGCAGGCAAAATTAAATTTGGTAGAACAAAATTGGTAGAAACAAATAGCAACAGGATTTTGTTTAAAAATGTTATTTTATTAAAAAAGCAATAAAGCTGGTCAGGAATAAAATACAAGTGAAAAAACTCCTCAGAAAAACAAACTATTACTAGAAAGCTATCTGTTTCAGGCATGGTTCATCGGCCATTCGTAAGCCCCAATCCTATCAATTCTCCTGTCTTTGAATTCATAYATAAAAGATAAAACTGAATTCTCCAAGTTCCCTTTTCTTATGATATGACTCTGAAGAACAGGTGAACCACTACCTGCTGTGTTTTCATGCTGCTCTGTGTTATCTCTGAGATTCCTGTAGTTATAAATGGGGGTTCATTGTTTTGTTTTCTCCTTTTCTAGGTACTGCCTGATGGAGAATRCAGGAGACTTCTGTAACATTTTTTAATGTGCCTCAGGTTGCTGGTTTGATAGTGTGCTGGCRACTCCTTGGAGTAAAGACATTACATCGTGCCAGGACTGCTGCTGACCCTAGGGGTGAGTGTGAGCAAAGAACAGCTGTAACTTGGTTATCACAGATAAAAGGCAATTCATGTGGTAGATTTTGCTTGAACCTCTCCTCAAGCTGAAATGCCGTTCACAGATCCAGAGTAAATTTTTGCTGTTTAAATATGATGAAAGGAAACAGAGATGGAACCTGGGGAACAAAAACATTTGAAATGTATGAAAGGTTACGGAAAGGGCTCTGGAAGCTTATACCAATAGGGAGTCAACACCAGGCACTTGGAGAGAATTGGAGCAGCCTCACTCTTCTCACCTTATGACTGCTTAAAGGCACACACAGAAGTTGAAAGTTCATAAGAGTTGTGTGTAGAACTTTTCTGATACTTGATACTGCATATTCTTTATACACAAGATATTTAAGCGTTAGTGCTATAGTAATTTCAGTCGTGTCACTATTCTTTCAAGCACTGACCTACCTCACCTCATAAAATTTATCAGCAATTTTGGCGCATCCAGGAATTTCCTCCTGCTGTTCTTAGGCCTTTCACCTATTTCACTTTTAATGCTTATTTACTTTACCTCTGTGGCTAACAACAATGCTCCAGTTCGTCCAAATATCAGAGCAGGGTTTGGAATATTCAGCTACTCTTTGCTGTGAATGAGTTCTATGTCAAGGCTATAATCCAATTCCAAAAGAAAGGGCCATGGTTAATACATTAAATTTTATTAGAGCAGAATTGTTTAGAAGTGGTCACTGGAAAGGTCTGAACAAATCAGAGTTTGATCATCAGATAATTATCCAAAGTATTTATGGTGTGAGCCTTGCTATAAGCCAGCCTCTGTTGTACTCAGCCCACTCTTCTCAGTGTGGACAAATCTAAAAACACTTGTTTGGTGAATAGAATTAACAAAGTAAAGTTTAAATTCCTGGAATCCTATCATTCTGAGTGTCCATAATCACCAATTCTTTGTTTGCTTCCCCTTTCATTTAGCAAGACTATGGAATGAAATGCGTCTTCRTGGACCTTTCTTTTTTTGCTTTAAAGAAGATCTATTTTAAAATCTCTTAAGTTAAAATGCTCTGATTTTGCAGCGTATTTTGCAGCTTGTTAAAGTTAATCTTACATCTCTGTACCAGTCCTGAAATACAACCTTTGTAAGACTTCCCTTTTTCATTTTTCAAGAGGAGAACTAGATAGCTGCTGGTATCAGCCAGTGTATGTGTGTATTTATTTTATTTTATTTTTTTGTCTGGAGCCTGAAGGTCTGTCTTCCAAATCCCACTGACATTAATGAAAAGATTCCCTTTAGCTTTCAATACAGTAGATCTGATTTGGCTTTAGATCTTGTATCCTGAAGGGCATATCTGTAATGTCCGTAAAGAACTAAGATGCATACAGGAACAGCTCCTAGATAGGAATAGTGTAAGCCAATGCAGAGAGAGATGTTAACAGTGTCATTGGGCAGTGTGATTTGCGTTATCAGCTGTTACTCCAGCAATGGTAAGTGGCAGATTAAATTCTCAGTGGAATTTTCCTCTCTCCTTTCAGGCAATGTTTGCAGCGTGTGCTTTCCATCTCTAAAGGGAATAATTCAGTGAATGCAGGTTGCAGCTCTTAGCAAGAAAATCATTGTTCTTTTTATGAAATTTTATGTCATATAATGTGCAGTGTTCCTGTTAGAGTGAAGACTGTAAAGAATTTCTTGTGTAAGACTCCKTACATTATTTTCCTGAGAAAATTCATGGGCAATTTTAACCATTTTTTTTCTCCATTTATTTGTGTGGAGTACATGAGAGATGCTAATTAGCCTTCACAACAGCTCTGATAGTAGGAAAAGATTGTTGTTCACTTTGAAAGCATACTAAGTTCTGAGTGCAAAATGATAGCTGTTTTAAAAATAATTCTAATGTTTTAGTATAATCTGAGGGGAAAAAGTGTGCCTATTTTGACATCCAAGCATTTGGATAAAATTTGGAAGAAAAGCTGTAATTAACTGGAAAACAATGGTTGGAGCGTATGGTTAAGAACCATAAATACCATACAAAGTACCAGGTTATTCAACATGATGACATACAGAATGTTCTTCAGAAGTTTCCCTCTTGCCAACAACAATTTTTGCATGTTAATGAATTGTTTTATAAATTGGCTCTGGGATGTAATTATAAACATGGCACCCAGCACAAGAAGACAGCATTGCCTCCTAGGACTTTCTAAAGCAAACAACCATCGCATTTAAAAATTGGCACRAAGTCCGGTGATTATAAAGGTTCTTTTAGTGTAAATCAAAATCCTTCTTTTCCATCTTTGTGCAGCGTGAGATGAAGGGAAGCAGATTGCTTGTGGCTGATCAAAAGATGCAGGAGCAGAGGGTATTTTGTGAGCCCAGAGGTTAAATGTTATATGTTGAGTGCTTTATTGCTAATCCTAAAAGAAGCAGTTAATGAAGTGTCTGCTTCCACCTCAGCATCTGTTCCCCCCTTTAGTTAGAGGCCTCAGATAAGGTGAGGAGAGTGTGGCAGGTACATTAGCTCACAGCTCCCATGCAGCAGAAATGGGCAGCAGGGAGTGAASTACATCCCAGCTGGGGCCCCATCTCGCTTGTAGACTGATCTGCAGTTTGCCATTGGTGGAGAAACTGGTTTTAACTTATGTGAGCTCTGGGCCAGGTCCCCAGTGCTAAAAGCAATATTAGCTGATTTTTTTCCCTTTCCTTTTAATACAKGCATATCATTTAAAAAAACAGGTATCATAATTATGTTCCCTGCATATTACATTTTGTTTCCAAAAGTTCCTAATCTGAGCTGGAAGCTTCATGGAAAAACAATACTGAATGAATATTAATTGTATTGAGAATCCACATGATTAGCATAAAGAATAAGAACAGTAGATGCTTGCAAGTTTTGAAAATTGTTGGGAGATTATGTGTATATTTTAGTACATGTTTAAAATTATGCATTTTAACAAGATTGGAGTAAACTGAATTAAAAATAACAGTAGCAAAATAATTATGTCTAAGAGATTTAAAAACTTAAAGAAAAAGCCCTAAGAGTCACAATATGTGCTAATGTTTATTATCCTAATTACAGTGGGCCCTTTTGAGCCATGCTCAGCTGTGAAATAATTAATTTTGATGCCTGCAGCTTAAGATGTGTAACTTGTTTCTGACAGTTGTCGTATTGTAGAGCTCRCAGGGGTGGAGACTGATGCTTAAATATATTTTGTTATTCTAATTAATCTTTACAGACTTTAAGATATTTGAGAGAGAAGAGCATACATTTTTATTCAAGTTTTATGTGGATATTTGCAGTTAAAGAAATGTAAGAATTCTCTAAAGCATATAGGAATATAGCGGTGGATTTATTTTGCATCAGGTTAACTAGCAGATGTTCATGCTTTCGACTTGGTATCTTTCTTCCTTCCCCAAGTCAGGGTTGATGTGTTACATTTGGCTAGCTGTTGCTCAKTTGCTCTAAAATACATTTACAAGTCGATCCTGGAGAAGCACTATCAATTTGAAAAGGGCTTCAAGGCACTCGCAGTGATTGTGATTGATGGAGATAGCATGTGATTAAAAATACTTGAATATTGGAAGCAGCCTTGAAATAATGACAGCCCCCATGGGGCTAATGAGGTGCTGAGAGGGCTGCTAGCCTCTGCCTGCCCCACCTGTGAGAGATGCCAAGCACAGGTGGAGGCTGAGGTGAGACCCGTGCTATCATCTAGTTAGCCCCAGCTCAGAGAAGCAGGTAGGTTTCTTTTTTCTTAGTCTACYGGTTTGTTTATTTGTTTGTTTTAAATGTCACTTGGCTCATTAGCGAGCTAGGAGGTTATAAATGTGGCTGGGTGCAGCTGGAGCATTGAGCATCTTGCAGTCGGTTCATGTTGTGGCCTTGTGGTGTGCAAGAACATTGAAATTAACCCTCCTGGCAGAAATGTTAATTGTGATTAAATGGTCTGTGCTTGTCTTTGCCCAGGCTGCTTCCCAGACTGTGTAACCTTCAGCCAGAAATTCCTCACTGGCAACCTGGCATCTCRGGACCTTTAGACCGGCAGGCAAGGGGGTTTGCCTCATTAGAAGGGTGAAGTTGTCCATTGTGGTTTGGTTTGTCTTGCCTTGCTTGGGGACTTTACACTTCATTTCAATGCTGGTATGGAAGAGAGATTTTTTTCTGATAATTTATTTCCATTTAAAAAAGTGGGAACAATGGATATTAGGCAGACTGATTTTTTTAACATCTTTTCTGTTTTACCCTCCTATCTCCTTGCAAGTGTTACTATTTCTGTTACTAAAATGGTCCTTTCCTTAGGTTGTGTGTGTGCGTGTATATATATATATATATTTATAAAATATATCTATATGGTCCTTTTCCAAGATGCCCTATAGTCTGCTGTTGGTATTTTAGTTCATATCCTAACTTAATATTAACAAAATTCCATTCCGTTTTACTTAAAGCTTTGAAGAAATACACTGGGTGCCTAAGAAGCAGGTTGGAGTACAGCAAGAGTCTCACCCTGTCATGTTGTGTACATTTAAAAACCAAAATTCTTGAGCATGCCCAAGTACACGCAAAGTGCACATCTGTTTATTTTACAAGTGATAAAACCAAATTCTTTGTCAGTGTCCTTCTTGCCTCTGACCTCATGTATATTTTTTTTCCAAAGATTTCTAATTAAAACGTGTAAAGGATGCACATCATCTGGTTTTAACTATGGTAGTTTTTTTTTTTTTTAATGTGCAGTGATACCACAGTACCACTGAAGACTTAAGGGCAAAATAGAATYGATCCAGCGGGGCTAGTTGCCTTTCCAGAAATTCCGGCAAGTTCCAAGGGAGTTCCAATGGGCTTCACAAAAGAGTAGAAATGTATAAATAGTGTTTTCTCTGTTCTTCTCTGAAAATTAATACTTGGCCTTAATAATTGAATGACTGTGATTCATTGCAGTGAATACTCTCTCCTGTGTAGAAAGTGTATCGGCGTTTCTCTCTCTGGAGACCTCCCTCGTCCTTGGCTCCAGTCTCTTGGGTGGCTGCTTTGGTTTCTCTCTGTCCCATTTTTGTCTCAGCAGTCTATCTCTTCACACCTGACCAGTCAACTTCCTTTAGTCACAATGTTATCTCATCCTGGACATCTTCCTGCTAGTGGAACTTGGTTGGGTTAAAAAGATAAATAAAGGAGAATGTGACGTTGTGGATCCAAGCCTCGCCTGATCTAACAACCCGTGCAGGTGTATGTACAATGGAATTCAAGCTACAGCTTGCTCTTCCACTCCATATTGATGTTGCTATGGCCCCTTCTCCAGCAGAAGTGTGCCCTGCAGGTGGGAGCGGGTCTCTGGTTACACTTTTGTCCCCTCTTCAGTTCCCTTACACAGGGTGTTAGATTCTCTTTTCTTACATCCAGGATTCATTCTATATATAAAAGCAAATCTGTCTAATTTCCGTTCTCCCCCATGTGATGCTGTCTCACTTTGATGCTGTCTTGCTCTTCTGTTTCTGTAAGGATGGTAAGTAGCTGCTGTAGCTGTCATGTGGAGCTGTGCAGTGTTTGCAGCTGTGTATGAAGAAGGTCCTGATCGGAGACACATTTGACTTCCTTCAGGCAAGCTAATTCTTCTGGAATTGGCTTTCAAAGAACCACAGTGTGATTTTTTTCTTGCATGGTAATAAATGTCTGCCATACCCATCTTACAGCATCCTCTGTACTGAATCATCTTTTGGTTGTTTTCATTAGTCCTTGCACATTTTGCTGCATTGACTGAAGGACAGTTGCCCTCAAGKATAAGTACTCTGGACCTGACACTTAATGAATATATAATAAGTGTTGATAAATATTAATTATACTGGAGGTGAGCATTATTGATAGTTTTAAAATGTCGCTTGGTTTTGAAGTGGATCAGGCTGTGTTCTGGGCAAATTATTTATTAGATTAAATCTACTTGAAAATAAATAAATAAAACTCTTGTAAACAAATTGCCCCCTTAGCATTCTCCAAATGTGGCTTCCTTCCCATGCGTTTGCTTGACAGTATGTGCTGCAGAGTCCTCCTACCTTGTGCTGTTGTCAGTAATGTCTATTGTTTTCTTAACAGTGCATTTAGTTATCTTGGAATACAACGTCTCACTAGCGTTGCTGTATTAGAAATCACCAATGCAGGCTAATGTGGAGGACTTGGAGCTGAAAATTAAGATGCCAAATGTTCAACACTTAATTCTTATCAGCTCTTCTGSTTTGTGCAAGGATTAAGAAATGCCTGAATATGAATTAGATTGTCCCATCCAGATTGTAGTTCTATCAGATGAAAACGCTATATGAGTTTCAACTCTAAATCTGTATATCATCTTGAGAACTTTCCTTCAAAAGAGGGAAGAGAAGAGATAGTGTCTCTGATTTAAAAAAAAAAAAAAAAAATTGGTTTTGGCCATCATTTGGTATGGCCTGCATACCTTGCAGGGTGTGTTTATATTTAAAAGTGTGTTATACTTCCATAATATTATCATATACTGGACTCTTTGTCTAAGTAGGGACTGTGGGACTGGTCTATATGTAATCATACATTGACTTTGCATGATATTCAGATTGTGTGTGTGCTAATTTAAATCTTTTGGCAATGGTGTCCATTCATAAACATCCATCTAATATCTGTGATGAATATACCTATGGTCATTATCTCACTTCTAATGTACTGCATGGTGACTATCTAATCGTATTTACATTTGCAGTGCAACTCAGAGTGAATGACTTACGTTAGTAATAGAGCTGTATACCTGACAGGGCTGATGACCTGGCTTTGTGCTTGTCTAATAGTTAGACTGAAATTGTACCTCACAGACCAGTCATGGAAAAGTTACCAAAGCAGAGGTTTAAATGTTTCGTGTATGTGTGTATATGCATTTGCACACACACACATATAGATTGTGTGTGTGTGTATATGTAAATAACCATCTGGCTATATGTATCTTCAATTATATAGTTACCAAAAAAAAAAAAAAAAAAAAAAGAAGCCCAAGACTTGTAAAATAAAATTGGGCAGGACAGGTTTGCTTTAATTTATGAAGCAACATAAATCCCAGCAACTATAATTTCTGAAAGGGAAGGATATATTGTAATACAGAAGGATATACTGTAATACAGAAGGCAGCATTCTGCAAAATATTTTCCAGACAGCTAAGCCAAATGTCCAAAGGTAATTGGACTTTAGGCACATAACTCGGAAAGTTTTTATTGTGCAGTCAGTCTCTATTTGCATGAATAGCTCCATTGATAGATAAGTATTTAACATCTMTAAAATGGATGATTACCTTAAAGATGCACAAAATGAATTCAGTTCCAGTATGGCAAAGGAGGAGTTTATATTTTGCCTCCCCCAGCCTTTTTATTTTTTTCCCCCTGAGTAATTCAAAGAGCAGCTTTTCATTTAGCTGACACTGAAGTGTCTCCTACTGCCGTGGCTGAGGCAGAATGTGTGACCAGCTGGAGCTCAGGTCTCACCCGGGGTAATCTGATTTTGATAATTCCTGTAATGTATTTACTCACCAGACTCTTTCAAAGAGAAGTCATGCCACTTGCAGCAAGTTTGCAGAGCAAAATTAAAACACAGGGGCCTGGTCCAATCCCTCATGTTCAACTTAGATTTTGCATGTTCAACTTGCATGACCAAACTGGAACAGTCCCTCAGGTAGAATAATTTCAAAACTTTTTTTTCTGTATTTTAAAATCAGAGTTCATGCAAACAAGCCAGGGTTAATATGTCACCTCTGACTGTAATTCCCACAGTAAGCTGGGAACATATCCTTAACAGGAGAGGCCTTTTATATTTATGAAAAACGGTTGCCCACTTTTCTATATCATCATTAACATTCCCCTTGGATAAAATCCAGTGATGAACAACTTCCTCATGGAAGAGGTCATGGCTTTTCCATCTCCCACATGTATTAAATGCCAGTAATACAGTTGAGAATAGTTATACTGAAAATGATTTAGAACCACGGGGCCAGTGGCATTAAAAGAATAATGTAAGCTGCTTGCCAAGTCTGCCTTTTAAAGAGACTGAAAATTTATTGTTCAGAATGGGGAAAGCTTAAGGTTCTTTAAATTTCCTGTTTTGTTTACAGTACCCTAAGCACAGTACAATTTCCACGCGTGTATGGGAACCAGTTTGGGGTTTCTCTGCTTAGCCTGTGTAACGGTGCAGAACAGTTGCGTATCGGACATAAAATGTTAAGATTGGAAGAAAATCTTCAGTCCATCTTCCATGTGATTTAGAAGGCTCTTGCACATCTGCTCTTTGCAGCTTGTGCTTGCTGTTAAGGTAACTTATGTACACGTAGGGCATTCATGAGACACATCTGAAGTGAGGACATGTTGCTTTCAGGACATTTCTAATTCTCTCTATTTTCAGCTTCATGTTAAGATACAAAACAAAGTAGCAGTGAAAATTCTGAATGAGCTTTGAAATTGTAATATATTATGCCATGTTTCTTTAGCAGTTTGGTTTGCATTAGAAGTCTGAGCAGAAGCAAGTGCTCAATTCAATACATTTATTTTTGAGATTTTTTTTGAGTTTCTTCCCTTTATGTTTTACTGATTAGGCAAGTCATTCACATTTTCTTGGCTATAATTGGAAGAACATTCTTATACCTGTAAAGCATTAGCATGTCACAAAATTTTAGACTTTTCTTTCAAGTAATACTATTTGAGGTGCAATATGACTGGGCACTTTAATGAGGATAAGGAAAAACTTTGTTGTCTTCTATAACGAAGCAAAATACAGCTTTTTTCCCAAAAGGTGTATTCTCTGATCTTTTGATTGTTAGGGTCCTAAAATAATAGTTGTGACTCACCTAAGGGGAGGAGTTAATTCTTACCYGGAAGACAACCTGATATGATTGGTTCTCCCCTGTATTCCAAGTGGAAAGATCTGTGACTATGTAATTAACAATTAAAGTACATTTCTTCTTTTCCTATATCTATCCTATAAAATGACCTTTATTCAAATCTTTGAAGGAGAGAATGATCTCAAAAATCACTGTAAAGCTGCAGGTTTTTTTTTTTCTTGGAGAATCAGACTTGTGCAGTCATTTCCCTTTGGCGTCACTGCTAAACTGCTATGAGATTTAAGTTTAAATGTGTGAAAAATGGACAAATAGGTGGGATGATTCACTGCACTTGTTGTCTCTGTCTGGGTCAGAAGAAAAATAGATGACTAAATTCAGTAAGGGAAATGGGATTTCATTTCAGAAACTGTCTAAATTCAATTCAAAAGCTAATATTTTATGGCTCTCTTCTTAACTCTACTGTAGAATAAAACCAGTGTTTCTAAGGTCTGCATTTAGCTCAGGCAGCAGTATTTGTGGTAAAATATTTTGCGTTTAATTCCAAATGTTACGTTTTGGAGAAGTATAATATATAATGCCTTGTTGTTCGCAAAGATCAGGTAGTTTTGAAAGATCCAAAAGATGACTTTTTTAAAAAACAAAAAACTACCTTTACTGGGGTCAGAGAGCATTTAATGAACAGTGACTATGGACTTCTGTCACTGGTTTCAACAGGGCGAAGACTTTAGTCTAGCTGACACCGAGCACAAAACGAGTGAGCTGAAGCTGTAGCCTGTTCTTGAGTGTTTTACTAWGCAGACTAAGAGCTAGAGTGTTTTTCTGTTTGCTTTCATTTTTCCCTCTCTGCTATACTGATTTCGGTGTCTGCAATGTCACATTTGGATAGGCAGGCTGCTGCTTTCCATAGTGGTTGCTAGTCTGAGGTTGAGTGTTCCTGCAAGGTTTCAGTCATAAATGTGTAGGGAATTTTGAGAGAATGGTTTTTCAAAATGTTTCTGTTTATTTTTTAAAGGTTTTRTATTAAAGGCTCTAGCACTCCTGTGCTTTGGAGCAGGAACATTCAAGTTCTAAATAGAAAGGTTGCCTTTACTGCTTTTTTGCACATGCTGTTTTATGAGAAAGGAAAAAAATACTTCCTCCTCTCATAATTCCTTATGTCTGCCACCTTGCATTTGTTCACAGAGACTGAAAGGCAAGAAACCTGTGTTCTGATGCTTCATGACTAGAACAAGGAGACCATGAGTATTACAACTATCAGTCATCAGCTCAAGTGCTATAGATCTCTAGGGACCTGCAAATTCCAGGTCTTGTCATGATGGGTTTCTTGTTGCTTTCATTTAAAAGCAGTGCTTTTCAAATCCTTTTCAAGATTATGTGAAGGATGTATTTAAGGAAGGGCAGGTCACAGTGTCAAACAGGTAGAATTTAGAAAGTGGGAGTATTCAAGTTGCCTGTCATGCCCTAACGCATCCCTTTTGGTGATGACTTATGGTAGTGTTTAATTACATGATCATAACTTACCTTGTCAAACATCCCCAGCCTGATTTTTCTGCTAAAGGTGGAACTGCTATGGRAATGAAGCACTGCTGTCTTGTCTGTAGACCCCCTGCCTCCTGTGTTACAGAAACAGCAAGGTGGGGAGTGAATGAGATGGGAGGCTGCGTTAAAATGAACGTTCTCCTGGTAAAAAGAACCACAGAGTTTTCCAATCCAACTTGGAGGTCTGGTTTCTAYCTCTCTCTGCCACAAGGCTTGTCTGCAGCATTAGACGTGGCATATTAAACTGAAGTATGAAGAAGCACTGGTTCTGTTGTCCTTCAAAAATGCTCAATCTGAAATGCTGCTTCATTTGCAAGAGTGAGTTCTTGGAGACAATAGAAAGCTTGATGTTGAATACCTAACTTAGGGAAAATACCSTTTCAAAAGTATATTCAGTGTTGTGCAAAAACTTGTAGGCACTTCAGTCTCAAACTGTGTTAGCTTCCTCTCTGTAAAAATAGACTAATAAACTAAAGACTCTTAAGTTTTTCCCCACTGCATGGATGTGGATATAAATACAAGACTTGAGCTCAGGGACTATAGAGTTTTGGGTCAAAGCAATGACATTGTTATGCTGTGAGCTCAAGATTGACTTTATTTTCTCTCCTGGGGTGTTAGAAAGGGTAACATTTGAGTTAAGTTTTAAAAGACCACTTTAAAATTCKCTGTGGATAGAGGCCATATTGATGTGTTTTGGATTTCGAGATTMTTCCTTTCTTTTTTTTAGTAGGATGTTCTTTTGATCATTGAAGACTGGTGAGTGGATGGCATTTTCACAGCTGTGCTCAAAGACAGCCACTGGTTTCCAATTCATACTAGAGTGAAACTCAAGGACTTGCAACTCAAATCCAGTCATGCAAAGGTTCACAGGATTTTTTGTCATATGTATTGTATTGATCATAGCAACAGCGCACACACGTTTAAACACAGAAGTTAATGTCATGTGGGCCATGACTCATGTGATAAAGGTTTAAAAGGTAGCCTTGATTTCCATTAGCAAATTTTAGTAAACCCACTGAACAGAAAACATTTTGTTGCTAACTTACCAAATAAGAGACTGGTTCTGTATCTGTGTAGCTGGACAGCAACTCTCCTCAGAAAGCATGGTGCTGTGTTGCACTAGATATGATTGATGCAATGATGGATGGCTGGAAGGACTTTCTTTAAAAGTTAAATCTTTTACGTATAAAAGATAAGTAATTGTTGACAAATGTGAGTGTATAACAATCTTTTGGTTTAATCTTGAATTATGTCTTGTGTTTGATTGTGTGAGGCAACTGGGCTGGTCTTTTGTTTTGTTGTCTGTGAACCACTTTTATCCCAGTAAATCTGGAAGCCAAATATGATGACAAAATACGTTGTTAGTTGATAGCTTGAAAAATTGCCCACTTTCTTAACAAAGGTCTTGAAGCTTCCAACTGCTTCTATCAATTCTTTTGCCTGGGTTTATAAAGCAGCCTAGTAAACATCAGAAAGCGCAGTGGTGGTTTGATGTATTAGCTTTGATTCGGGTCTAGCAGATAGTATGGTTTAAAGTTTCTACTCTTTCTGGGAACGTAGTCAAAAATAAAACTTCCCAGAAGCTTGATTTTTATAAACATCACATTGGCCAAAATCATCTCTCTCAGAGGAAAGCCCTAGCTGTACTGTTCTTTCGAAGGTGGAGTGGTTAAAGTATATGAAAGTAATGTTTTGGCTCTAGAAAGAAGAGGCTTGCGCATAGAGTACAGGAGGGTCTATTCTGACCATATTTTACTGTCCATGTTTTACTGGTGAGGAGACATTTCCAGTCTGTCTCCATATGGAGTCATTAGAGCAGCCTGTAATGCCACAAACCTTCACTTAGTGCAGCTATTTTTTTCTTTTTTTTTTTCTTTCTCTTTACAACTAAGGCAATACAGATACAGAAATGGAGTCGAATGGCATATTTGGGCTCCCGTGAAAGGACTCATATGTAGTATGCTTTGTATCTTAGTCCTTGTTGCTGTGCAATAAATTCTAGTAGTAAACCCTAAAATCCATAAACTCAACTGAGATGCGTTCAACATTATTTTATCTAGCTTTGTGTTTTATTGTCTTCTATTGCTAACCTAACTCTGTTTGTAAAGGTTTTGCCGTGGGCTTGTAAAATATTGTGACATATCTATGGAAAAAATTCTAACAGTTCATCAGAAAAATATTACTAGCATGTTGTAACTTCGTTGACGTTTCTCTCCCCAACCCCCCCTCCAATTTTCCCTTTAAGAAGATCCTCCTTTGTAAAGTGTTGGAGTTGAGCATGATGATACTCCTCAGATCTTCAAGATGCAGCTCTCGGAGCAGTGCCCTGAGGCTGCAACCCCCGGTGTTCAGCCAGCTCCCTCCTGAGCGCATAGTTAAAATACTCAAGTGTCTAAGGTGGACTGAACAATGCTGTTCTTCCAATAGGCTTGAGATGTCGTTCTTCCTATGCTGTTGATATTATTTTAGAATTGTATTCAACACATCCAGACAATTTTGAAAGAATGCCTTTTCCCTTTTGGCCAAAGAAAAGGAGTTCTTGGTGAACTACGTTCTCTGAGTCAGAGTARCTATTTCATTTTTTATTAACAAAAAGTTAATGGCAGCTCTGTGGTTTTTTTTGATGAAATCTACTTATTTTCTCAGGATTTTTTGCTAATTTCATGACATTTGGATGATTTGGTTTCACAGAAAAGGTAATGGCCTGTCCAGCAGTATTCTGGGGCAGTAACTAGGCCTGTAGAACTGTAGGAGAAGACACCCACCATGAAGCTTGAGTCCAAATAAGAGAAAGGTGCAAATCCCTTCTGTTGCAGCTGCATGACAACAGGTGGTTTAATGCTCGCAAAGGGATTATTATTTTTTAAGATTGCRACCAAAATCAAAATCCTTTTTATATTGCAGTCCCTACAGTTAAATGTTAGCCAATGAGCTAAAGAACTATTTTGACATATTTCCAAAAATGTGTTTGTGGACAAAAATTGCCAAACTATAACCAAATATATAATTTATGCTTCTATGAATATGYGTCTGTATCTTTCTCCTCCCTCACTGTCTCTTCCCCTCCTGAGGTTTACTTTGGCAATGTTTAAGTTGCCATCCAAAAGTGGTTTCTATGGAGCATGTTTGATATACACATGCTCCACTGTTCTCCTCTTTGTGTGTTAATGAATTTAATGCTTAACCTCTACCAGAGTTAAATCCAGCTTTCTTCAAACACTAGTGCAAAAGACTCCCTTGATAATGCTGAAAAGTGGAGCAATGTGAGGAGTAGATTGCTTAGCTCAGAGTATGCAAATTTGTTCAGAAAGTTGTAGTGTTTCAGAACTTTTCTTTTTTTTAAAGCATGACCASGTTAAATGCTGACTTTGTAGTGATGTGTGGGGATTTTTGTTTGTTTTGTTTTGTTAATTTTTGAAGGCTTGATAAGCATCACCTCACAAGAGGTGAATGTCTTACCTTTTCCTGACAATATGGAAATACGAGGGGTTGGCTGTGAGTGCACATGTAGACATTAAGCTCTATGTATAGAGCTACTAAACTTTCTGCTGTAGTTTTCTTGAAGTTACTGTTACTCTAAATTGTGTGAGCATTTGAACTCTCAAATGTAGTACTGTAGCATCTTGGTGGTCAGCATCTTGCAGCTAGCTTTGCTATGTTGCTTGCTATCTTAAYGTTTACCTTTTTGTTTAATTGGCAGTTCCAATCTGTATCTAATCATACTATATTTCTGTAGCACTGCTGTGTCTGTCTAATATCTCTGACAGACCTTTGACCAAGATTGAGCACTTTGTCTTAATCATTTAACTTTTCATGCTTGCCTTTGTATAAGCAAATAACTTGCTTGTCTTTGTATATTCCTGTATGTGTTGTGGTATTTTATTATCAAGTTTTTAGCAGGCAAAATGTAAAAAGTGTCATGTCAGTGAATTTTAGGGAAATGGCAAAGGAGTGGAGCAATAGACTGTGGCAGATCCAAATGCAGAACACTCTATTTTGCTCTTCTATTCCCTAAATCACCTCATATAATCAGATTGACTGATATGACTGGAATGGAAAYAGACCAAAATACTCGAGCACCTCATTCTATAATTACAGCACAAACTGTAAGASACAACCAAAAACATCATCCACTACCCCAATTTATATTAATTTAAAATATTTTAAAATGGAGAAAAAAAGTTCAAACTACACTTGTAAACTAAAAATACTAAGCTCTAGATGATCTCCGTTTTTATCATCAACAAACATTTTTTTATGAATGGAATTTTTATTTTAAAAGGCCTTTTTTTTTCTTTTCCCTGTCCCCTTTCCCCCTCTTAGTCCCCAAGAGATTCCTTTTAACATGGGAAAATTGTAAAAAAATCCCTTAAATGAAAGATATGATAATTTCAAAGGAGCCTTGTCAAGACAACCAGAATGAATGGAGATTTACAATTTAGATTTATTATACAGTTGTGGAGGGGGAAACCATCTGTTATCTGCTTTAAATATAAACACAGCAAGCACTTCTACATATTTATTACAAGATATATAAGTAGTCCTAAGTATGCTGAACATTACTGTGGTTTAGTGCATGCACTCAATATTAAATATCAGCAATCAGAAATGTCAGAATATATAGTAAAAATATGTTATAAATGAGATTCTTTTCAGTGACTATTTATGGATTATCTCAAGCTTAAATTAGTCCTGTATTCATTTAGCTGACATGAATATTTCCTGCTTCCTCTGCGATATCAGAATAAGAGAAAGTATAAACAAACATGAGACTGGAACAGTTTTGTATAGGTTGCACAGAGATGTCTTTCATCATAAACTGAAAAGCCTTATTAAGACTTTAAACTGCCCTGAATCCAATCTTAGGAAAGTACATTCTGACACTCCAAAGAGGAATGAATCTGCCAGAAAAGAGACGGGACAATCATCACTCAGCTAATAAAGTGCAAGTACACGCTGCAGGTAAAGCCATATAGATGGGTTTGCAAATAGGTTATAAGAGTTCACAGATCTGTGCGGTTTATTAAAGGAGAAATTATTATTAAAGGAGAAATTTTTCTCCTTTAAAACAAATGAAAAAACCCCTCAGTCAATCTCATTAAGACTCGCTAATGAGACACATTATATCAGAATTAACTGGAAACTTAAACTAGGATCAGAATTAGAGAGTTAATATATAAAATCTTTTTTTTTTTTTTTTTAAAGCATAGAGCTAACATTAGTATACCAACATTAAGAATAACTGGTATTCTGGTACTGTACTGGTACTTTCATGTTTGAATCCACATTTTACTGAATACATTTGGAGGAAAAAAAATGTCACTGCTGTTCCTTCGTGTCTGTGGAGGTTATATRCCTGAATACTTGGCTATTGTGCATTCAGTATTTAAAGTTATAGTCTTCTGGGAACTGTAAATTCTATAGAACAAAAGTTAGTATGTATGATAAAATTGTTCTAACATCCTTATGATTAYTGTTGGTGCTCTTAAAGTTGAACAAAAAATATTTTCTTGTTAGCATCTCTTAATGTTTTATTAAATGCGGGGTGTAGGCAGTTGAGACTTCTGGCCATTGAGGGACACTGACTTTCTGCATATTAATCTTCACAGAGGAAAGGATTTTCTTAAAATCAAGTCCAGGATCTACAATCATAAGAAYAGTATTGCCAGGATTTTAGGGTGGCAGACAAAAGCTTGGATATCATGAAAATGGTCTATGACATTGCTATTGTTTTGATTACACTCATCAGATGAGGTGTAGTATACAAAGAAGCAAAGCATCCCAATCAACAGAGGTTAGCAACAGGTCTAAGAACTTGCATGTTGTTCCTGCGTCAGCTACTCACCTGATGTGAAATATTGCTGATGCTTTTATTGTTTGTCTCGGATTCTTGCAGAAATAGTGTTAAGATCATTTTGTTATAAAAAAACATTCTAAATACAAAGATAGAGTTCTTATTAATTTTAGAATCATTAGGTTATCTTGCATGATTCTTTTAGCAAGGAAAAATATATTGACCAATGTTAGAAAAAAAAWTGTTTTATTGGTTACCAGTAATAGATGTGCACAGATCACTAACTCCTGGAACGAAGGCAGGAAAGGCCATCCAACCATTCTGGTYGGGCCTGAATTAAATAACACATGCAGAGCTTGCTTCAGAGTCAGAGGTCAACCCCAGCCATCTAAAGTGGTCTGCCAAAACTAAATCCAAACTATTGTGAATGAAATCATGCTTGCTTGCCTTTTTGGTTTTTTTTTTCTTTCTTTTTTTTTCTTCTTTTCTCTCTCCTTTCCCCTCTTCCCTTCCTTCATTTCACTTGTACTCTTGRAAGTAGGAAGGAACACTGTGGAAGCCAAGTAGTAATGTCTGGATAAAGTAAGAAAACAGCCAGCTTTGCAGTTACTTCAGTTTCTGGTTAGTGTGTACTGATGATATAAGGCAACCCACAGATGGGCTCTTGCATTATTGCRTGAAGCGGAAGGTTTTTGTTTTAGATGCACGTAGCACTAGAGGTGTTCCTGTTTACTTATCTCTAATACAGATTCCCTCATTTTTCTTCAGAAGGCAGATGCTGAGTTGTGGTCGCTGTACTGAAGAGCTCCTCATTTAAGCCCTTTTATAAARTGAGGATGTTAGCAAACTCAGACACATGATATAGAAGGATTTGCCTTTGTATAAATATGGCTTGGTTACGTTGGACAACTTGTCCTGTATATGGAATAAAATAGCAGTCCCTTTTTTGTACTTGAAAGTCTTTTCAAGACAGCCAGTAAAAATTGTTATATGACTGCATACCTCCTTAAGAAACACTTTTAAAAGATAATATTCAGGATATTACTTATGCCATTAGGTGGTGCTTTCAAGCTTCTCTAGCACTAGGAAAGTAGCAAAAGGAAAAGACTTCTTAGCTTTGGGTAGGGCCTGATTGCAGAGTGTTACTGAGGATGCAATAATGAGGACCAGCTGGGACAGCAGCAGGATGTGACCGCGAGAAGTTGCAAGAGAAGGAGGTGGATGAGGCAGAGATTCGGCTTGTGGAAAAACTCCGTAGTGGAAAGCATGTGCATTATGTGTACTTTTAGGCTAGAACATGGTTCTGGGCCAAAGTAGTTGATGAGGCTAATGCTGTTTCACATGAGCTGAAAATCTGTCTGGTCCGCTGCTGACTTTGGATGCGCAGTAACGCTGTTTGCCTTCTCACTTTACCAAGCAGGCATTCAGCAGCACAGTGCTGTGCTAAATTAGGGTRAGATTAAATTTATCTTGCAAACACTCAGGTCTCTGATCAAAAAGCAAAATTTTAAAGCGTATGCAGGCTTCTGAGACTGTACAGTGCATAAATACTGTTAGAGTATCCCAGATGTGAAAAAAACAGCATGGATTAAGAAGCGTGGAGATGTTTTTGACTGCAATAACTCCATGTTACAGAAGTTTCCCACTGGAGCTCTTTTGGCTTTCTGCTCAACTTCAAATGCTTTAAAGGGATGCTTTAATTACTTTTGCAGACTCTATTTCCATAACTGTTTCTGGTTTTTGATTTCAAAAATCTTACTACAACTGGAAACTTTGTGCTTGCCAGAGGGAAAAGAGAAAATTTATCTCCTACATATTGATATTATGAGTTAACATAAAATGGGTTAACAGTTGCGGTACAGGAATTTAGAAGAAATTTTAAACACGTCATCCTCAGCTCTTTGAAGTGCAACTTAACTAATTTCCTGTGGTTAAAAATTATGGTCCTTGGTGGAGACTGTCGATAGCACATAAGAAATATGTTAAAAGTAGCCAGTAATGAATAACTATGAAGGATTGTTTGGATGGAGATTACACTTAATTCCTTGAGGATTCAGTTGAAGAGATTTTTTTTGTTTGTGTATGTGTGTTCTTTTTGTTTTTGTTATCAGCTTTAGCATAAATTATGGCAATGAAGTTTACTGAGGACAAAAAAGTGGGAGGGAGCATAAAGACAAAGCCAGATTATGTTATAAAGGAAAAATGTGGACAGCCTGAAAGACCAAAATAATAGAATATTGGTGGCTCAAGAAAGATCATTTACCTGATGTTTAGTAGTGAAGAACASTTTGAGGGGCAAAAATAATTTACCTGTACAGAAATAATTTTTAAAAGTATTTGGATAAATACTTCATCCTGGTGGATATAGTTTCAGTTTGTGATCTCCGAGAAACTCCTCACTTTGACTCTTTCACTCCTTGTATGTAATATCTGGATCAGCTGCATGTCTCTGATCTAGCTGCCTCTGTGGACTCAGGTGCTATTTTGAAACTGTTTATTAGTGCGATTATATGGGTGCGTGTGTGTTTTTGTTTGTTTTTAGTTTATATTATTAATTTTTAAAGAATTCAGTAGTATATGTGGAGAAACCAAGGACTTWGTTCAGTGTGATTTAAAGAAAACAATTCCCCTTTCAGACCGTGCCAGTTGTGGTCAGCTCGCCTGGTGTTTTTGGCATGTCACCATCACAGTTTGAACGGCTGCTAGGACTGGGTTCTGTGAAAGAGGAGAAACCAAAATATTGAGTCTTGAAAACAGGACATCTTCTGCCTTTTGCTTTTCATGAACTCACTACTGACCAAACTTCACTAGTTTTTGAAATTCAACCTATTTTCAAAAATCTAAAGGAAAAACATTCTGTCACTTGTGCAGCTCCTGTGTAGGTGAGTTTTCTTTAAAAACAAAATGTGACAGTGAATGTATAGGTATAATTTTAAATTTAATTTTTATTGACAAAAGTCATCAGAGTACGACTTGAAACAGTCCTCAAAATGTGTTTTCCTTTGCCATGTAAAGACTGCTTCCTTCATAGGAAACCATCCAGTGTTTGCCCAAAAGGGGTAACACTTGACTTATCATGCAGGTATAGGTCAGGAATGAGCTGCAGCCCAGCAAGCACGTGCTGAGAACTGTGAGCCTTGGAGAATAATTAATTTCTGAATTTAACTGTCTATGCTGAGACAACTGCCATCAGTAAGAACTGAGACTTACTGAGTACACTTTAATACTCAACTCTATTTTTAGTCAAAAGATTATTTTCTAAAATAGATCTGTCTGACTTGAAGTGGGCAAAGTTGGAGAAACAAGCCCAAGACAGCATGCTAGGACAACACAGGGCTTTTGGTGGCATGTTTTCCTGGGGGGTGTGTGTGTTGTTCTAAATGCTGATTTTTTTTTTTNTTTTTTTTTTTCCTATTTATTTTTTATAGAACTGGTGGAAGCTGTTTTTTTTTTTTTTTTATGGTTGTCTAAGTTGGTATTTCCATTCTGCAGTTCAGACTTTATACATTCCTAATTTTAGGAAGTCTTCACCCATTAAACTTGCTTATTTTTGTATTATTATAACTCTACAGGTAACACTGAGAAGTCTGAGTAGTGTGTTTAAAGAATAATCATGGTGGAAAACATACTGTGAAAACAAACTTTAAAGTAAAAGAAAATTAGTAAAATAGATATTTGAGTATTATTTCCRAGTAAAATCATAATTTTTCTTTTTTACAAAAATATTCTTTCAACAAAGTTTTGTTCAYGTGGGCATCGGTGAATAGCAAGGGAATATTCTCTACGTAAACTGATTTTTATTCTTATGAATGGTATTTAATAGTATTTTGTGCTGTGTCTATCAATATATCATCCATTACATCTGCCACAGCTGTGCCATGAAATATGTATTCAGAATTGCTGTGTGACATGTACAGCAATTTGAAAAGCAGATGTTTGATTTTGGTTCTCATCACAAGTGATATACAACGTGCATTTGTCACGGTACGTGAAACAGTCTAGGGGCTGAAAAGAAATTGTTCAAAGATGTCAGGACCATCCTGAGCCTTGTGATGAAGGAGTTTCCGGGGCAGGAGGGCCCAGTGGCTCATCTGTTCTAAAGCATCATCTGGAAAACCATTTAAAAGAATTTAGTTTCAGCTCCCATGGTTTGTGTCTCTGAGCAAGATGGAAGTCTGAACTAGTCTAGGTGGCCCTGGGGATCCTGCATGTGTCATACCAATGCTGGAGCGTGAAATGGTCCCATCCATTGGGAGGATGGCCTTGGGAGGGCGCTCTGGGCCTTGCGAGGCCCAGACAGACCCAACAGTGCTTTGTGTTTAAAATCCTTGGGAATCYCACTGTTGAGGTGACACTTAAGCCCTTTAGTTGAACATGAGCCTTGTTGGTTTTGTTTAGAGCTATGAAGTAGGAGCATTCACTACAGACCTTTCCATACTTTTAAACTTGATGCTTTCGTTTTGCCTATGACTGCTTCTCATTTAGTTGCAGGCAGACACGACAGTAAAGCTTTCTCTATGCCAAGTCTGAATTCCTAAGTTTGTTGCCAGAAGTTGCATTTTACTAACAAATGTAGTTAAGCTTCTGGCTAGGAACACGTTTCCTTGTGTTGTCTGTGGTGTGGGTGGAAGCATCCAGCTGAGGGTGCTGGCAAATGGTGATAGCTACAAATTACTGCAAMTACTTTTCAAGTAAACATGCTATTCTGGTGCAAACCAGAAGTATTTCTGCTGATATCAAATGGACTTTATAACCGCTAAAGCCAACACAGCACAGGAAAACAACACGTTTGACTTCTATATCTGGTGCCCCCATCCTGTTCCCTGGGTGGATTCTTCAGCATGACACTTTGGAGACTGGAACAGATAGGTTATATTCTGGTTTTTGCATTTAACATATGACCTTTGATAGATTTTTTTTTTTTCTGTTTCCTCATCTTCTGCATTATTATGAGCCCAGATTTCCTATGTAATTTGATCACTATTAAGCTATAATACATGTACCATTCTTCTTTTCCCATAGTATATGAGTACTGTTTCTTTCCTGTGCAGTTTTATTTTACTGTGTTGTTGGAAACTCAAATGTGAAATTCTCACTTTCTTGGTAATGGATATGCATCCAGAATGACTGAGGTCTTAATTCCAGTTGAAAATATAGTTTGTGGTTTTTTTAAATTGATTTAATTTTTGTTTAATTTTCTTGCTGTACATRTTGATGTAGGAGTGAAGAGTTCTGTATACATATGCACATGTAACTCCTCTCCCCACAGAGGATGTGCCAAGCAGAAAAACAATCTCCTACTCATTCCTTGTCTGAAAAAAAAAAGCAGTTGTTTGTGCTGCTATTTCCTCTTAGATGTATCCTCATCTTTTCTGATGCACTAAGGGGGCGGCAGGGCCAGCTCTGCTCTTTCTGCATCCATTTTCTTTCGCTCTCTGTCCAGTTGAGTGATACAGGAAAGAAGATGAATTATTAGACTGAATCTCACAGATAATTTCTCCATGGGGATTGCTTTTCATAGGACCCTAATGTTGCCTGCTTGCTTCTACATGCTGAAAAGTTGAGATGGATGACTGCTTAAGATAAAACTTGGAAAGTTTAGTTTAAAATTTATTTATAGTTGATGAGGATTTTTATTTTATCAATGTACATCTTTTTAAGCCATAATTTTGTCTCCCAATCTACTAGTATATATGTTATTGTGCTTCCGTGGTTAATCATTTATAATGGACATATTTTGCTAAGACTAGATCTTTAACTGGTCTGAGTTGTCCCAGTCCTATTTCTGCTACGTTCTTCCCACTTATGTTGTGGAGAGTATTTCACTCTTGCTGCTTTTTCTTGTTTTTTAGCCTCTTCACTCTTAGAGGGGGAAAAAATGGCATTGTATTTCAGTAGGGACTAAATTAGCTTTATCTTTTAAATATGCAGTATAACAATTACAGTATCACTCTGAGTGAAGCATTTGTGACATGTATTTGCCATTTATCTGGTTATAATGATGTCAGAGGTCCAATGTAAATATCCTTTTCCTCTGTGCAGTGACCTCCCACTTTCACTTAGGATAATGAAAARGTAATAACTTCTGTAAAACAGCCTGTCAGGGAGAAAAAATAGGACTATTAAACTTTTGGCAAAACYCCATTGCGCACTGCAGATACAATATTCTGGTTTTCTAGGAAGTTTGTCCAGTTGCTGGGTTGCTATAATGTGCTGGGAAAATCCTCCTATCATCATCATGTTGCAGCGACAGCAGCCTGTGAGCAGCCAGCTCCTCACAATTTAATGAGCAGTAATCTCTTCAGGAAGGTTGTGTAGTGCTCATTACATATTTGCAATTGGTGCTGAATTTATGATTTTTATAAGATCCTTCACCTCCTCCTCTTTTTTTGACTTTTTCCTACTGAGAAACTATTTTTGATGGCAATAACTGTGCATGAAATATACTCTGCGGAGGAGAGAGAAATTTGTATTTGGATTGCTCAGTTACTTTTCATATGTAGTAAGCAGAATATTTATCTGAGCAAGATTTTACTACTTTATTTTCCAGTACTTGAAGAAACATTAAAATAGACTTTAAAGTGGTTGTTGAAAGAATGTGCTTCTCAACGTGCTGTGGTGCTTGGCAGCAGTTCAGCTTGCTGCAGTCGGGTGCTTTCAGCACGTGCCGTGTGATGCAGACATGGGCAAATGCTTCTCATACTGAACCTCATGYGTTCAGAAATGTGCTGCTGCCTTCTCCTGCGTGCTTCCGAATGCGGTTCTTCTAGGAATCGTAACGAAGAAAGGGAGGAGAATAGAAGTCTTAGATTGAAAAGACAGAATAAGGAAAATCATGAGGAAAAAGGGATGTAAACAACATCTATGCAGTTGAATATATGAAAGGAGCAAAGGAATGAAAAATGAGATAATATTTTCTTTAAAAATGTAGTATAAATGTAGTACACCCTTGTAAACTTTTTTGGTAAAAAGTTGCTGAATTACAAGGTTTCYCAAGTAGAAAGAGCTTTCACTTCTTTGGTGGGGAAGGGAAGGTAAAAAAGTCATGTTTGTATTTTTAGCACTAGGAGAAAAACTTTCTTCATAGCATGTATAATGTTAACAGTTCTGCACTAAAAATATGGTATCAATCAGGCTTTGTTGCCCTCTTTCCCCTCTCACTGCCCTTTTTTTTAATTGCTGGGAAGTACTTTCCAGACTAGATTCATGTGAACCCCTGTGAATGTTGCACTGCAGCCCAGCCTGAGCAATCCTTGGAATGTGAAGAGCCCAAAGGCAGTGGGACACGTGGGGATGCAGGAGCTGAGCCTGTGCCGAGGGTCCCTTGCTCCCTGAGYGTTTTCTTTGCAGGCAGGCTCTGTTATATCGGCTGGTGGTATGGACTAAATCAGCTTCCCCATGACCATAACGTTCATGTTTTATTTTAGCTGCAGAAGATTATATGCCTGGGCCTTTTTGTTTGTTTTAGTGTGGTTTTAGTGGTTTTTCCCCGAGTAAGGCAAGAGTTCTAGCTGATGTGAAGGTGAGGATGGCTTGTCCCTCRGCTGCATGCTCAAGGGCACAGATGTGGCCTAGAGAGTGAATTCTCTGCAGAAGAGCAGGAAAACCCATCACTAATATATAATCTCCTTGACTCTGTGCTGGGAGCAGTGCAGCTGAACTACCCAGCCCTCCAGACCCAAATGCTGTGCTTGGCTGCTCATGGAAAGGGAATCRCATATTGGTTTGTGTAACCTGTTTGTGCTACTGCTGGAGTTAGAAACGCTGAGTGATTTCCAGAGTTTGGTCAAAGATCAGTAATTGCATTTATGATGTTACTTTTCAGTTTCCTGCACGATGGAGTATCGCTTAATTTCGCTAGCTCTTGTTACTCTGGAAGTCTTTCTGCACCTTGTCAATAATATTTTGAAAAGGTTTTTTTTTCCTTCTACTCTCTTTGCTGCAGTGTTACAAGAGCGCGCGCGCGCTCTCTGTCTCTGTCTCTCTCTCTCTGTCTCTCTCTCTCTGTCTCTC
>NW_020455458.1:915273-948078 GCF_003342845.1 Nothoprocta perdicaria
TCTCTCTCCTTGGCTTGCTTGCCCTTATTATGATCATAATCAAAATTTATTAAGTCAAAACTCCCTTGCTGTCTCTTTTCTTTACTCAGGTTAAGTAATTAGCTTTGGTATATTGAAATAAGATTTGTTTCAATGCATTTCCCATCTTATTTCAGTTCTGGTGTGTCGTCTGGTATAGTAAGAGATTAAGCAGTACCTGCTGTAACTACAGAAATGCTGGTAAGTTAAATAAGCCCCTAATGATAAGATTGGTTTTACTGAGAAAACTGATTCTCTTTGGTCATGATAGAAAATGTAACTCTGAAGAAAATGCAAAAGGTTCCTTGAAAACTTGGCAGGGCTTTTGAAACTTTCTTTCCTAGATTCTCAGCTTGTTTTCAGTATTAATTTCAGAGTGTTTGAATTTTGTGTGGACAAATTATTTCATCAGCAGAAAGTTGCTCTATTTGTGCATCTATTATTATAAAATTTAGAATTGTTTCTTGTAGTATTTAGAGAAGTCATTCAGCTAGAAAGGTACTGTGCAGCTTTGCCAATTAGATTAAGGTGATGCATGTTTCAGTGTGTACRTATTCAAAGTAAATTATTTGCAGACATCTTGCAGTGACATTGCTTCAAAAACTTCATCGTTATTTGAATATTGCTGAATGGTTTCAACTTAGGACTTCTGCTATCCCTGGGCTGTTTTGAACTGATGAAAAACTGTAGGGGGTAGGGAGGGGAAAAAAGATAACTGTGGAAGTATTAAGACAGATTTATYGTAGCAGTTTTTCTCTAATGTCATGTTATGAAGAATAACTGCAATGCTTTTTTTCTTACTAAACTGCTGAATTATAAATACTGTCCATGGAGTCTCATATGCTATGTATGCATTCCATTCATGTATAGTGTTTAAAAATTACTAATCACTTAAGAATAGTCTAATCTGCATTTCAGATGAAGATGCATTATTTATTATCTTGCCAGCCAGTAGGTCATAAAGGTCTCTAAATGTAATCTGTTGTACTATTTTTGATCTTTTAAAAATTTATAGTCTTTAAAAATAAACCAGAACTTTCTAGATTGATGCTTAGCAGAAAATTTAAGCACGTTTACATCTTAGTTAAGTGTATTTATTTATTTCCATCAGAATCCCTTTGATTCCTAACTGGTATCCTGTTGTCTCTTGTTATAGGAATAGTTTTTATAAATTTCATAGCAGTGCATAGCAAGGAGAAACCCTTCCTCAGGAAGTTTCCCCAGTGCCTTAGTACTTGTATTCTGTTCTTGTGTCTGCTTCCCCTCAGAACTTTTGCTTCTTGATGAGCCTTTTCTATCCTATTCTCATGTTTGGAATTTAGTGTGTTTATTACTGGTCTGAAATTTTGTCTTGTGTACACTGGATTATGATAAAGGCAGGAGTAATGACCACGTCCCTGGTTTTTGTCGTGAGACGTTCTTGCCTGTGCCTGTTTCAGTTTCCTGACAATTAATACAGAAAATGTAATTCCTGCTGGAGATGGTACAAGTTCTGAGAGTTTTGGTTGCCTTTTCATTTCAGTCTCATGGGCTGAATCACTTGGGACTGTGCAGATAACAGATTTTGGTAATTGAATTGCTCAATTAATAACCTGAAAAAAAACAGTATGGAGCTGCACCTAGACTGAGGAGGGGGAAGAAAAAAAAAAATCCTTTTCTAAGAGTTACCCTATCCTCAACAATCTTACCCCTTCTTCCCAGTTTATGTTGGAATATTAAATTATGGTAAATTTTTGAGATTTTTTTGTGTTTTGTATTTTCTGGACCTGTCATGGGAAACTTAAAAGCTCTTCAGGAATTTCTAGCAATATATGAGAACTGGATATCTGCATTTAAAGGCACTCAAAGAATACTGATAGTACATTGGTATACTCTCAAAAAATGCAGAAGAAACTTCTGTTTCCCTAATTATGGTTAGAAATCAATTTCTAATCAGCTGGAATCTTCCTAAAGTCTGAGAGTTCTGTTATCTTCTATGTTTTTTCTTATCTAATAATGAGGTGGAAGCAAGCTTTTCAAGTCTCTACTAATTTTCAAGTGCTTTGTGGGTTTGTTTCATGATTTTTGTCTTGTAACTTGCTGATACTGCTTTCTATTCCGTCTTGTTTTTCTACAAACATGCTGTTTCTGTCACTGTTTAATGGAACAAAATCTGTCTTATGATACTTCCTGATTATTTTYACTCCCATGGTTTTGTTTTCCCCCCCACATTTTGGATTTGTTGCTACCCAATTGTGCCTTATTTACAAGAGTTGTGTGACTATTATGCTATTTTTCCATGGCTAGAGCTATGTTCTACTTGCTTAGTTACACAGTCACTTAATTTATGAAAGAGCTTTCTGATTTGGCTTGTAAATCTTAGTCGACTGTGAAAAGTTGAGTAACCTTTGAGTATCCAAGGCAAGCTTTATTACTTTGCTAGAGCTCTGAATATGACATCTTTTCTAAGTATTTATAGATACTAGGATGTTTAGAAGATAACTAAATGGCCAACTATATATATGATTTTTCCAAATGTGTTAAAGAGTATGTGGTACATATGTGATAAGTAATATATGACTAATGTACAGAGTTATCTTTCGGTGCTTTTAAATCTTGTCTTTATTATACCACTTCAAGTCAGATTTTTGACAATATAGCTGAAACTTTTGAAATGCTTTGAAAACTGGTACTTCATCCAACATATAACCTCTGTTGGAGCTGATTCCAGCAAGATTCATAAATTTGTGTTCCTTTTATTAGTASTACTAATACTCACACAACTAAGCTTTTACTCTGTGGGTAAAATGCTTAAAAAATGAAATAGATAAAATCGGATAGTTAATTTTCCCATAATTGCAGAAATATCTTTTCTTAATTGAAATGTAGCTATACTGTGTGCCACATGTACAGATGTGAGACATTCTCTGCTCTTATAATGCCCAAGATGACTAGATATATGTGCTTTTTCTGAGTACAGGCAATGATACTTTCAAAGTTGATTATCTGAACAGAAAGGCATTGTCTTGCTTTTTGGAAATATGCAAAGATCACATAAAACATAAGCTTTAGTGTAGCTAAGTTTTCATAATACTAGCAGCCATCAGCTAAGCTTTTTATCCTGTAGCAATTACCAAATCTGAAAATGTTCTTTTGTAGCTAAACATTTTGATGTTGACCAAGACTTTGAAAATATATGAGGAAAAACACAACCAAGTTACTTTTTATATGGAAGAAGAAAGGTGGGAGAAAGTACTTTCTCTGTTGTACGGTACACAATGGTGATAGCTTTGCTTTTAAAATGGAACTGAGAATTACAGAAACAAGCGCAGAACCTTGTGAAAATGGCTAAATAGGGAAAGTTTGCTCGGATGTGCTAGCCAGCCCAAGGATTTCAGGATTCTTTCTACAGTTAGTGCAAATTTCAGGGCAGCCCTGGCTTTGAATTGCCTAGTGAGTGACAATTCTAATTCTATTTCTCTGCCTGTATTCTTTCAGTCCCCTTTTCATTTCCTTTTTGATTTTTTTAAATTATTTTCTCTGTTATCTTTTAATTCTGTTATTTTTCCTTTTTTTTTTTTTGACTATTGATTAAAGCAAATAGCTTTGTTTAGGAGTGTTTCATTCTTCTCCAGGGTAGGAAAGTTTCCCGTTAAAAGTTTTGCTTTAGAAGACTCCTAKTAGCCATTTTCATGGAATTTGATCCCAATCTGCTAGCTGCTCTGTGAACACAATAACARTATCATGCTAGATATGTTTGTAAACCAATTGCTCTCAAGTCCTTGGTAGGTGTTACAAATAACTTCATTAGTTAGCCTATAGATTAGCATTTGCAAGCAGAAGAGATTGAAGACTGCTGGTCCTCACTGCCTTTGTCCAGCCAACACTTCTGTTCTGTAACTGTGGTTGGGTTAGATTAGTCTCAAAGAACTTAGCTTTTTTAGTCATTCCTGGTCTGAAATGGGAATGAAATGATATGACTAATATATTCCATCCCACATACTAGCCATAAATCAATAAATTTGAGCGTGGAACTTATCCCTCTGACTGAGGGAGACAGTGATATAGCAGTTTTATAGTTCTTGGCCAAGAATAGAGTGATCTCGATGCACTTGCAGAACCAAAGAATGTGTGGGTCTCTTTAGTCATATAGCCCTGATCACACCCGCTGCTTCTTTTTGGCCCTCAAATAATCCYCTTTTCCTCCTCCCTTTGTCTTGGCTCAGAGGAATACTTATGGATCCAAGATCCATATTTCATAAGGAAAATGAAACACCATGTGAACCTGATCTGTAGCTACCCTTGCCCCATTTCTTAAGCTAAAAATTTTAATAACTTGAATGAAAATGTCATTTACGAAACTTCTAGCTTTCTTTTATCCGTTGATGTGAAAAGTTAGCTTTACTAAGCAATTGCTTGAGGTATATTTGTTCGAGTATCAGTTTATTGTTATTAGTGTGTTTTACTACATTCAAAGATGAGCGTTTAGTCTAAGATAAAAGGATTTGTGGTATGTGTGTCCAGCAAAGGATAAAAGAAGTATATACATTACAAGGACTGTGATAAAATGTTAATAGCAGTTAATTGCTTAAGCGGGTTACTGGCAAGGGTTTGAGTATTCTTGCTGACCTCAATAAGAGATAAATATGTGAAACTTTAGGTAATCTGGTTTTCTGTCACATAGACTTTGAAATGATTTTCTTGATTTCCTCCAAAATTCATAGTCCTGAAGGTGAAAGGACATTTGCTATGCTTTGCTTTATTAAARATATCCACAGATTCAGGAAATAAGCATTACAGAAGAGAATTCTGTGTAGTTTCAGATGATACCCTGTTAGTCTTTTGTTAGGCTGATTCTCTGGTAGAGCTGGTTGGTGAAGTCATGGATGAGCCCATTTTTAAAAAACAAACCAAAATTTTCTACGTTCTTTTCCAGCCTCCTCCCCCTCATAGATGTATAAATAAAAACTTTTTCCAAAGAAATGCTACATAAACATAGGATCTGAAAAGTTTAGTGTTAATATGAAGTTTTTGAAGACTGCATGTTATGATAATGAAAGTCATTTTAATGTCCATATCTGATAGATACGTTTATTAAAATCAGAAGCTGAGATACGTCTGTATACAGGGCCATCTTAAACTTGGCAAAAACTGTATTTAAGCTGTATTCAGAGAGAAGAGTGGATCTAACTGTTAAGTATGGTGTAGGATTGTTGTATTCAATAATTCAAGATCTTTTGTCTCTGAAATAGATGATGATATATTATAGCCATCCTGTGCTGGACTCTCGTGTGTCCCTACTGCCAGAACAGTCTCACCACACCCATAATATTCATTAGAAAATTAATGGAATATTTTTGCTATTTGTTTTTATCATTTTTTTTTGAGAATTTCTCAGCAGCCAGCTGGCTGAGTTTTGTAGAAGACGAGTCATCTTGCACATGTGTGCACCCCAAATGAATAAGCAAATGAATGATTAATTTAGAGTTTCTTATGAAGTGATTAAATTCTTTAAGTAATTMATTAGGGCAACATGTATGTTCTGCTGCCCTATTTTAGCTTTTTGTATTGGTAGTTCTGTAGGAGAGGATCTTTGGCTACTGTTGTTATCTGGTTGGCTACTGTCTGTCTCGGGCTATATTGCTTCTTGATGAGCAGAGCACATCTGTAAATGTGCCAAGGACACGTTAATCTTCTCAAAACTGAYGTGGTGACTCTTGGGGGCCTGGATTTCATACATCTTTCAATTAACTTTTGAAAATGAGGTTCCAATTAGGACTTTAGAGAATGGGGTGGAAACATGGAAACACTCATGATTTCAGATTTGTTACCCTCAGCTGCTATGCAGTAACAGAATATTCTCATGTGTAGGTAGGTATTTGGATAGCAGTGGTCACGTTTGTTGGTCTCCAGAATGTCTATGCTGTGCCCARTTTTTGGGTCCTGGCTCCTGCCACCTCTGTGCAGCAGAGGGTTCACAGCAGCCTTGTCACTTCTCTTTCCTGCCAATGCATTTCAGCTCACGTTGGCCCTCTCTGGCCCAGCACCACCCAGGAACTTTGCTGTTGTGTGCCAGCAATTTGTCACTCCAGCTGTATAATGTTACTCAGCTTATGCCACAGAATATGCACGTGGAATGTGAAATCCCAGAGTCTGAGATCTCTCCTTGGATACCTGTGAGAATCTGTGGCACTCTCTGCAACCAGAGTGTGTTAGAGATGATTTACCATAAACCTTTCCTTGGAAGAGCAAGTACCTGACATACAGAATGCACTTAAACATGTCAATATATGACACATATAATAGCAYGTGAATTCCTGGCTGCTAAAGACATGTTTGTTTGGTTCCATATTTTTTAAAGCAACTAGAGCTTTCCCTTTAAAACTTGCATGATGGAATCTCCCTTAACTTTTCCAGAGGAATTCTCTTAATTTGTAGAATAGGTGAAAAAAAATTATCAGTGGGGTGATGAAGACTCTTATGTGTGTTTCCTTATTAATGTATCAACATGAGAACAATAAGTCAAGTTACTGAGTTTGAGCCCTTTGTAGCAACTTATTGGCAATTTACATAATCTGATCGAAAGGGATAACAATCTATAGTAAGAAAGGTTTCATACAAGTGTTTTTTGTGTTGTTGTTTTTTAATGATGTAAACTGTATATTGATGCTTGTAAAATCGTTGCAGGAAATTTTACTAGCTGCGAATTATCGCCTCACTACATAGTGTGATTAACACTTCCAGCTGTAGAATAATTAAAATGCCAATCAGTCCTGAAATGGAGAAAACATCATCTTTGTTTGATTTGCCAGGATGAAGGTGAATTGACGGAGCATATCAGGCACCCGGGGCTCCTCACAACTGGCCTGGAGGCCTCCCCACGATGCAGGGACCTGGGTGCTTGGAGCACAGCCCCTCCCTGCCCGCTGTGCAGAGCTGCATCTTGCTCCCAAAAGTGAAAATCAGAGGGATGGGAGTTGCTGAGCAAGGATTTATATCAGCTTACTTGGAGGCAAACAGCAATGGAACAGGGTAGATTTTTATTTTTTTAAAACAATTTCAGCCATGCATTCTGTCCATACAGTTGTGTGGTATTTCTTGGCAAAGTGTTGCTAGTGTTTTCACCTTGGGCCAGAACTGTGGGGACTCTAAAATATTTGGGAGAAAGTCTACTATTAAAAGCTTTTATTTTCTTCATGAATGTAGTTTAGGTTGAGGACTGAATATATAGTCCTGCTATTTTTAKTTAGCAAATATTTTGATTACTTTGTGACTTGGAATTGCTAAAAATGAGGTTTTCTTAAAGCAATTTTGTGGTTGTCTTTTCTTCTTTCTGAAACTGATTATTGGTGGAACAGTATTTTTTTATGAGAAGTCGTGGCAGCTGAAAGATTGGTTGTTGAGAGATGCAATGTTCTTCCTTATTCTTAGCTTCTGACCATTACTAGCATTCTAACATTGTATATTGCCCCTAGTCTTTATTTTGTTTTGAGTTATGAAGTCAGCTATGCCTCTAGGATACCAGGCAAGATCTGTTAAATTTATGGGACTTTTGCCTTTTTGTGAATGTCTAGTTCTGGTCTCAGTGACCATTTAGAGATTGCATCTCTGTAAATATTAGATTTTTCCCACTGTAGCGTGATGTACCCATACAATAGTCTTCTGAAATGTAAYTTATAACTTAAAGAAGAATTTTGGGCCTGGTTTGCTGTCTTGAAGAAATCTGTTCTGCATAAAGCATGCCTTATGGCACTGTTATAATTCAGATCAAGTAATTAGATTACCATTTTTGTTTTTTCCTTCAGGCCTTGGAGTGCAGAGATAATTACCTCCAATATCTGCCCGTTCATGATTGCATGTGAGCAACGTGGTTTATTCTCCCTTAACTCTCATTCATTGCACTTTTGTGTACCGACTGATGGCATAATTAATTTTTAATACCTGAGTATTGGAAAAACTAGGATATAGTAAGACTGCACTAAATTGAATCTTCCGTGATAAATTTTTTTCTCATATTATTGCAATGGTTTCCATTAGAGTGATACTCTTCCAATTAATGCTTACTAAGTATTGCAATATATTATGTGGGTTTTTTTAATATTATGCTGCAAACATATTGATGAACAAGACAGATTTTATAGAGTCTAGACTTGCCATTTTCCTGGTAGTGACCTCAAAGTACTGAACTGTCCCTCCTGAGATTCGTTACGTATGCAGCTACGAATGTCTGTCATATGGGTAACTGATACAGAAAAAGTAGTAAATTAAATTGCATTGTTTTCTTAATTGAATTAGATTAAAACAAACATGACTTGGCAGAAGAGCTACCTTCTAAAGCAGGGATAGTCATCAGCTTATGTGATTTGTCTGCACACCCTCCTCCACAATGCCAAGGAGATGCATTTTTTGGTGTACTCATCTTAAAGTTATACAAACCACTGTCATGAGCTGCAATTAATCTTAAAACTTGCTTTCTTTGGAAATTGTGTTTATGACTTGAAAAGTGAAGTAACAAACTCCATATGCCTATGTATTTTGCATTTTCAAATGTCCATGTAGTGGTCTGGAATGAAAAGTAGGTTATCGGTGGAAAAACAAGACTAATTAATCATTTTCATGACCTGATTTTAATTTCATAAATACATGAAAATGGTCATAAATACCTGAAAATATAGAATCAGCTTGCTATCTCTCTCGGCTAGTGTCTTAGCACTAACTGTGGACAAGAGATGATTATTTTTTGATTAAAMAACAACAACAAAAAAGACTCCCCTTGCCCCACACATGTCCCTTCAAATCTGCCTAGTCTACAGTGAGTGTCAACTTCTGGCACCCTGATCTAGATATTTCAATAGCAAACTGAGCAATGAAGCAGTTCCTTTGCAATGTGCTGCTCAGGGCTCCAATTAAAAACTCTTGCCATTAGTATAAGAATTATGTAATTTACTTTAATTTTAATTTGATTGAAAAAAATTAACAAGGCAAGACCTACATAAGTAATGACTGTGTAATCAGATATAAGAATTAATGAACAATCAGTGCTTTTACCCGTCATAGTTGTTATTAGAAAAGTCAGGTAGAAATTTGTGCGGTATTGACTGCGTATAGAGAGCATATTGATACTGAACGGTGGTTCTTGACTCTTGTTTTATGCTTCTTGTTTCAAAATGTGTGGTCTCTACTGMCTTTCTGGGAGAATTGAAGCCTTTTGTCTAGGCTGTAATTCAAACTCGTGATATTTAAATGAATAGTGTCACAGAAATGAAAATAGTTTCATATGAAGGCTAAATATGATATTTCTACTGAAATTTAAAAACTACTGTTTTGAGAAACTGTGTTTAACAAGTTACAATCTCTGTTTTGCACGTGGAAGCATGTTTTTATATTTTTCCTCACCTCCTCAAGTGTATCTGCGTGTCTGAGCAAATGGAATAATACAAATCTCTATTTGCAGTTATTTTACATTATATTAACAAATGTGAAGCATCCTAAAGAATGTTCAGATGTAGCTGGAGATAGTGACTCTGTGCTGGAAAAATGGCAATTGCTGTGCTAATGATATCAAAGCCTTGTCTGCAGCAGAAGTGGCTGCTTTACTTGSGCTGTGATAACAGGGTTATTACAGCTTTTAGCTGTACACAACAAAATTGGATCTTGCAATGTCATGGAAAATGCTGTCTAGCCTAACTCAAGCTTATATGTCACACAAGAAAAATAGAATCCACTTTTTAATGTGTGATAGAAAGATATGATTAAGTCTCTTGTTGCATACATGAGATTTCAAGTGTTTTTCTTCTGTTGGATTAAGGGTATAAGAGATGCAAGATGATGTTTGACCTGTTTAATGAGATGCACCAGTCTTAGCTGGGTGTCTAAGGAAAAAGAATGACTTTTTATTTGTTCAAGGGCACTAAGGAGAAAAATTGATGAGGGGATCATTTTTCTTTAAAGACTAGCACATACTAGTGAAATAAGAGGGGGGAAAAAAGGAAGAAAGTAAACTTTGAAAGTACTTAAGAACCCAGGGAACTAGACTGTGACCTTTTACATAAACGTAAGTATGATTTGTGAAGAGAATCTTGAGTAAAGTATTTCCTTCCCTTTCCAATTATTTGAGTTAATCGGTAAGAATATGTAGTGTGTTAAAGCCATAGCATGGCTAAAAGTGCTGAGGAGCTCAGATGTCAGGCAAAAGAGGCCAAAATAGGTGATATAAGTGCTGGAATGTGCAGCATGAAAGTGCAGCACCAYGTTACCCGCTTGAGCGTGCTTGTCAGGGCAGTGAACTGCCAGGGGAGAAACAAAATCTTTCAGCAGCAGATGCCAAGTTTAATGCCTATTTTACACTAATGTGGGGAAAAGTTTCCATTCCCACTTCAAAGTCAAACTTTTTTCTAGAAAGTGTAGAAGTCTTGCAGGTGCCCTCTTCTCCGATGAGGACTACCGGGGAAAAAGGGGGATTCTAAAGGGGTTCTTTATGCTCCCAGCAGGAAACTGGTTTTGGTAAGACCATCTTTATTTCATTTTTCTTATGTTCCTCATTGTGGTGTGGGGTCACTTTAATAAAAATGCCAAAGATTTCAGAATAGCAAATTCAATCTGGGTTATCGGTTATCTGTTAGAAACTTTATATCAACGGATTGAGCAGGTTACAAAGGCTGAAAAAGGTGCATTTCCTCTCAGTTAARTAGTTAGTAGTTCCTGTTGTTTGATTTACTGGTGTATCTTTATTTGGCATCTTCATTTCATCRTGATCACCAGCAACATGACGTGACTTCAGCGTGTACTAACCACAGCAGCAGGTAGAGGCACTATGTACAAGACTTTCATAACAGGTTTTAAAAATAGCTGTTTTCAGGATTCAGGTGGGTTCCTGAACTGTTAAAGCCATAATAGGCCTTTGAGAACTGCAGTGCAATGCTTTTATTTCTGTAATTGTAGTGTGTTTGATTGCAGTTCGTAGTGTAGACTTCTTACCTGTACACTGGGTGTGTTGCTGTGATGGAAATATACTGTATTTACTTGTTCATAATATTCTCACTGTTCCAGATTTAGATGTCACTCTAGTAATTTCAGTGTGAATGTTTAGTATTGTTCATAAATGCTTATTTATCTTCAAGTTACAGTGTTGACAGATTGCCATTCGAAGCAGACATAATAATATGCCAGGATTTAAAACATGCACCGTCTCATTCAGGGAAATAAAAAGTGATTCAGATCCAGTGCTGTGGAGCACATGGATCTGCACCTCAGCCCAGTTACATTAAGGAGCCACTTTGTGGAAGCTGCATATAGCTTGCACCCCTCTTAAAAATCAGGATTTAATTTCTGAAACACCTCTATAAGCAAGGGAAGATCTTGAGCTAAATCATGGAATTGTTTTAAAGCCAAATTCTCCATTAGAAGGTTCACCGTTATTTGCTTTTACAGTTAGCTCTTCACTCTTAGGAAGTGAATGTGTACATTTCTGTGAGAAGGCTTTCAAAACTGTTTTATGTAGTTACCCTGCTGTCTAATGAGAATTATTCAGTCATCCATCTTGACYGCTCTGTCAAGTAAGAGAGATTCAAAATGTTCCTTCCCTTTAAAGGGCTGAGTTGCTGTGTCTTGTGTTCCAAGTAGCTTTACATCTGGATTCATTGTATCATATAAATGTAATGCAGATTAATATTTTTCATAAAACCAACACACAGGCCTCTTGTCAAGATAATTTTCAGAAGGAAAGCAGCTGTGTGCTCTAGAGACATAAATAGTTATCACAACTAGGTRGTAATAAATGGTTCAAAATCTGCATTTGCTTCAAGTCCTTTTCAAGATTTGGACTGCTGGAGGATGATAAAYATATTAAGGTTGAATAAGGTTAGCTGCATTACATACAATTTTTGTAGGGACTATAGAATGTGATCAGGTAAAACTTCTGAAATCCAGTTCTTGGGAGATGGGAGGGAAGAAACCCCAGACCCCAAAAAGGCCCAAGAAGGCACAATTTTTTTAATAGTCCTTAATATCTTTGTAAGTGCAATCTTCCAGATTAAAAAAAAAAAAAAATCTTATTTTGTCCTTGAATGATTAAATATCTCAASTGTCTATTAGTCAATGTGAAAAACAGCAGTTCTGTCACAAAATGTATTTGGATGCAATTTCAAATACATGGTTAGTAAATGTCCTGATAAGAATTGTGTATTTTGCTTGGGACTTCCWTTAGAAGCAATTTAATTACTTTTTTTACTTTAGTTACTTTTAAATAAGGTMGCACTGAAATTAATTGTCTATTCTAAATGAAGTAAAAACTAAAGTTCTGGGCATGGAAGGCAGGTTACTTATTCAGCTTCTATGTAAAACTCTCTTATTTGGGCCTTAAAGATCTGAGGAAAAAATATATGCTTGGTATATAGAACAGATAATTACTGGTTGCCTCTAGCACAGAGCCTGTTCAATCCGTGTAATTGGAACAAATCAGGCAGAAACACTATTATCAGCTGTTAAATGCTATTGTACTACTTGATTTCCTTTTTTTTCCACTTGAGTTAAGACATGACACCTTAATTGAATACATCTTGATGTTGGTGTCAAATTTTAAATACATACAAGCGTATTTTCTTCTCACCTAATCCCAGTGAACAGTTTTAAAGTAGCTGAGACCACCTTCCAGTGACTGAAAAGTCTAYAGACCCTGTGCTGTTCGGTGGATGAATCAACAGGTTCAGGTCACTGGTGGTTGATATCTTCGTGACACCATCATGGGCCAGCCTTGTTCTCCAGTTTTTCAGAAGCTTTTGGTATTGAATCATTGGATGTTAYAGATGTGCCGATGGATGAGGAGAAGTAGAATTAGTCTGCAGTGGACAGTCTTTCTTCATAAGACAGARAGGACTCTTAAGGATGCTGTTGCCCTGCTTATTTTGTCTAGGGTTATGTTGCATCCAGTCCTCCCTTCTTTCATCTCGTCTGTGAGGTAGCAGGGCTGATGGAAGGAGCAGGGATGATAATCACAAGGTTTGGACTGCAGTTTTGTAAATGACGTGAGACTACACAGATTTGCAGAATTCTTCTTGTTTTGAAGATGTATAGACTACAATAAGGAGGATGAAATTCAATCCACGGAATGTGGAGTAGTCGGAATAATGTATTTACGACAGTTCTGTAGAGACAAATATTATTTTCTACCTTATTTGCATATATATATGTATATTTAACAGCATCTAACAAAATAGGCTCCAAACTGACACTTTTTTTGTCATACTCTTTTGCTGCGAAAGCTCATACCAAAATTTGCATTCAGTGCCTCTCAAAGTGTTACAACTTCTTTGCTTGAGGATGTTTGAAAAATTGCATACTGTAAGTTACTTTAGACTATTGCTGGACTTTTACACATAATCCATATGTATCTAAATTATAACATTGGATGCCTCTCAGGATTTTCCTCTTTTCAGCGGTTAATTGCCGTGACAGCAGCTTTGAGGAGGATGATAAATGATGTGGGGATGTCTTTGGGATACGCTGTGACCCATTGGGTCAGGGCTGAGGAACAGYTCCTGGTAGGAGTTCTTGCCTTCTCTGTAGCAAGATTAAAAATCTAACCTGTTTATGGAAATGTTTAATAGCTAAAGAAATTGTGAGCCATGTGTGTAAGAAAGGAAGGTTAATTAGGAGAATGAGTTCCAGAATTGAAGATATTTCTTACATCTATATCAGAGCAAGAATGCAAGAGAGAAGGGAAATGAATGATCAGTGTAGCAATAATCTGGAAAGGAGAGGTAACCAGTGCTGGGATTTGTCAACAACTGTTTAGTTGGAAATATTTTTTGTAAGCTAATGCTAGAAATGAGCAAAGTTCAGAAGAAAAAAAATAATGGTTTTGGACTACACTCTTTCCTTGTTTCTGCCACATAATATTTGTTATCCTACATTAGCTGAGCTGTGTTTCTACTTTTTACAATCATAAAAGAGATATAGCTAAACAGATTGCTAGTTGGCTATTTATAGCATAAAATAATGTTAGCAATAAATGGAATAAATCTAACTGCTGTCAGCTACTTTCTGTGTTTTGTGGGAAAGAGAAAGTCTCTTGTTGCTTCCTCCTGAAATTGGAAGAAACAATGGAGGAAAATGTTGGTTGTGCAAGGTAAAAGATGAGGTGAAAACTTTGGAGGAATAGGAGTAAGTCATCCTATTTTCATGAGATCCTTCAAAATACCCCTCACTTTGGCTTGATTTTCTGAGTCAGAACACCATATGCTTCAGCATTATAATACTTCAGAGTGGCCTTCCCTTCTGCAAAGAGCTGCAGGGCCTTAGAGGGAAGCAGTTATTTTCCTTTGAAATCCTGCCAGCAGAGAAATGCCATTGGTAGCCCTTCAAAGAGACAGAAATTTCTCTTCAAAGCTAGCTCTGCTATTCTTCAGCAATGATAGAACAGAATTCTTTGAAAGTAGCTGAGATCACCTGCAGAGATGTCACTCGCCAGGTTATAAGTGGCGTTTGTTAGTTGTGGGGTGGTGATGTCTACAACAGAAACGCCACCCAAGATCAGAATCTTGTTGTGCTAATTGGTGCTGAAATAGGCTCTGTTTTGGAGCCTTGTACCTGAGAATTTTTCTCCCCTGTCTGGTGGGAGATGGTTTAAATATAATGTGTATCAAATCCTGATTTTAGAACCTATCAATGTAAACAGCATTACCTGAGAATGTTTTCCTGACAGAATACAGTTTCTGTAATTGAATGTTATGTTCATAATGTTTCTTATGAAAGAGTTGGGTTTTTCTCTTATTGGTCTCTGAAAGAAACTACAAAATCTGTATTTGTTATTGCAACATGCAAAGAGATCATTAGCTGTTTAAGTTRCTTATTTAGCATGTCCGTCTTGTGACATCTTTAGTCCTTAGGAAGTAGATGGATATTTTTAGAGATTATTTTTCCTAAAATAGTTTTTAAAAAGTCTTGTGAATATTTTGTGCACTTCAAGAAGACTTCATTTTCACTTGCTTCTTGGTTATAACTAATCTTGTAAGTACTGTTGGAATGAAATATTTTAATATTATTTCACTTTTCTTCTTAGCATTTCAGGCGGATATCTAAAGACATGTGACAGTGGGCCTGTATTTTTTTTCCCTGAAATCTTCTCTATGATTCTTCAATGCAAGCCGTGTTGTGTTACCAGTTTTTAAGCAGAACTCCCTTCAGAATTAATRGGGAAGTCTACTTAAAATTGATGTCAAAGGATCGTCCTATATATTTGCATACCCTAATTATGTAATTGCATTGTACATCTTAATTATTACATGATTACATGGCTGAAATATGTAATTACATCTACTTATGCTAACTGCATGACCAAAAGCATGAAATTAGGGTGTGTAATTACAGTATATACAGTAGTTGAACACGTGTGGCTTAGCTTTTTGTGTACTAAATATAACTTTAAAATAATATTCTCTAGCGTGATTATGCTAGCAAGCTAATCACAGCAAAGATCACAATTTCTCCTTTTATCTCCATCAGGACAACCTGGTATCGTATTTTGTTTTCACATTCATCCTGCACACCCTAACAAGGCCAAAAAATCATATCTACCAGAAGACAATGACATTAAATAGTCATGCAAAATAAAAAAAAGTATCTTTCTTGCTCTATGCCCTTAGTATAAGTTCTGAAATCTCTGTTTCATGAAACTTATGTAGCTAAATTGTATAGAATGACAGAAGTGTTCAAGCTATAAAGTATCATCTGCGTGAAGTGGTCTTGAAAAGTGTCATGTAGATTGATTAAAGCTAATGGTTGCTAAGTGGCCAAGTGGAGGAGAGCTGCCTARACCCACCTTTCTTTGCATTATTACAGTAAAATAACATAACATGCATGCTAGGCAGCTGGTAACTGGACATGTTACTCCTAAATAATTGTGGTGAATTAACAGGCAAGCTAGTGGAGAAGGGGGTGGGGAAAAGGAATGAAGTCCCTCTATTCTCCTTGGAAACTGTTTACTTTCTGGAAGCTGTTTGTGCCTCTGAATTCTTCAGACAACTTTTCATCTGTAGAGAGCTTGGAGCTTTTTACTTCACTCTCTGTGTTTCTATGTGTCTGTAGAGAGGTCTGTGGACAGGCCTTTYCCCCCAGTGGAGGAGGCTGAGGTTGTAGAAGACTTCTGGCCAGGGAGTTTGAAGAGAAAGTTCAATTTTAAACTTAACTGTTCTTTACCTTAGCTTTGTGATCTTTTAAGGTGAAGGAATAGATGAAATGGAAGAAAGAGTAGAGTAGAGACTGATTTTTGCAGATGACTCTCCAGCAAAGTAGATCTGTTTTTTGGGGAATTTGGATGAACAGCAAGTACTGCAGATGTGAATATTGGTAGCACAGCTGATGTAAAGGCTTTTGTTATCTTGAGCAACTTGTTTTTTTTTTTTTTTTTTCTCCTAACGTTTCACATTCTGATGTGGACAAGGATAGGAAATATATTCTCTAGTGCAGGAGTGTTGTAAGGACTCTGAAGATTGCAAGGCCTCAATAGGAGTTGTGTGAATACCTTTTATAGGTAGGGATGAAATGGGGGAGATTGCTAAGGGTGAAACAAGTGTTCCTTCTCTTTCTTCACACAATCGGAGGCGGCTGCTGTTCCTGTATGAAGCAGTAATAGGTTGATGTATTCTCTCTCCAGGCAGCCGCCACCAGCCTTACCTCCTGCTGTTGACCCAGAGAGACACTCACAGCAGGGTTATGCCTTCCCAGGGAGAAATGGACAGGTCTAGAGCCCCCAAATGGCAAAAATCAGTTTAACAAAAGAAGAGCAAGATCGGTCATTTATTCACTTGGGCCATCACACTGCTGCAAAGAAAAAGGTCAGCAAGGAATGGTGCCTGCTGTGCTTTAGATCTGCAATGTTCCTTCATTTCTCAGCCCTGTGTGAGTGGATCTATTTGTGTCTGCTGTCCTCTGATCGTGAGAATTGTATGTTAAGAGTTATATAACACGTTTGCTGTTTTTATCCAAAACCTGGTTGTTAACTGAGTAGCAAAGAGCAGAGTTACTCTAAATCCTATGTCTTCTGAAAGTGCTGTCTTTTAGATATCATACCAATAACGATGAGGTTAGATGTGCCATTTTCAATAAGATGTTTGTTTAACACCTAATAGATCTACAGTTTGGAAGGTTGAAGACCACCAAGTTTTCTTCTCATTGTCTAGCAAGCAACTATTGTCATATATATTGTTTTTTTTATTAAAAGTAGGGACTCTTTCATAGAACATTTGTTACAATTTGTGGATAGCTTCAGTGGAAGGTAAATATGGGATTTCAGAAAAAAACTCWTAACTAGCTTCAGCAGCATTTTATTATGTTGAAGTTTATGCCCAATAGTTTTATTATGTCGTCATTTAAGAGACTGGGAAACTGAAACACAGGCAATGAAAATGTCAAGTTGAAGCTATGAATTCATTGCGCTTGTAGAATTTTCCATCTGAAGAAAAGTGATTTCCCTCAAGTGTTGTGATGAACCCTGGGAGATCTGGGAGTAATAACAAAGTTGGCTGAGTTTCAAGGAAAAGTGCTGGTGGTTATGGTGGTTGAGTATGGTGAACAACGTGTAGCAACTTCAAGCTCCACTGCTCTTGTCACCACACTGGTGCATTTGGAGAGCTTACTTATGTCAGTTTGCAGGGTCTGTAAATGTCCTCTTGATCTTCTCAGTGTCTGCCAGGCTTCTCTTGAGCTCATCACATGAATATGCCTTTGCATAGTTTTTACTGAGAAGCTCTCTCTAAGAAAATGTCCCAACTGTTACTAAAAGCTATAGTAGATTTGAATYGGCAAAGGGATACTTTATTTATTTATTTTTCTTCTGGAAAATCCTTGTTTGAAGAAATAAAAGTTGCTTAATCAGTCACAGACTTTGAAAGAAAAACACTCTAAGGGGACTAATAGCCATGKAAGTGAATCTTCAACTCTACTGGAACGTTTTACAAGAAGTCTAAGGCCTTGCAAAATTTTGTCAAACTTTTTCTTTTTTTTTTTTCTTTTTGTTTTCTTTTTAAGACACAGCTTACTATTTAATAGAAGCTTCTGCTCCTTGTGTGCTCCTTGTGCATAAGGGTCCACTTAAATGTAGCTCTCTTATGCTTACGATAAAAATCTTTTTTACACTATAGCTTTGTAGGCAACCATGAAGTTCTTCCCCATCCTTTCCCTTAGTGAAGTTGATTTGTAACTTTTTTTCAAAATGTGAGAAACAGATTAATTGAAAATAAGAAAATAAATAAGCAATGCAGCCAAAAAGCTAGACTGGCAAAATGTTCTTGCTGCATGCTAAGCTTTGCAGGAGGCATCTGAGTGGATTAAGACACTTTTAATTACTTGGCACKGGAAATCTCCATCTCAGGTTTAAAAAAAAATAAAAAGACTTGGAAATTTTTGCAACATCAAATTTCTCCATTAATTAGGGTGGGAGCCATGCAGTTCAGTAGTTTAAGCCAAGGACTTGCCAATAAAAATGTAGTGATGTTCTAATTATGTAGTTTTTATAATTTTCCATCATATTTATTGTTTGTTTATTAGTAGTGTACAGTAGATAGTTTGGAAAGTGCAAATCAGATTTAAAGCTAAGTATTACCTTTAATTCTGCTTGAATTTTTACAYGGAAATCTTGCAAAAACTACCTTTTTTTTTTCCCCTTCTCTTCTCTATTCACTTGAGTGTGTCAATAATTATTCAGAGAGATATTTGTGTCTTCACTCAGATGAACAGAGCAGGTCTCTTTACCTGCAAAAAGAAATTCTCTTGGCTCTGGTTTTGAACTTCCTAATGGGCTGAGGCTGACTGAGTTCGTTTGGAGAACCCTCCTTTGATTGCACATTTTGGACTGACTAATGACTAGTTTTGTTTTTACTACTCTTAGCAAGAACGGAAGACTTAGAAATACTGCCATGAATCTAAAGTGTAGGCTGTCCACAACTGGCCCATATGTTGGGCGCCCTAAACCCATTTTTTTTTTTTTGTCTCCTATTGTGTATTTGCTCTTTCTCATTGTGCTGGCAGTGGAGAGATGGTAGAGTGCATCCGCTGTTTTGTTCTGGCACTATGTTACCAGAAGATAGAAGGAAACCACCACTTATAAGTTCTTTTTCAAAGTTCTTATACTGGGTYAAAAGTTCTGTGACTTTCTGGCCTACTGAGACTGTGAAAATTAGAGCCAGGATGCCCATTTACTACAGCTCTTCCTTCTAGGTTATTTTGAATTCCTAGTCTGGTTAGGATAAATTTTACTGCCMTGTATTGACACTGAGACTCAAACTGATATTAGTGAGCATGAACTTACTCCCTGCTGTCTTGCACCATGCTGATTTTGTTTGCTCATGTGAACTTTTTCTTCCTTTCCAGTATGCAGTGGAATTAAGAAAGGGAGTTTGCCTTTTCCTTGTGTTGAGAAGGCTTCCTATTTGTGAGGACCCTTCTCCTGGAAACCCAAACTGATAATTGTTTCTTCTCTAGCTCACAGGGAAGGACTTTGCCTGAATTCAGTGACACTTCAGATGGCTCCTTCAGGATGTGTTGACTGGACACAGTAGGAGGTACAAATCAAAGGCAGTCAGAAGAGGTAGAGTAGACCCAAGTCATCTAAAAGTGTAAGTACTGTGGCTGACATCAGAAGTTGTGTAAGGACACTAATTATTATCATTCTAATCTGATATGAAAGTCAAATAATAGATCGGAGAACTGATATGTCCATAAAAATTGTGTATAGGTTGCCAGAGTCACCTGGCTCCAAGAACACACAGTTCTGTTCCAATTAACTGAGGGAATAGCTTGATAYTTCACAGTTTGGAGCAGCCTGATCATACTAAAGCAGTGATTATATTCTCTGCTACAAAGTGTGYTTAATTTCAAACTTAATTGTCTCCACATTTCCGTTTCTAATTAATCCAGATATAGAAATGCTATAGTAACAGGACAGCATGTTCTTTGAGGAAATAAAACGTGGTACAATCCCATGGTACCAGAGCAATCTGATTAAAGAGATGTTTATATAACACGAGTCTTTAAAAGTACTTCTGTTCTTGTGATGTACTTTCAATTTTAAAGGACATATGAGAAATATTCTTTTATACTCATTCTGTGTTTTGGGATTTTCATCACCTCTACTTTGTCATGGAATTTATGGAGGGGATTGAAAATTTAGCAGCTTGGTAGCAGAAGCTTTCAGAGTAGGAATCCAGTTTTCAGTAGGAAATTTCCACCACTGGTGTCTGCACAGGGGATTAGGTGTACCAATCTTCTTACAGTTAACAAGTTGTATTTCTAATTTGTAGCAGGCGMTTCTGAGAGAGTGCCTGAAGGTGGCCAGGACTCAGGCCAGGAGGTCAGCCTGAGAAAGCAGCATGGTTTTTTTTTTTCCACCAGTGATTTTGCATGTTTTGAGCCAAAGGGCTGCAAGTGCTGCAGTTTCCGTGCATCTGAACTGCATTGAAGATGCACTAGAGGGTTATGTGTCTGGCTGTAACCTTAGAAAACTCAAAACCTGTAGGTGGGTAAAGACAAGACTGAAATAGCTCTGAGTATTTCTTTCTATCTAAAAAGAAAACTTTGTACCAGGTAAGGAGCCTTTTTTCTTCCTTTCCTGCCCCCCGACCCAGCTGCACATGTGCTGATTCTGAAGGGCAGAGCTATGATTGGTATTTTGGTGTAGATTTGGAAGTATTAATAATGTTGATMTATTGAAGCATTCCTAAGAGAAAATAGGAATCACTTTTTAGTTCCAGCATTTACTTTTAGTAATGCTAATAGGAAGTGAACCACAGTTAGCTCTCTGTGAAAGCAAGATGAGAATTAAATCTAATTTTTAGCCTCACTGGTGAAAACTGAATGCCCTTTGGATATTTTATTTATAAACTGAATTGCACCCCTCGATACAAACCTGCTAAACTGATTTTGCAGCCATCTTGGGAAAAGGAGCTGGCTTTTCTCCCTTCCACCTGAAAGCCTTGATCCTGCTGACATCCAGCTGCTGCTGCTTCTGAACATATTGCCTYCTAAAGTCTAAGTTCAGAGAAAATTGACCTTTTCCTTTCAGCGTGTAAGCCAGATGAGTTCTTTAATAAGAAGAGAGCACCACCTTGTGTTAGCAAGTCACTAAACCCCTTACCACCTTTGTGAACATTTCCCCACGTTGAATGAACTTGCTAAATGTGCACGTACTATTTCAGATGTAGCAAAAGGCCAAGAAAGACAAAAGATACAGATGTAGACATGAAAAAATGGATGTGTTTGTATAGGTCGAGTGCCAGAATGTTGTGTCTGTGCACACATAGACACTTAAGGCCTGTTCTGAATTTACATTCTTATACAGAGTTTGAATTTCTAGAATCTGTTCTTCACTGCTTTATGGTTCATGGAGTATTTTTTGGGGAGATCAGCTGCATAGATTGGACTGTTTGCAATGAGTGTGTGTATGTATTTTGTGCTTACGATAACTAAAAYCTTACCATATTTGATCATATGTGCTCCATCAAAAGGTAGGTGAAGTCTGAAACATTTCTTTCTCTAATGTGTTTTAMGATGCATTTTACATTGTATATATATTTAAAAAAAAAAAAAAAAGCCTTTGAATAAACCAGGGTGTGGTGTCAAATTCTTCCTCTGTGATCTTCAGCAAAATAATTACATGACAATTTTTAAGAACTTGAGTCAAAAGCCTAGCAGCTGGGAGTGATATTTAAAGTGTCTTTTAATTACTTAAAAAATGAAGATTGTCAGGTGTGCTTAAATGTTCAACTTATTTTGACTGTAGAAAGAAATAGCTTTAATAGTGCCAGCTTTCTACTATCTTGATAAGCAAAAATGCTTTTTTTCAGTTACTTATTCTCATAATGTAGAGATATTTCACTTCGTCTTAACTGTTACCAAGTCAGCTAGGAAATTGTTGCAAACAATATTTTGTTTAAGTTTTGCATAAAAATAACTTATCTGAGCACAAAAAGTTTGGAGGATTTTCTGGCTGCTATATGACATGCATTTCATCTTTTTTTACCCAGCTAGTGGATTTATATTGTTATTCAAGCCTAATCTTCCCGTTGTGAAGTATACAGAAAGGGATGTGTATGTGTTTTCATATTTCTTCTTTTTGTTTGATTTTGTTTTTGTGTGTGTGTGTGTCAAGTGGAATTTTCTCAGAGCTAAATTATCAGGGCAGTCTTTTTGTTTGGATCATCTCTGCTCTTTGTGAAGTTCTTTTCTAATGGACCTGCATTCAGACTAGGAATTGTCTTCTCTCCTAGCAGGACTAGGAGAGTCCCACTTCTCACCTATGTGGGACTGAGCCTATCCAGAAAGATTACCATATGATAGTGCTGGTGGAATATGAACAATAAATGTCTGCATTTTTAAAGTATTTATGGARAAGTCTGAGTCCAAACTGAAATTACATTGTAAGTGGGAAGGCAGAAAAACAAGGAGAAAAGGGAAAGAAGTTCTCTGAAACGGAAGTAAAAGAAACAAAAAGAAATTTATGGACTTAATATATTTGGGTTAAGAATATTTTCCCATTAATTAAAAGAATACATGTAGAATGAATGAAAAACACATAAATCTTATATTTCTAAGAACTTTGATAGAGATCTTGATGTTTAAAAGGGTGACTACGTTTCAGAGTTAATTATTTGATCTAAGAGACTGAGACATGATATATAACATGGTGCCCAGCAGTGAATGCTGCATGCATATAGAGTGTAGATCTGTATATAGTTACGCAGCTCTTGCTTTGAGAATTTGCCCTGAACCATATAACTAACCACAGTGGTTGTCAGTCTACATGTGTGTTCCCTGCTGTTCCCCGATTCCCGGCATGTGTTCCCAACATGTGTTCCCAGAACTTCCCAGCTGTATACTATCAGTTCTGCTCTGAATCCTTTGTAATACATCAGATAAAGCCTGTTTTCCCACCATGGAGGCACAGTAGATTGATGCTTTTGGCGAAAGGAGGCAGAAATGCTGCAGGTTTTACTGAGATTTCTTAGGCAGTTGTGGTGTATGACTTGAATTTCCTGTATTTTTTTTTTTTTTTAGGGTACGGCCATGATAATTTAAATGTCTTGTCCAAAACATTATTTTGGACACCTGTATTGAACTTCCAATGCAAAGGTGCCAGACATGCCGTTTTTCAGGAAAGAACTGGAAAAGGTAAACTGCTTAGTGAGATGGTTTTAGGTCAAATACTTGTGCAGAGCTCAAGTATAAGCAAATGTTGCCATTCGAATATTTCAGAATTGCTTTATAGTAATAGACTAGAAATGTGAGCTCACTTTGTTCTAGAGTGCTCTGGAAGCACTCTTTTGCATTTTGCTATGATTGATAAATATGAGAAAATGTGAGAGAAAAATGTTAGTATCAAGAGGTGACTTTTTTGAAATATTGTGAAGCTGTTTTCCTCAAAATACAAAGAAGAGATGCATAAAAGTTTTATCATAATTGTGTGATATATCACGTTCTTATGTTTACTGGGATACTTTGAATACATTAGCTGGGAAAGCACCCTGTTGGTAGGGAAAATAGAAGCTGAGATAAAAATAAAATCTTGTTCAATAGATGAGAACTGCATACTGTAAAAGGTCACTGTGCAGGAGTGTATACAGTAAAACAAACAAATCTTGWATTTATGCCTGCATTGAAATCAAGATACTTCTCCCAGGAAGAAATGTAAGTTATAATATTGTCTTGTAGTTCCTAAAGTTTGTAATTTGCTCTTATTTCTAGCACACGTGGAAAAATGTGTGCACTAGGAATGGATGGATGGTAAGCAGTTTGCATTAGAACTGTTTGCTGTGAAAACTGCTTGTTGAGGTGGGGAGGGAAAGCTAAACTAATCTCAAGCTTCCTTTGGGAAAGTTTTCTCAGTTGTAGGATGGTCAGGGGGAGTCCAGAGGAGCATGTAGTGGGGTGCTTATGGTGTTTCCTTGTCATGTGGAGGCAGATTCATTTTCCTGTTCACAGAAGGCAGGATCTGTGACTGTGCTGACCTCCAGCCTCCCCTGGGGAGCTTCCCTTTTTGTCCTTGTGTCTTCCATCCCACTTAACTATAGCTGTATATTTGTTTCTTGAGAAATAGCATTAGACCTGGTATAGAGAAATAAAACTCTTTGAAAAATGAAAAGGAAGGGAAGTTTAAGGAGGAAAAAAAAATTGATTCTCATTCAACTTGGTGTGGCATATCTTCCTGTACTCAGTTTTATAATCCCAGATGAACATAAGCACCAAGTGCTTCCTCACACGAAATTCTGTAGAGCCCTGTTCCTTGCAGAGACTTGCAAACCAGCACTGGAAACATGGTCCTAGCACGTGCTCACAGTACAGCACAACCAGGGAGGTATCTGGAATTTCTAGGGTTTATTTTTGATCAAAGCCGTGCCTGGAGCTTAGTGAGCCAAGACCTGTAACCTCTTTTTCTGGTAAACAGACAATTTTATGCAAGATAACACAAAATAATGATTGGCAGAAGAACCCCCAGAAAAGCTCCTGCTGATGGAGCCTGTTGCCTGGCCCGTTCCTCCAGCATGGTGAGCTCACTGTGTGGAGATGTGGGGCTTGCTCACTCTGCTGCACTGCTCTACCAAGGGGAGAGTGCTTGTGTTGGCCCCATGGAGGCTGGAGGAGGCTCAGCTGTGTCCTCCCATGGAGGTCTGGGCAGCACCCTAAGCCCATGTGCTCTAGGGTCTTGGCCTGGAGGGACCCTTTGTGCTGTGGTCCTTGCTGGGGCTGAAACTGGCCAGCTTGGCTAGGGTTGATAGAAATGAGACAASCTGGGCTGCTGGTCTAAGGTTGCATGGTTAACTGCAGCCTTAGAGAGGCAGTTGGTTGCTGAGCTCAGGACTGTGTCAAAGGTTACAACTGATGACCACGATCTCTGTCACCTTCCTCAGAATTTGAGAAATTCCATTTAAAAATTCATCTCCAACAATGTGCTGATCTGAAAGGTATAGAGTAATTCTCAAGCATTGCCTAATATCTCTATTGCCTTATTTTTTTTGCTCAAAATTTGGTGATAAATGTGCTTTCAYACACTGTCTTATTTCATAGGATACACCCATTTTTCTGATTGCAAAAGCCACACAAGAAACAATAATTTGAAATTCATTACAATGCCAGGGTTTATATGCTCTCATTAAGCATTAATTGGTAGTTGATGGCTATTGCTATTTTTAACACCATTAGTTCATAGCAATGTAATTAGTGATGCTAAGTACAGGATCCACATTAATAGCATTACTAATTGTGAATCTGGAGATAGAAACACAAGATGACTGGTTAATTTCTAGGCAATATCTCATGATAATTGGCTATAGGACATTTGTGCTGAAGTAGAAAGGTAAATAATTTAAAATCTTTTCTTTTAGTTTATGCTGTACTTTGAAATACTAATATAGTCAGTTGCTCACATTTTAGCCTTGTAAAATACAATGCCATTAAGATCTCACAGCTTCTGCAGTTATTAATTGTCATGCTTCTGAACTCTTTCATATATTCTCCTAGCTGTGAATTAAAAARAAAAAAAGGCAGGAGCAATAAACCTACAGCTGTAACCTTATATTCTTGAGAAATTCTTTTTTTTTTCCTTATCTCCAAAACAGTGTCAYATAGGCAAAGAGTGGAGGTGTAAAGATAGGTCTTTAATTATGTAATGTTTAGATGTAGATGCTTACTGATGCAAGGTTTTTTCCATGGGTTTTGTAACAAAAAATAGGTATTATATATCCTGGATATTAGTAAAATAGTGACTGTGATACTTGGGTTTTAAACAATTTTTGTTTCAGATGCTATGATAGTTCTTTAGATGTAAAAGTTCCTGTGCGCAAATGTCCAAAGTGCTTCTCAGCATCTCCATAAGGGCTTTCATAGAGCTGTGTCGGTATTAAAGAACCCTCTCAAATATTAAAAGAGAAGTTAACAAATCAGTATGAGCTTTTCAGTTCTCAGCAAGTAGGAGTGCATGTCTTGATTAGGTCCTGAGTTATATAAATAGTATAAGAACTTATATTAGGGAATGGATGTGTGTGAAAGCAAGGCTGAAAAAATTAATGATGCATCTTTACAGCCTTACTGAGACCTCATTGATTTCCATGGAAACCTTTTCATTGACTTCAGTGCGTCTCTGGAGTCTGGTGCTAGAAAGAGTGACTGGCAGATAGCGAGGTGCAGGCTCTGCTCTTGCCTCCCTCTTGCCTGTCTGCCTTGCCTGGGGTTTTGGGAAGCACCACCAGCCTTGCAGGGCTGCTGAGATTTTGGGGAACATCCTCCTTGAGAGAGGTTCAAATCTGGAGCTATTTTCTGCAGTGACGTAGTACTAAAACCCTTCCCAAGCTAGAAAGCCTGATGTGGTGATAGTACTGCAGATACCAATCTGTTCTTGCTAAGCCAGCAAATGAAAAACATAAGGAAAAGGCTAAACTATTTTTAAGGATTTTTTTTCCCTAGGAGTATCTTTGCTCCTTCTCCTGAGAGAGAGAGAGAGAGGTGTGTGTGTGTGTGTGTGTGTGTGTGTGTGTGTGTGTGTACACACATGCATATACACGCATATATGTATATACGGTGAAAACCTAAGAGTGATTTTGAAAGACTTCTCCCTCTGGATTTTTTTTTCTATGGGGATTATCTCCTCATCTCAACTGGGAATAATGTATTTTTATAAGAACAGAAAGATTATGTGTTTCTGAGTTTACAKCAGTACCATTCCTCAGGCTGATTTGTCCCACCTGGGCTGCTGATTTCCAGCACAAAATGCTGAGAAAAGAAGCCATAACACCAAGATTTAGCAAGGGATTTGTTCTCTGGTCAGTGGAGGACTTACTTGCATTCCCTGAGCAAATACATATCCTGAAGGAAAAAAAATAAGAATACCGAAGTACTAAAGTTCTTTTATTGAGACAGAGGATGCAAAATGCTTCATTATATTTTCTGCTTGGAATGTGACCTGTATCAGGAACTCCTCAGAAGTAATCTTGAAAATCTATAGGAGTGGAAGAGTGTGTGTGTGCGTGTGTGTGTGTGTGTGTGTGTGTGTGTGTAGAGAGAGAGAGAGAACACCTTTTTAGCTTTATCAAGGCCATTATCTATTTATTTACTGTTAGTTTAACACGTGACTGTTATGTCACATATAAGAAAACATGAAGATAAGCTGTCTTATTTCCATATTGCTTGTTTTTAAAATCCTTCTGTGATATTGTGCTCATGAAAGGAAAAAGAATTGTGTTCCTCAGTGAAAACTCTTCCAATACATTGTTCCACATTTGTATTCAAGAACCATTTCTTTTCYTGGTTTCATGTACTTAAACATACTGCTTTATAAATTCTTTCGGGCTGCAAAGTTGCTACAGGTGCTGGAAGGAGAGCTGGTTTCCATTACGTTAATATAAGGATTGTTAACTACATTTTCTTTATGATGACGGCAACCCCAGCTGACTTCCACATTTGGACTGAGTTAAGGAAAGGGTTCATGGTAAAATGAAGCCTGGRGTCTGGACACGATGAGAAAGAAATCTCTAGGGTTGTGGCCAAGCCTAATTCTTTATTTTTGGCCAGCTCTCGCACACTAAGAAACCTCTGTTCCCTGGGCTGTGGTGCTGGGGACGGGACTCYTGTCTCATGAGCTCAATATCCCGTCCACCAGCCTAACTGGACTTTGCTGTGTGGAGCTGTAAGCAGGGAGTTTATGGTGGTTGTGGCRCATGTAGATAGCAGCATATGGGATAGATTTTGCTTTGTTGCATATATTTTCAACTATGTTTACTTCAGGATATCTTTATTTCTGTGGGATATCTTTTTGTTCTTTTCATTTAACCTTTTTCTAAGTTTCCATTACAAATAGGTGTTTCTCAAAATTTGATAGAAAAAGCCGCCTAAATGTATCTGTGTTTATTTTGACTGAGGCCCTCTGACTCACTTCATAAACTTCATGAAGTGCAGCTTAAAAAATCTCTAACCTAGTGCTATTTTGCTCTATCTTTTCCCAATTAAGTGGATGGTTTCCTAAGTCAGGTTGGATCTGGATATTCAAGCACATTTAAAGTTTCATGAATTTAACCTGCCCATCAAACACATTCTGTATCATTGGGGCAAGGTGTGATGTAGATGAGCATAAAAGTTATAAAAGTTAGAATGTTTATTCTCACAGYAAATTTTACTTCAGAATTTCTAATGGATTGAAACTTCAAGTGATCCTGAGTTTTTTGGKTTTTTTTGTTTGTTTTTTTCTCCCAAGATGCATTTTGATTTGTTTGAAACTCTGTGCTCTGAAAGATATTGAAGTGTCTTATGCTGATTTTTGACTTCCAAAAAACAGTGTGTTAAATTACACAGTTTGTAGCAGAATGTCAGAATGGGGGGAAAGGCTGTTTTAATGAAAATCCTTTGTAATCACTTATAGAGGATCAATATGAAGTATTTTCATTACTGACAAAAGAATTTATTCTGTAACTCCAGATACTCCAGAACTCCATTTTTTTTGTGTCAAACTTTCATTTTGTTGTTTTCCTGCAGAAAAAAATGTACTTCTATATAAACCAATCAGTCTTAGCAGGGACCTGCTGTTTGTAAGGGACCAAAGGACAAACGCGGTAGTGGGAGGAGAGAAAAGGAGAAAAAAGGAAGAAAAGACCCTAGTTAGACTTAGCTGCAGTGCTTGGAACACGGTCTGGCCAGGTGGAGTGCTGTGAATGAAGAAGGAAACTGTAGCTGATATATTAATACACAGATTCATAGCAAGACATGAACACGYTTATCAGTGCAGAGCCCCTTCCTGGGATCGTATATAGCGTAATGGGGGCTGATGTGCGCGTAGCTGGGCCGCAGGCGGGAGGCTGGGCTTGTAAGCAGTGATTTATGGTCTACTATAGGTGACAGGGGATGGGGAAGGGGGCTGGAAGGGAAGCGCACCCGCTGAGGCCCTGGTGAGCTCTGCTGGCCGCTCTCTTCRGGAGCGAGGAGCCTGCGGCCCASCGAGTGCGGAGCCCGGYGTGTGCGTGGGGCAGGGGAGCCCGGCGTGTGCGTGGGGCAGGGGAGCCCCATGGCCACAGCGGGCACGCGGCCGCCCTGCTCCAGGGCTCCCTTGCCGGTAGATGTCTCTGCAAGGCAATAATTTCAACCTGGGAAATGGCTCATGTTAGAAATGCAGCTATTACAACTGCTGGAGATGTGTGTAGGTAACAACACATGCAGCACATGCTTGTCTGTATCATCCGGAATATCCCTGTTACTCAACTTTTCCTTTCCTGGTCTTTCCTGGTTAGTCAGAGTCAACATTAGCAAGGACATGCTGCCTTGCTCTGGGTTAGATATACTCTGGGTTGGGTCTACTGAGAACTGCTTTCAGTGCCTTGCACCGTCCCATTCTGTCCTGTTTTACTACAGAATAAACACTGAGCGTGTGGGTATTCCTGAGCAAAACTAGGTAACTTGCACCTAGGGCTTGGAATGTTTCCTTAGCCCTCAGAGTAATTCCCTGTGCAACCTAGAGTTGTGCAAACTTTTTATTCCAATTCCTGAATAATCTTCATTATGTTATCGTRAAGACTTTTAGTTTTCTTAATGATAAAAGACAAAACTGTAAAATTTGTAAGTAATCACATTTACAACACATCACCCCATCTGTGTCTATTTTTGTTACTTGTATGTTTTAAGCATTTTTTGGTGGACTAGAAAAAAAAATAGTTTAAAACAAATATTTAATTAGGATGGAGATCTCTACTTGTTTTTAATTTTGCTGGTGTAATAATTTCTGTGTCCTGTAACAAAGATTCCAACTTGATTCACGCTGAGGCAGAGTTGACTATGAACCACTGTGTTGCCTGATCTGAAAAATAATCCTTTAGAAAAGTCTGGTGTAGGTTTAAACAAAAAAATGCTTTTGTTTGAAGTAGCATAATAACAGTGTTTTCTAAAGAGCATCACCCTAAAAAGCTACATGACGGCTAATGTCTTTGATAGGAGTAAAAGAAAATCTGAATGGGAAAAATGCATCCCTGGAGAAACAATACGTGTGCGGTGCTTATTGCCATCTAGTGTTCCCTTACCTTTATGACATTGAATGTGCACAGAAAACAGGAGCCCTCTCCGTTTCTGTTCATCCTTCTCTTTGCTTAAGCTACAGTCTTAAAATGCTTGTTTGGTTGGAAAGGGAAAGTTCATTTAAACTGAACAYTGCAAATTTTGTCCTGTTCACATGTGATCTGGGTGATGTATTAAATTGCAGAGGGAGAGGTACAGATATGTGTATGTATGTCCTACTTCAAGATAACATAGCCAGGTTAGTTGGATGGATAATGGATAAGCAGCTTCACTTTTTCAGAATTTTATCTTAAAATGCCTTATGAAGAATACAAATTTGAAGCAAATTTGAAGCAAATATTCCACAGGTTATTTACTGAATTCTCAGAAGAATTCCCAAGAGCACTCTGCTGTTAAATCAATTTGGAGAAATCCATTGGGACTGACTAGTGTGTGTGTGTAGTGTTTTTTTTTTTTTTTTTATATGTGTGTATGAGATCTATGAATGAGTTAATAGACTTTTTTTAGTCCCCAGTTTCAGGAAGTATGCTTATCACAAACATATGTGTTTTAATTATAGTATTATTATTGTAAGAGATGCTATTTATATCTGAATAACACTTAGCAGTCCCAGTCAAGATCAGAGCTCTAGTGCCGGGTGTAAGGTAGCAGTGCAGTAGGCTGAGTGCGCAGCTAATGAATCTTGRCACGTGTTTGAACTGTCACCGGCAGCTTCCAGGGTGGAAGGGGGAAGGAAATGAACGTAATTCYTCCTTACAGGAAGGGAATAGAAGGTGGGATAGAAGGTGACATAAGGAGCAGGACAAAAAGGAACTTGTGGTTTAAACTAGAAACCCATATTAATCTTCTGGATCCAAACCTTGAGCCAAGCCAGAAACCATAAGTCTGTGAGGACTCTTCTTATTCTAAGTACTGTGTCAGATCTAAAGCTTTAATTCTCGTGTAGCTCCTAATACAGTCTCAAATCTTAGTGAATTATATATTTACTGACAAATGGAGCTTGGGAGGTTTCAGCATAGTGTTATGTGTTAAATTACTCGTGGTTCTTGAAATTTGTCTTTAAACATTCCCCCACAGGTATACTATGTTTGGCTCASCTCAGCCTTACCTTAACAGAGACTATGGAGATCTGTAGAACTCGAAGTTCTATGTAATTGTGTGCTAAAAATGGCAATAGGGGAGATATGCGTGAGCTTCTGTGGCTTATGTAGGAAGGGATGCTATATGAAAGTTATCACATACCCCTTTTTCTCTTGTATACCTTTCTATGATTTTTTGTGTTTTTATTTGATTTTTGGTTGATTATTTTTTCAGAAGATTTCAGCTGTTATATAAAACAATGATTTAGTTTTTCCGAGTACTATATTTTTCAAAGGGTTATTTTCYACCACATGCAGCCTTTTCTCGGATGTCCTTTTCTTTTATCTTTGTGCTTTCCCTTTTTCTGGTCTTCCGTGCTTCTCAGTTTCCATTTTCACTTTTTCGTCCAACAGAGTCGCTTTCTCTTGGTAGACTGGCCAACCATCCTAGATGGACACCACCAAGGAGCTCTGAAGTTGTGAGCTCTTTGGTAATGAAGCTTGATAGTTTTGCAAGTCCTGGAAATCCCTGTTGATAAGAAAAAAAAAAAAAAAATTGTAATGTGATTGAGAAGGCCCTTCCTGCTCTGAAGCTTGGTACACTGCTTGTACAATTGCTTCTTGCAATTGTGTGGTTTTGTGTTTTTACGACTCCCAGCATAGCAATGCTATTAATGAATTTCACATCACATATCCACAGGAATGCAAGACACAAATCAGACCTGCAGCGTTACGTAGCAKAGCTGTAAACTATCTACAGTATGAATGGGGTGAAGTGTCCCCAAACATCCCATCTGCCCTTGCAAGGAAAGCTTAGAGACAGTAAGGGCAGCTTGGGCTGGGCTGTCCTTCTRCAGCGTGGATGTCAGCAGCTGAAGGTCCAGGGCTGCAAAAGCWGTCAGCATGTGAAGATGAGATCAGCTTTAGCTCCCTAGCTGGCCTGGKCAGCTTAAATGCAGTGTTCTTATAATGCATACATTGCTGGCAACCTTCTGCCAAAGCTGGCTAGTTATATGATCGTAAAAATAGTACCTGTGTGCCATGCTAGGTGGTCCTTGTGCTGTGCTGCATGTTAAGCTCTAACTCTTCCATAACTGTTAAACCCCACTTTAGAGCAATAAGAAATATTCAGCTGGAGCAGAATTACACGAATTGTTCAGTGGAGAGAAAGGCCTGTGGCTTCTTTTGATGYATCACAGCTACTTCTGCAAACTTTCCCTGCAAGCTTGAGTGAAAGAATTTAACAAACATGGGTTACCCGCTCTTGCCAAGACTGATTAAAGAGGGAGATATGTTGTGCCTGTTTTGATGAAATTATAGTCTTAATGACAAGCTCTTGAAAACTGCATTAGTTTCCATTGGCTTGATTCTATAGGTCTATTTCATAAAGAAAAATCACTTGTTTTTAACAAATAATGGTCTTGGCTTCTCAAAACTCCTTTGAGGTGAGCAATATTAGCTAAACTGAGACAAAGATTAAGTGGCTTACATTCTCTTTTCTGAATTCTTTGACAAGCTGCCCAACCTCAGGGTCTCTATCATCCTCTCCAAATACTGCTCAGTATTTCAAATTCTGAAGCTTTACTATAGCCCGATTCTGTTACGTAAACAACAGCTATATTTTATTATTGTCATGTTAATATTTTGAATTAATTTAAAATATATTGTGGGTATAGTGGTCTCTCAGATATAT
>NW_020455458.1:948104-965301 GCF_003342845.1 Nothoprocta perdicaria
GTGAGAGAAAGAACTTGTCAAGAAGTAAATAAAGAATATCTAGCACCTACAGGGACGAGTTAATCTGTCCTGTTTTTAGTAAACTTATAGCTATTCCTATTGCCCCAAACCTCAGTACTTTTGTTTGTAATATAAACCATGTTTATTGCTTATCAGTAAAAAAGCAAAGCAAAACTAGAATGAGAAATACATCACCAATATAAAGTATTATATATATCTTTTACAAAAAATAAGAAGCATTATCTTTTGAGTACTTTTTTCATTCAGAAATCTGTAGCACTCAGTGTATTTGGCYGTTGATTTCAGAAAGAGCTAAGGGTATTCACAACACTCCAAAGTTAATAGAACAATAAAGAGAACAAATGGCTTTTGAGGCAAATTTGCATTCATTGTCAACCAAACATCATATATCTGTTTATAGTGCACCTCCAGTTTGGAGCTCCTTATTTTTATAAAATGTGTGCAGGTATACAAGTATTTCTTCCAGTACCAAGACAGACTTTATTAGTAGTAATTTTTTTAAGGTAGATAATATTCTAGATTTTACACCATCATTCCTAGCTAATTCCAATTTGTCAGATGAATAACAAACCGCTAGTTCCATGTATGTATGGCCCGCACACATTTTGTTAATATGTGGATAAATTCCTCCGTGTATATACCGGTGTCTTCTGTTTTCCTGCAGCAAGTACTTTCTTTGATTGATGTGCTTGGAAGGGATCCTTATCCTCATTCATTTTAATTGAGAGTAATGAATTTAGAGCTTTTATATGCACGATTGGCTCAGTTCCATTTCTAACTTTCCTCACCTTTGCTAAGAGCACAGCCAGCTCAGAGCTGCATTGGAAGAAGTTCAGGACTTAGWGCAGCATTCCTGGAGAAGACAGCATCCCATGAGGAGTAGCCATCTGTTTATAGACAGCCTGATATTTCCAAACAGATAAGATTTTTATAGGCAGCTTCTMCCTCCCCACCACTACCCCCGAGGAATCGCTAATCGGGAAACAAGMCTCGTCTCATCCCTGGTTTGCACAAGGTAGAGAGCCGTGTCCATGGTTATATCTCAAGTTCTTCTGAATTTAATGAGCAGGTTGGAAAGCACTGCTGTGCTACTGACTTTGGGGAAAACCATGCAGAAGAAAGTCTTGTCTGTCTTGTTGTTATCTCCTTTTAAGTGAATGCCACTGGAATAGAATGGGTGAAGTGTTATGCTGTGGTCCCTCTCCTTGTGGGTATAGAAAGAGCGAAATTGTCAAAGATCAAATGTATTTTAATTTCATGTTTCCCTATGGCCCCTCTAATCTTATATTTGCTTAGAAAAAACATATGTATTTTCATGTTCCTTTTTAATTTTGAAGGGAATACTAAAATGAATACCAAAAATTAGGAGTTTATTGATTTTTTTTCCATTTATAGAATCTTTGGAAAGAATGGCAGAGCCAGTACCGGTAACAGCAGCAATGTGATTGCGTCTCTTTGAAACAGCTCATCAAGTGTAAATGAAGCAATCAATAAAGCTGTTGACATCATCAATCAAAGCAGTCTTGTAGCTATGATGATGTATCCCAATTACCTAAGGTTACTTCTTAACCTTAAGAAAGGTAAGGACATGAGCAGCAGACCCCTCTGCTTTGCAAACTTCTTTTATTTTAGACTAAGATGTGGAAAAGGCATGGGGACAAAGTTAGCTGCAGTGAGTGCAAGAACAGGACTGTCCTTCCCTACTGGCTGGGCAGTAAGAAAGGACAGATTAAATTAAAAGCGTTTCTTCTGATGAGCTGTGTACTCAGAGGAGACGTACTTGTGGTACCAAAGATGTCTTTGGCGCAAATGCCCCTTATTTCAGTTTCAGCAAAGGGGTTGGTTGGTTTAGAAGCAAGCACATTAGTCTTCCAGAGGGAAATGCAGTGATGGTGCCTAATTCCAGGAACTCGGGACCAATTCTGCTGCTGTGTTGCTTTCCTGGTGGACTTCTGGGCTACTTGCTGCTGTCAAACGTGCGTCATGGTGAGACACAGGGATCCAGCCTCTCCTCTTACAGCTGGATCAGCACTGCCGTGCTATCATTAGTAGCACCTCGTTTTGTCAGTAAAGGTATCAGATATGACTCAGAATACAGAGGAGCTCTGAGTGAGAAGGTATTATTTTTACAGAGTCCCTTTTCTGACCATAACAGCACTTAAATGCTGGGTGTTGAAGTCCAACAGCTGTGATAAGGCTGAATTGTTTATTCAGTCCCTGAAGCAGCATTGTGAAACCGTTTATCATTATCCTACAATAATAACATAGACAGTTCTTCCTGAGTCTTCATTAAATACTCCTACCATTATTATTACTGTTATTAAATTCACATGTGGTTTCATCATCCGAGGGACCACTTGCATAGAAAGGTTGCTGCCACTACCTCTTTAAATTCCTAGATTGTGCAAAAAGCAGGAGAGTTTGCTTCCATCCCACYGCATATTTTGTGCATACTCAAATTCCCAGTTAACGGGAGGGTTGATGTTCTCCTTGGCTTTGTGGGGGAAGGGAGTGATGTTTTGCTGCTGCTGGAGCACAGTGCCTCCCACACTGGCGCTTGGATTCCTGCCGCTTATGCACACGCGCCAGGTTCCTGGCTGTGCCAGAAGGTACAATCTATCTCCAAATGAGTAGGGAAAAAAATGAAGTTGAGCGAAGTACAATCAAGCCTCTTGGAAATTAGTTAAACACTTAGAAGGGTGCATTTAAAATAAAACTTTCTGCAATCAACAAAATGCAGCCTTCATCATGTGTCCCTAGTCGGAGGCTTCTTTTGCTCTTGATGGCCATTTAGCTTTTTTCTGAGAAAACTATCTAGTGTGTTTTTGTCCTCAAAGTCAGTGCTTATTAACTCTTGAGCTACGCTGCCCTTTGATTTTTGTTTACCCTGTCAAAGCTTATTGGCTTTTGTACCTAGCTGCCATTCAGCGTGTTCAGGTTTTGCAAATACATGTGTGCARTGTTACATGCAATGTACAAATGCATTCTTCAAAGGAGATGTCAAAACAAGTTTCAGCTCATTTTCAGCAGTATCTAATTATAGATACATAATTAATGAGTCTGACATTTATCTTTCTTAACACAAARGACCATACTTAGAAATAAAAGCATTTTCTACAGTACATGCAATAGTTTGAGCATTAAGAGAATGTAGTTTAAAACAAGCTAATTTCTAAGGAAATAGAAGAAATAGTTCTTGGTAAATAAAAAAAAAGAGAAAAAACAGGCTCTTACTGCAGTTGCTCGAAGGTGAGATGTTATATCTTGTCTAAAATGACTGGTATCCAGTTACTGCAAATGAATGGTAGATTGGCTGAAGAAAAACAGAAATTTCATTAACAGAAAAGTCATTGTTCTTGGAAAGAAACTAAGTRCTGGAGTTACAGGAGTTTTAGATGAAAATGGGGGTCTTTTTAMTATTTATTACTTTTTTGTCTCAGTACACTTCAGAATACGTATAGACAGTATTTTTGTTAAAGTCGATTAATATCTATTTACGTGTTCTTTTAAATTTTAAAACTCAGAATAACATAACTGGTGGCCTAATGCAAAATTCTCAGACAAATTTTTTAATCTGTCTTTTGCCTGTAGTGTGGCCATATTGTGTACTAATATGCATCAACTCCTTCAGGAAGCAAGCACTGCTTAGCATCCCTTGCTACTTATAATAATTTTCAGGTKGGGCATCATGATTACTGTGAATTGTAAAGTATATTTTTTGCTATAAAATTTTGACTTTCTTTCCTGGGCAGGTAACTATAAAAACATCATGTTCAGCTCTTATCATACAGCATTATCTGGTTTTCAATGCAATAGAGAGATAGATATTTTATGATTTATAAAGCTAATATTTCTCTGGAATGTTGCATTGTATATCCTTTTTTTCTCCTTTTAATTATAAACTACAATACATAAAGTAAGAATGACATGACATCTGCCTTTTTATTTTATAAAGAGATAAGGGACATATTGGGTTTAATAATGTTAGCAATTTTTTTGGCTTAGACTTTGAAAGTGATGCTTGAGGGAAGTGAAGGGGTGATGGAGAGAGATGGCTTCCTATTTTTATCGAGGCAGGGATGCTTTTCCTCATCWTATGAGATAATAAATCTATTTTAACACTTTACAGAAATCTTATCCCATCCCTTCTATTCAATAAGATATAGGAAAAGTGAACAGCTGGTGAATATTATTATTATTATGACTTTTGCAGTTATAAGTGTGAAAGTTCAAGGCTCACTATTTCAGGCTTGCTTAATTTGAATTAGTTTAATTGCTTTTCAAATCCAGAAATAGTAATTAATAAGCATATTATGTTTTCATATGTTGGAATGATAATGCGCTTCTTGGAAAGATTTTGAAACTTCAGTATCATCAGYTGGTGACTTGCACATACCACAGATAATTTATAACACAGCACTTGGAGWTGTGGACATCTAAAGCCAGTCAAATTAAAAAAAAATGATATTGGGAACAGGGTATCTTGAGGATGTTCTTTTTTCTGTAAGTGGATCCAGAAGATCTGTAAGCATCCAGAAGCAAATGCCTTAGTTCTGTGCAACATAGCATGTACGGTGGCAGTTTACATGAGCTTTTCAATGTTTTTTTTTTCTGTTGTCTTTCCATATTTTGACACCTGATAGAAAACCACCTCCTAGCTTTCATTGAGTGCTAATATATAGAAACAAATTTGGCCCATTTATTTTTTTTTTTTTTTTTTTTTTTTTTTTACCTGTAGACAGTATGGTTTGGTTGCTATGTACAGATTTCTGGCACTTCTGACAAGAAGGCATTTTAGGTTCAGGTTGTTCTTTTAAATTGAAGGTAGCTTTTTCTTTCCTTCTGGCTCTGGATGAAGTCTTAGTTAAATGCCTATTTAAGAACTGATGAGTAATTTAAAGGATTTAGGAGAACATTCTGTGCTATTATATGCAAATTCATGCCATGCATGGCTCCCTATGTTATTAACCTGGCAGTCATTTCATGCATGACTCCCCATCTTATTAAGCTGGCAGTATGGAATATTTGATTTACTAAACTGCTATGAACTGCTTAGTGTGCTAATATAAGAATATAACTTTTAAGTTTCTTTGAAATAACTATTTTTGAAGCAGATTCTGGAAAACAATAACATTGCAACAGCTGTGCAGTTTCTAAGGTCTGTTCTATGGAGCTTGGCAGGACTGGTGGAGAGGTACCTGTGATTTGAATGAGCCATCCAGAAACCKCAATTGAACACCACCAAATTAACTGAAGCCCTTCAAAACTGGGTAAGCATTTAAAGCCCAGGTCTGTGGCATTCACATAAATGCAGAGGTTCTGGGAGTTACCTACAGCTCTTTGCAATTTTGAATCAAAAAGTAGTCTTGAACATTTTGAAAACTGTTTATGTCTAAGCCTTTTCCCCTTCCCTGGCTTCCCAAGGCTTCTGTTACCATAGCAGCGTTCACTGGCCATGGGATTTACTGGGGGGAAAAAAGGAATGTATATTTGTTGATTTGGTTCAATGCCAAATGGAGTTGGAATTATATATGCAGGATGTTAGATTCTTCCTTTAGTGTCCATTTCAGCTGGCATCTAATGTCATCCACGTAATTGCAAGCCACTCTGGCATCATTCAGCCAGCTGCGTAGAACAAAACAAAGAGAAATTTAGGATCAAAAGGAAGGAATAGCAATTTAAAAGGCTTTTAAATGTTGTTTTCTCTCTTTCTCAATCAGTAATACTTAAAAGCCTTTAATTTACCCCACCCCTTATCCCCCCTCAGACAYACACATAGACTCACATTTGTATGACTTTGAGTGCTCCTGGCGCGAAAGATAATATATGAGCAGTGAGCTGCCCAAGAAAATGTCATGAGCAAGAAATGAGGTCAGAAACATCCAAAACCAGAGCAGGGGGAATCATTCAGCATCTCCTGCTCATCTGATGGCAGCAGAGGGTGAATCGGCTCCGTGTTTACACCTCCTTCACGCTGAAGTTTTCTCAGTTATGGTATGTGCACTTTGGACTCGGAGCAGGCACCTGAATCGCGAATGCAGCAGGGTGCCATGCATAAGAGTATGGGACAYCAGGGACTTATTTACCTAGAAGGCTGGTGATTTTGGAGCGTTATATAAGTCTCTTCTGAAAGTGTTTGTGCTCTGTGGTACTTTTAGCCTTCGCACAAGCTGAGAATACACATTCAAGCGAGAGCTCTGTGGAAAGCAAACGTGTTGAAGAAGGCAGATGTGAAGGTTCTGCTGKGGCTTGACGGGCAGGTTGATGCACACAGCTGTGCAAGCAGAACAGGGTGAGCAGAGCTGTGTGCATGGTACACTGCTTTGCTTAGGTGACTGTGGTTGTGGAAAATAAAGGATGGGTGAAGTGTCTATCAGCATGCTCAGTACTGAGCTCTGCAGAGACCGCRTTGGGTCAGGCCTAGCAAGAGCTGCTTCTCTGCAGGCTGAGATGTGGAAGAGCGAGTGAAATGTGATGGTGCTGTGGCCTGYAAATGCTGTGGCCAAAAAACTGTGGCAGAAGATATTGAATGTGCCTAGTCRGCCACAGGTTTCTGAAATGAGAGTTAGTTCTCTTAACTGTATTAAATGTGTATGCGTTYTAGAGCGGGTTTACTTAATCTTACTGCCTTCTCAGCAAGATCCATCTGCTTAGCTCCTGCTCCTCACTAGGCTCATCAGCTTTTCCTTTTGTATTCGTTTTCTTCACACTCTTATAAACTCCTTCYTTCCCTCTTTAAGAGCAAAATGCATTTCTGCTTTCATTTTCAAGTGTGTATCTTTGCTGTGGTGGCAGGTTATTTGTTGCTGAATCTACTCTTTTTGTCAAAGCTGGTCTCTGCTTATCTTGCAGATCTCTTCTGGTCTGTTTGATTTTTATTTAGATGATTAGGTCGCCAGTCTGTAAATACTTACCACATTTTTTTCTCCATGCAATAGAGGCTCCCTCATTTTTGCCTGTTGTCAACCCTCAGCAGCTAATGAATTGGAATTATGAGATGAAATGACCCCTAGCAGTTAGTTCTGTGTGTGGACAGCTGGGAGAAGGGAGAGGGATTTCTTTTTTTTTTTTTTTTTTTTTTTTTTCCCTCCTATAACTGCTACCTTCATCATTTCCTCATGATTTTGCAGTCACTCCTTTCTGTTTTTTGGAAAACTTTGAATTCATGTTGTTCTCTAGCAAAAAAATAGCACAGGTTATTTACTGTGTATTGGTGTTTATACCAGAGAGGTGCTAGTGATGGGTAGACAGACTTGGGGAGATTTTCAGCTAGCCATTGTGACCCTGCGTTTCTGAATTGTCCAAGCTCACAGAGAAGCAAGTTATTGGCCTTGAGTACCATGGGGTTGCTACTTATGCCCATCTCAACTGATACACTGCTGCTTTTTTGCTGAGTAGGCAAATGCTTAAAGAATACAGTAGTCAAAGGTGAGTGTCTCTGGCTATAGGAAGCTTTCATAATTGAAGAAAAGTCGGTGACGCAGTAAGTGATGGAACAGTGGCTAACGAGTGAGCAGGAATGAGGCCGGAGTTATTAGCATGAGCTGGGAAAAGAAAATAAAAGCAATGTGAACTCGAGTGTCAAAAGCTTTAGTGGAAATCCTTATAAATGCTCCTAACCTGGAGCCTACCCCTGACACCTGAACTTCTACACTCAGCTTTTGTTTTTATAAAATATGTTTCTTCATGTTTCTGTATGATGTGCCCACACATAGATGGGACCCTTGCCACTGTGCTAACTAACCATGAAACAGGACAGACTCCATCTGAAAACTGCCAGTGATGGGCTTGCTAACTTGCCCAAGAGGTCCATGCAAATGCTTCAATTTAACAAACTTAGTTCAGGAAACMCGTGAAGTTGTAGCCTGGCTCCCTGCTGACTCACCCATGCAGCTCTTTGGAAGTCGGCCAGCTACAGCACKAGCTCTGGAGGTTGCTTTGCTGCTCGGCCAGGTGGGCTACCTCGCTCCGGAGCTGCCCAGCTTGCAGGCAGGTGGACGGCCTGAGGTGCGAGACAGCCCACCAGGTAGCCGGCGCCGCGATCGCCTCCCGCTTTGGAGGGGGTTTCGGCATTGATGGGCAGAATAAACCTGACACAGAAAAGACAAAGTTCTCTTTGATTGCTTTCTCCTCTCCTGCTTTAAATGTGCCGAAGACAAGGGCAACGCAACAAACTGAAAAGCTGGCAATGGAGCCCTGCGTCTTTCCATTGCAGTGTGTTTCCTGTGCATATTACTGAAAGCTGGAAAAACATTTTTGACTGGAGCTGTGATGCTCACTGTCCCTGTTACACAATTTTAAGCCTAGAAGCCAGAGGAGGATAAGACTAGGCCAAAGGCTTTTTGGACTTGGTAAAATGACACAGGTTTAGACAAATGTACRCTTCTAAACCTGTTTAGCAAATTCAGAGAAGGAATTATTACTGACATAGTTTTATAGGTTTAACCCCCAACTTTGCTCAGAGTGATCRTGATAGCAGCCACGCAGTCTGCAACATGGAAATACCTTCCAGAGAAGCCTCTCCCTGTTTGGCCAGTTAGTCAGTATGTGGAGGCCGGGCATCGCTCTCGGCTAGCAGCTGTCGCGCCCTTTGGCTGAACTGGGGCTCTTTCTGGCCATGCAGTGCAGCACACAGCTTGTGATTTTATTCTGTGTTTGTCTTTGCAAGGTTTTGTAGATGGAATTATTCATGCACAGTAGCAATTGTCAACTGATTGAGGCCAGAGCAATTCATTGTCTTGCAGGAACCCAACCTGATGTGGCCGTGTGCTGCTGGGTACTGCACCAGGATTAGCAGCTGCTGCTTTTAGCCAGGCGATGCTTTCTGCTGCTAGAAAAGCCCCTGCCAAGAGACAGTTCTGGATGTGTCAGAGGCAGCTGTTTGCCTGGAGAAGGTGGCAACATTGGTTTGCACATATGAGCAGAAGTTGATAACAAAAACAGAATATTGCCAAATGAATGTGGAAACATGAACTAAATTCTGAATTTTGTAGTAGGCTCTTCCTGCATGGGCACCTTTCTGTGCTTCTCTTTTCTTCCTAGTACAGACCACTATGCCTGGACTAAAGTAATAAGTATGTATGGGAGGACTACTCCAGGAAACCCTACTCTAGACATGGATGTTACTGGCCACAGCTTTAGTTTCCCTGTAGTAGCAAAATGCACGGTTGTTTCAAGCATACTCTTCACCTCAGAGAAGCTGTGAATGTGGGAATGCAGCTCAGGTAAGTGAGGATGCCCAGCCTACCATGCAGAACAAAACTTAGATGTTTACCAGCTCTCCCCACTCATCATCTGAGAAATGAAAATATTAATTCAAAACATAATATCCCTCCAGCTTCTCTATAGCTTCTTCTCATCCTCTTTCTCTTCCTTGCTTACTTCATGTACTTTCTCAAAAGAAAAGTTTCTAGAGCTGAGGACATGCGAAAAGGAGATTTTTCCCTGAAATCAGTGGGCTATGCTTTATGCATCAAAATGATGTGTTCAGGCTTTGCGTCTTAGATTCGAAGTTGGAATCAAATTCCCGTTCAGTGCAGGACAAGTTGGCTGCTCTACTGTTGGGATTTTCCAGACTGCTGAAATGCTTTAGGGCTCTTACGCTTTTGCAAGTGTGACCCACCTCGGGGGAGCATATGTGAGGATCCCATTCCAGAATCAGAATTAACGTTTGGGATCAAACATAAAAGAAATTGTTCAGCTAAACTGCAATATATGTATCCCAACATTATTCCTATAGGAGAAAGCTCTCTGATACTAGATGGGCTCTTTAGTCTAGCAGAAAAAAAGGTGTAATGAAACTGCATAGTTAGATGCTGGAGGCAGACAAAGTTGGTTTATACAGAGAGTGTAATTAAGCACTGGAACTGAAGGAGGTAAGATGCTGTACTGCATATTATCAGAATGGATTGTCTTTCTATAYATCAACTACAAGGCCTTGAGATGGAAGTAGTTGTGTTAAGGATTTGGCCTTTGCTATGCTGGAARCTGTTGACAACGTGGTTGCTCCTAAACTACTAAATATCTGAGTAACTGCTATTAACTCGGGCCATTTTCTAAACTAGTGATTGCTTTAAAAAAAAATTGGAGGGAAGTGCTTCTCTTTGGTTTGAGATTAAAGCTGAAATTTTAGCATGTTCTAACTTTCTAAGAAAAAAGTAATTTTTTGGAAAGTTGATTTCAATGTAATTGAGAAGAAATATTGTTTTATCCAAGAAAATATATATTCTTTCTAGAATGCTCAGCAGGTATAGWAATGTAGGCATAAGCAAAAAGAAAAGTAGATGGCAAAAATAGCCTTCACAGTGTCTTCTCTCTCTCATTCATGAGGCACTATTTGCAATYAAAGTCATCTAAAATGTAATGGTTTCAGTGCTGTTACATTTGTTATGATCAGAAGAAACTGCAATCAGTTCTGCTCCCTCGAACTACCATTTTAATAATAAAAAGTAAAAAGTATCAGTTCCATATAAAATAGCTCTAAGTGGCACTAGAGATCAGAGCAGTGAAGCATTGTTTGTCTTTCAGATTATGAACTTGTAAAGGGTTTCTTGATTATCCATTTTCATTGTAATATCATGTAATTAACTTAGCAGCATTCTGAGTTTTAATAAAAATTTGTGTGTTACTGAATTACCCAAACACATTTCATTCTTCTAGTTCTGCATGTAGGAGAAGTGTTAGCAATAATAAATATTCTAATCACTTTTGTCAAAACAAATTGCTTGCAATGTCTTTACTATTCTGCTAGTGAGAGCTACTTGTAGCATTCATTAATCTCACAATTTATGATTTTGGTTTCTAGATGGAGTGATTAGCATTTCTGAGCATTTATATTCAAACCACAAAAATAAGCCTTTTTCAGGGGTCACTGGAGGCAAATAATTTAAATGTCTAATACTTTGCTGAGTTAAAATATGGTGGTTCCTAACTCATTTAGCATATTCATACAGATGCCTTTGTCTTTTTAAGTGTTATTTGAAAACTTTAGTAAATGTATGAAATAATGTAGTCCCTGTTGCCCAAAAATCTTGCAGAGGTCACCTCTATGAACTTTGGCATGATGTTAGTTGAGAAATAAAATATCTTCCCTCTGTCAAACTGTGTTTCTTAAGTGAGAGCAGTGTATAAAGCCCCTTTGAGATATCAGCCYCTCTCAGTTCCATCATGAGGGACTCGTTTCTCTGGGATTTGCAAGTTTGCTGTATTTCAAGATGGATTTAAATGTTTTAAGCTAAATGGTCTGTTGTATAGATCGAACTTAAGTTAGATCCACATCAAATAGCTCTATGCCAGCTGGTGCTGCAATGTTGCCGATCAGCCTATTTAAATGCACCTACCCTTACCTTATACCCTCTGGATTGATGCAAAATGCTAAAAGATGTTGTTGAGGCTGTGAAAACCCTCTTCTATTGCTGGAGTCCGCGGAGAAATTGGTAGTAAGATTGCAGCAAGTGGTACAGTTCTGAATTGGGTTCCTCTAGCAATACCCCTTTGAAAGGGACATATATATTTTTCTTTCCCGTATGCATTAGGGTGGCTTTTGAAACTTTTTGAGACATATGGAAACCTTGTAGTCTGCAAAGGGAGGGATCTGGCTTGATGGCTCAGAAGAGGGATTGAGGAGGCTGTTGCTGCTGCTGGGCTTGCATAATGTTTTGAGCACTGTGGCTTTGTGTTGTTTTTTAACTGATCCAAYTCCCAGTTGCACAGGAAGCTTGTAAGGATTTGGTGAGTTCATTTCCAAAATACTATTTTCAATCTTTGCTAGGTGGTCTGTAAATCTGAAAGGTGGTCTGAAAACTTTTCAATGTAAATACATCCAAATACATAATGTAARGAACGTGACAAGAAAATAATGAGATGATGAAATTAAGAGCCTGACTATTCCCCATTATGCATCTATAAATATTCACTGCTTGTCAGTGGACATTAGGGAAGTTTTATCAGCATCAAATTTCTGTAGCAGAGAAGACAGTTGGGTTCCAGGTCTTCATCACTTCTAAACTCTGTGTAAAAGAAAGCTGTCAGAACAGCAGAGAGAGATCGGTGGGGGGTAATTTTTTTCCTTTAAGCCTTCAGAAAGGCACAGCAATGACTTTTTATAGTCTAAGTTCTGTCAGCTTTAGCACCCCAAATTCAGAGCAACTTCACTGATGGAAGTTGGCACTGYACAAGGGTGAGTGCACGGAGCTCAGGATCTGCCCGAGGGTGCTGTGGAGTGAAGGTTAACATTTGCAAAACCAACCCACAGRCACCGATCACTGATCAGTTCATGAGTTGCCTTGCACAAATTTTATTACTTAATTTTTCTGTGCTTTCCTCTTCTGTTTATTGTCTTTAATTATGTTTTCCTTAGGGCTTGCAAGCCTGGCAAACTTTGACTGCTTAAACAACTAATCCTGTTTACTCATCAGATTATTCTAACTTCCCTTTTGGACTGGAGTGCCTATTTTGTTAAATTCAATGGGAACCATTGCTGCTTAGTATCATAGTGATATAAAGTACTGTTTTTGTAAAGCGAAGCAGCAGCTTGTGTGGCCAGTTTGAATAATCACAGTCAAGATTTTAGAGCTATGAAAACAGTAACTTTTGAGGGGGAAAATACTGTAAATGACCTAATAACCAACATCTTATTAAGTTTTTAAAGCATGAAGATTTTGATAAGTGTGCGTCGCTTGTATTGGACATTGCATAAGAAAAAAGGTGTGAAAATAAGAACTGGATTTGACTAACACAGATTTGTCACAACATACGATGTAAGCTCCCACTAGACCTATTTAACAGCTTGTATTTAAGTGAGTGACTAGACAGTTATATTCACCCATTTCCTTCTACTCTTTCAATTGATTAAAAGTTGTTCTTCCTCATTGAGCAATTGYGTAACTGCCATTTGCACAAAAAACAAGAAGTTAATAAATCTTATTTTTTTTTATCATTGTGTGCACATTGTATGCATAATGCTTTAGACATCACTTTTTTTTTGCTAAGTGATACTGAAATTATGATGAATTTTATGAAACCTTGGTTACAGAATTTAGTCCTGGTATTTGTGGTTTAATGGAGGAAATTTTAGACACCTCTTTTTAAATACTTATCCTGGCTTTTTTGTTTTTGTTTTTCTTACTCCTGAGACACCCTCCCTCAACGCAGTCGAAAGTCAATTAAAATGAATAGCAAAACTGTTAATGTCATTAACTTTTCAGTGAGGCCCCTAGTGGGAATAGGAGCTGTGAAGAACTATCTCTAAATTCTCACAATCTGTAAAATTAGCATTCTAAATTAAAAATGATGAAGAGCACGCCCTTCTGGCACAGCAGATGAGCTTTAAAGACAAAATATTTGTTTGTGTTTATTTGTGTGCACGTTCACAATTTTTCTTAAAAGCAAGAAAATCTTAAGAAAGAATGAATATTTATTTATTTYTCTCCTCAGGAAAAAATGGTCATGATAACTTTTTAAATCATCAGGACTAATCCAAGTAAATGGCATACGGCAGAAGGAGCGTGAAARCTGACATGGACATAAGCATCCTTTCAAGTGAGTTTTTGTTGTTGTTTTGATTTACTCTTGTGAGGCAGGTATTTCTCCGAGGGAGGMAAACCAATAGGATTACTCATAATGGTAAAATAAGTGTGTATGTGAATGTTTGCAGACTTAGAGCTATAATGATGCAAGGCTACATAGTTATGGTAAGAATGGGAGAGTAGTCTGTTTGAACACCACAAACTTGGCCAGAAGTTTCAACACCAGTGGCAGTCGGTCATTCAGACATGTGTTTTACCTGAGAATAAGTTAATTTTTCTTGTCACTTTTCTTTTTTTGGGACTACTCTTGACAATATCAGTAAACTATTATATTTCGTTCCATTCTGTTTTCCCCGCACAGAGGCATGGCTTTTCAGAGTACTCGAGCAAGCCTCTGCCCTTGTGGGAGTATCACATACCCAYGGGGCATGCGTGAGACTCACAGAATTAAGGGACTCACACTGAAACATCATTTGAGACATTCAGGYAAGTAAATCAAGTTTGTATGTAATTTTAATTTATAGTTGAAGTATTTAGCTATTTCTGAGAGTTGGAGATAGAGGAGCACCCATACTGTAATGTTATTCRGAAAATGTGGGCTGACACGTTTTGAGCTTTTGCTCTGAACTCGAGCAATGGAAGCAAATGCAAGACCTCCCTTCACCTGGAGGACATTCTTCACACACTGTGGGGCACACACCTTTGTACAAACTTTCATAGAAAGATGTTTCTCAGCATAATTCCTTTCTTACACTTGTATAACACCAAACAGTATTGTCTTTTTGAGTTTCTACTCATTAATTCTTTCATTAGTGAGTGGGTCACCTCCTGTCGAGGTGTTTTCTTGAACTTTACCTCATTGGTGTGTGTTAATTTCTATTGCTGAATATGTTCTTAACTATGCAATGTAAGTTTAAAAAATATATATAATCTCAGTATGAACTTCTTCCCAATTGGGTAAATAGAAAGTTCTGTTGAAACTGCTCACCATTTTGAGATTTTTGTGGTTAGACTTGCAGGAAAAAAATRAGAATAAAATAGGAGCTTGTTTAATAGTGGCCTGCATCATTTACAGGACTTTCATGAGCTCTCCTGTCAGCTCACGTTAACCAGAAGTCATTGTCTCCACTGGAAACATTGACAACTAGAAGTGTTTGGTTGCACTGGGCCTCATTACTTATGTTTTGTTACCTTGTGATAATAAGATTTAGTTGGGTGATGCATAGTGGCTGTTTCTGTTGAAAGTGTTTGTGCTTGAAGCTGCCACGTCTCCTCGCATCGTTGCAGTTCTAAGAAGAGGAAAAACATATTTACTGGGAACAGGATGGGATGGCATCTGTGCATTTAAGTAAGTATTTAGTATGTTAATGGTGAGATAAAAAAAAATGTGCAGTTTATGCCACAACTGATGACATTGAGGGGGAATGTATCATGTCCACACCCCACTCTTGCTGTGGTAGAAGTGAGAGGCAAGAGAAGTGGCTGAGTTGAAACAGTGGCTTGAATTTTGTCTTTTTCTATCACAGCTTTTAATGATGCTTAAACACACATTTAATCTCTTTTTAGTTTTAAAACAGTAAGGAAATCTCTCATGAATGTGTCTGGATAACACTACAGACCATAAAAACTCCTTAGAAAAGAGATTTCTAATGAAAACACTGCCGCAAGATTTATTATAGTGGCTCTGAAATTGCGCTGTTATAATAAGGGTTAAGGCTCAATTGTTTGCTATCCAGAAGCAATAACTTTCTCATTGGAATCTGAAAATAAACCTCTATGAATAAAATGACACCGAAGACTTGTTTTCTTGAGACAGCTAGCCTTTCTGTACAGAAGCTATTCTGAAGTCTTGTACTGTAGTTCTGCTGAAAAATTACTCTCGCTTGCCAAATATCTTAATGACTTTTCTCTCAGCAGTTGGTAATGGTGAAATGTTATTCTAGTAACCATAATGTGTCTCATAAAACAATTGCATACAATATGTACTGTACTTCTATTTTAGCGAGCACTTCCATCGGGCTTGTACTGCCAGTAGCCATTTAACATTTCATAGCAAACTGCTTACTAGTCCTTCAAGTGTAATATTGCAGAAACAGTGAAGAAATGCGTGATTAAAAGCATTTGCTGTGAGTGGACCATTTAGTACTACCCTATCTTACAAGATAAACCAGCCTTCGTATATGTAGGCGCTCATCATATAAATGACGCTTCTATGTGGTCATTTAATTTTACGATCTCAATTCTCGCATATATTGCTAACATAAATATAGCATTCTCCTGCAGGGAGGTCTGCTGGGTATTATAAAATCAGTAAGACCTCAATGGGTTCAAATGGACATCTTTTATAATTATTGCTATAAAATTTCTTGACGATGCAGTTTGTTGTCCAATGGGTAAAGAAAATGATTTTCTGAAAGAATGGATTTCGACAAAGAGAGTAACAGAGCTTAGGCATTTGTTCCTATGTTCAAGTATGTTTAAATAATTTCCCTTACTCTTACCTATTGGATAGAAGCCAGTCGGTACCCTGGAATAACTTTTTACAATGAGGCTCTGGTTGGTGCTTGACTGYATTTTCAGTCGTTCTCTGGCTTGGCAAGACAATGAGCATATCTTGGGGGAAGAGGTTAATTTTCTATTTCATGCAATTAAATTCTATTTGCCCAGCAATTCTTTTTACGTGCTATTGAAGAGATGGGGGATTCTGAAAGAGGATGAGGGTGACCGACATATTCTCAGAAGCAGTTTGAGGGAATGCCTATTCTTCAGGACGATATTGTTGGCTGAAAATCATCATTAGGGTCTCTGTTACGTCTTTCTTTAAAAATGTTGCTGTTTGACCCATGTCTGGAAAAAGAAATTCTATCCTGTCTGTTCATATTTCCTTAATAAAATGGCTATTAACTTTATTTTAGAAGGCTGAACAGCCTTCAGAGCCTTAAATCACCTTCCGAGTGGTGGAATTTGACAGCTGAGTCCCTGTGCTCTGCAGTAGGGCAGTAATGCAGCTGTGCTCGTGGACCCTGCGGAYGGGGAGGACACAGCAGAGAGCAGAGGCTCTACGTTACTGATGAGGAGCTGAGCATTGGTGATATAAACATGGATTTCACCAAAATTAGTGATTCATGCTAGTTTGTGATCTGATCATTCTTAATTTGCCTGTCTTAGTGTGCACAGGGAAAGTCCATGCATGTAGGTATTCTCTGTGCCTTTCCCTTTGATTGTATTTTACAATATATGTATCACTTACATAACACATAYAGCTTCAGAAATGTGTTGCAGCTATCTGATTGTCCTGTGTCAGTAAGAAGGATATTCTGATCTCCAAAGCATATCCCCTAGACAGGCATATAACAACAGACATTTAAAGCTAACCATGTATTAGAGTGGGAAGTGAGGAGTGATATACGTTTGCCCTAGGAGTTAACTGGATGGTTACCACATAATTTTAGTAATGAACTTGTATGTTCACAGCTGATAAATAACACCACAGTAACCTCTGATAAGAGATAGGTAGCAAATAAGTTAATTTGTCACCACTCTTGTGTTCATTAGAAAAAGGTCTAAACAAAGGCAAAGCAAATGCTTTATTAATGTATCTGGGTTTTGGGGGTTGGCAGCTAGTATTTTTGACCTTTTTTTTTTTTTTT
>NW_020455458.1:965790-1008774 GCF_003342845.1 Nothoprocta perdicaria
TTTTTTCTGTTTAGGTGGGTGGGCAAAAGGGTGCTCCTAAAGCAGATACATAATGGAAAGAACTGGATATAGAACAAGGAACTCAAAGTTAGTGGAGAGATAGAAATAGGTTGAATGAATTTCAGATAAGGAAGTATAGAAGTGTACTTTTTTGCAGGCAGAAATTTAGCAAATATTTAAATTTGAATTAAGAATATCTTGTTTCAATCCTCAAATTACATAAATTGGTTTTGCAGTAAGGCAACAGCTCAGCTTGTGCATGTTGGTGGCCTTTTCAGCTGTAGTGTGAAGATGGAGAGGTCCAGACTTTGGTGCAATAGCTATTCTAAAACCCATGGAAAGCGTATTTTGACAGTTTCTTTTGATTTTGCTGAAGAAAATTCTGAAAAGATAACTTTGATCTCAACTTTAGCACTGTGATTTCAAGAGCTGAGGAACTATTGAAAATCTTCAGTGCRTTACTCTCTTGCATTTGCAGTCTACAACTCCAATTAATAAATTAAATATTTCTGTTTACTGGCCTAATCCTGGTAAAAGTTATCCTTTTTCAGTGGCTTTTTTCTGGCCAATGTCATTTATTTCATTTGTTGCAGTATATACATATGGCTAGTGTCATGGTCAGCAGTGAGGAAAGAGGAGAACTGGGCAGTCCAAACGGCAATCCAGTGCCAGCCCTTGGTTGTGTCATTTTGGGATTTTATTTAATCCATTAACGTGCTGATGGTAGCAGGGAGATGTTGGAAGCCCTAATGATTCCTTAGGCTTAGAAAATGTTCATTGAAAACTGGTACTGAAACTCTCTAAAGTCACTAGACAGACTCCAGTTGATTTTGATGGTCTCAGATTGGTCACGTAGGGCTTTATGATGATTTTCTGCTTTTCAAACAACTTCCCTCTTTATGTCTYTGTGGACATAAAATACATTTCAGTGATTTTTATTTGGATTTTCATGTTTGTTTTCTTTTTTTTAGAAGAAAAGAAGGCAATAATAAGGTGGACATTCTTCTGAAACTTGCTTGAGAGAAAAGGAAAAGTTCAAATTAGTCAGTAATGAGAGCAGTTTTCATTCAGACTTCTACTTGGGGCATAAATGAACTGCTTTTACTTTTTTTTCCTTATTCTGTTTTCAAGTATAAATTAAACCTGCCCAAGTAAAAGCCAACAGAAGAAGAGTCCATAGAGGTTCCAGAGGACTTCTCTATTGTCTTTCGCTCAGCTTAACRTATCTTATTTTTGTCATGCAACTTRAGCAAATCTAAGGTCATATGACAGCCTAAGGACCTGACTCCTGCAGCACAACTTGGAGTAATTGTATTGMAGTCAATGGTCCGTATCTTGCCACCAATTCTTAAATAGAACTTCCAGTGAATTTCCATAAAGACTTTTGCTTAAAAGTCAACAACACAGCATGATTCAGTGAAATTACAAGGCTGTAAGGAAAACTGTTGGCTATTTTTTTTAGTTGGATTTTTTTGTTGTTGTTGTTGGTTCTTTTTTTTCTAGGCTATGTAGTGTTTGGTTCTGCAAAATGAAATTAATCTAAGTGATTGAAATAGGCATGGTGACATCAGCTTTGTTTCTTGGAGGTTTTAGTGATATGCCCAAAGCCTCACAGACAGTAAAACTATGTGACTTTTAATTAGCACAGATTGTGAGCATATGAGGAATATATCCTTGTGTTTCCTTTCAAAAAATCTTCCTTCCTTCTTATCAGCATGGAGATAAGCCATATTGCTGCCCAAACCAATCTTTTTATTCAATAAATGTTGCAACTCTCTCTTTTTTTTTCTTTTTCTTTATTTTTTTTCTCCTGTCCCATGAGAGGGTCACTTTACTGCATGCAGCTTGCCAGATCATCACTGAACTCTGTTCAGCTGTTGCTGCTACCTGCCTCAACAAGCGGAAAGGTGGAGCGTTTGCTGAGGTGGGAGGTCAGGGCTTTGGAGATGCTCTGAGCCTGGGCTGCGAGCGAGCACCAGGGCAGACTTCGTCTGAAGAGGGGAAGTGAAGTAGTCATGAAGCAGCAAGTGGAATAGATGCCTGGTGTATCTTACTACATCTCTTACTGTAACTAAAGAAAATGGAACAAAAACTTTTTGTTCTTTGCTTAGTTTTGAAGTTGTTTATGAAGCAAGTGCTGGAAGTTCCCTATAAACCCTTGGCTATGAGTCACTGCTGATGGTGAGGGTTGCAGACAGGGCTGGGTGTCTGTGGCAGTGTGTGCTTCATGATACTGTGTGTGCAGGGCGGTGTGATCCTGGTTTCCTGCTGCTCTGTGTTGTTGTAACCGCGCTGAACACAGTGGAGTTCAGCATAAAGCTTTTGGAAGTGGYGTTGTAAACAGCATGCTGAAAGATCAGGTGTTGCTCTCTTCTTTTCCTTGATAACCCTGAGCTTTGTGCCCTGCGCTTGACTGGTAGCAGCAAGGGCAGCATGGCAGCTCTTCCCAGAGCTCAGGTTTTTCCAGGTGATGTTGCTTGAATGGAGCCGAATCTGCCTTGTGGAACTATGACATAGACGAGACGTGGAAAGGATGTGGGTTCTGTAATGGCAGGTACCTAAGCAGGCAGATTTGAGGTTGTTCATTCCTGAGAGCACTTTTTGTAAATATATAAATCTGAAACATTCCCAAGCATAAATCTTATCCACAAATCTCTGGTAAAAACATAAAATGATACAGTAGTGTACAGTAAAGTGCATTTCATCAAAAATATGTTGAAGATACGTAACAACTGAAGACACATAAGGATAAATTATGAGGATAAAAGACACTGTTCATCCACTCATAATTATGTGCTCCTAAAGCACCACAAAGATATTTTTCCATAGCTTRTATAAAATAGACCAATTGAGTTTTATCTAAATATATATAYGTTATATATATACACACACATAAATTATGAGAGGGTTCTTTGATTTGTGTSTTTTTCAGACTGATGGAGAGCCAGTATCCATGTACATTTACATGGAGGCCTCACCACACTTCGCTGCCTATGCTCTTGGTAGCCCAGGAGACATCTGTGCCAACGTAGTCCAGAAGCTGAACATTTCTATCAGCCCAGGAGAGCAGGGATGGCACCTGAACCAAGACGCATTGAATCCAGGCAGCCTGGAGCACAGGTGGAAGAAGCTCGTGCCTTTCTGCAGCTGCTTGTGAAGTTGTAAGTTCAAATCCCCCTGCCAAACCCACCAGCCCCTTTGCGGTCCATGGAAAAGGGATGATGTGTGGTGCTCGCCTATGGCCCGGGCTGCCCTAACGCGGTGAAGCGTTTCTGCTCCCATGTGGAGGCACTCTTACTCCTTCAAAGTATGTAATGGCATTTTTGTCCTGAGTATAATGTTCTCTCCACGCTGCTCTGAGTCACTAATCGGAACAGAGAGCGAGCGAGAGCCACCTTGTGGAAGACTGCTTTAGTATTTTTAAATATTTAGTAGCCAGACACTTCAGAAACTTAATTCCRTAGATGTTATTTTTGCAATTTTGGACTCAATTACAAGTGAGTGTCCAATAATGTTTTTACAGAGCGGTTTCTGCACAAAGGCACGTTAAGTGAGCGCAGAATGATATTTCTCCAACATTTRGCTGCTGATACTTGATATGTGTGAACAGCATGTTCTTTTGCCCAATCTTGAGTTACATAATCAGTAATTTCTTCTCTTCTTTCCATATTGCCGCTGTGCACAATTTAGATATTAAATATGTGCCTTGATTTGCTTTGTAACAGACTGCAAATGAACCTTCACAGACTCATCTCAGAAATATTGCAGTGAAAATGGAGTTGAAAATAATATTTTTCCCTTTATCATTACTGCTTTCGGTTGAATAAATGCGCAATTCTTCCAGACTACAGCAAACATTAAAAAGCTGTTCTCATCTGCAGGTTCCAGCCAGAGATATGCAAAATGCTTGTAATGAAGTTACAAACCATGTAAAAGGAGAGCAACAAGATTGTGYGTACAGGAAAAAGAGCCTCCTGCTGCAAGTGAAAAAGGAGGAGTGAACAGTGTCCTTTTGGTAAGAATGGAGGCTGTGGGTCTGGAAAGGCTTGAGCTCTCCATGAGGGTGAGGTAAAAAATGGTGGCTAATCYTCTAGTTTCTGCTTCTGAGTTAGTGTATGTTGTACTCCTCATCCTCAGTGTTGAGTAGTGAAGAGCGGTGCTGGTTTCCTGTGGTGAAGGCAGGGTGGGTAAGCTGAGAACGTAGCATGAATGTTGTCCTAATGCTCTGAGCACTGAGGCAATGACTGGGATGACTACCCCATACTTCAAATGCAGTASTAAATGATTACTCTGAGGATGTTGAAATCTCTATTTTTTTTAAAGATGCAGATCACTTTCCAAATACTTTATTTCCTTATAAATAGGGAATTCAGCCCTGATTGAGCTTAGAGCTCTATAAATACCTCAGTGCCTCTGTGACTTATTTTGCAAAGGTTTTATGAGGTAAGGAATTGAATTTAAAATCAAACTAAAGCTCTTTTGCTGTATCYATATTAAATGAACATCTAGAAAAACTTTTGCATCTAAATTTGCAACTTTTGATGCAGAAAGGGGTATGGCACCTTTTTTTTTTTTCCACCAGCAGTCTATTTTTCATAATTCAAGACTCCAATACTGAAATCAAAAGTCAATTTCATATGAAAGCTTCATATCTCCTTTACGTTACAAACAAGTTTTTGAAAAATAAACCAAATTGTAGCAGATGTGAATAAGTATCCTATGAGCAATATTTATTTAAAGTTACCATGATTGTATGTTAGTAAAGTGGGGGATCTGAGATAATCAGTGGCGTAATTGTTGCATTAAGCTGGCAAATCTGTAATGATGTGATAATGTTGATTTAAAAATGAAATTAGCCATAACATTGTCAGACTATTAGTCTTTTATCTTGGAACTCAGATTAGCCTGTCAGTAGAAAGAAACTTCCTCTACCAAATGATTTAACATTTTCTTTTCATAGCAAAACAAAAGAAAACATATCAAATGGGAGAGAAAGTAAATATTTACCAGTATATATTAATTGCTGATTCTTGGCCCTGAGTGGACCTGCTCCAGCAGTAGTGCTATTGTTTTGACAGTGCATCTCCTTTCACTTGGTGGGATGCTCCTCAGTAGGAGTTTAGCAGTGCCAAAGGACCACGCTCTTGGACAAACCACCTAACTCCTTCCAGGCAACTGCTATAGCTGGGAATTCCTCCACTCCAGCAGCTGTTTTCCTATGTAGAATGACTCTTTCAAAATAGTCCAAAGCAAAGGATAATGCTACATTACATTTAGAAGCCCAAAGTGTGTGTGTGTGTGTGTGTGTGTGTGTGTGTGTGTGAAGCTGTAAATGTCATTACCTATTGCTCATGAATATTTCAGATTCAGAATTTACGCACTATTGTTCTCATAAGCAAAACATGTTGTTTCCGAATACCTCAGTGATGAGCGATACAGAAAGTCTCAGTAAAATGAAGTAAATCTCTTCTGAGTGTGAAGTACAGTGAAGCCTGCTTCTGCTTTATTTTTATTTATTTTTTTACTTGAATAATCAGAGATGAAAWATGATGTAACACTGATTTAAGTTTGGCTATTTGCTTATGAAACATACAGACGCCATAATATTTCCTTGAAGTTTTTGTCAGATGTCAAGGTATATGAACTGCTGGTAAATGTTAATGCCATAAAGATGACCRCTTTACTGTGGCATATGTTTCCAGGTGACAAACTGGTAGGTGATGCAAGCAAAGCTATAGGAAAGATGGGGGCAAGAGAGCAATCTCGCTCACTTGCCCAGGCCAACTACGCAGTGAGGAGGCACAAATGTCCAYGTCACTCTTCGTCATCTAAAAAAGGGAGTTGCAAGCCCTTTTTTAGGGATGGTGAGCCAGTAGCAGTGGCTGAGGGATCTAGGGAATTTGGAAGGAGCTTTCAGAAGTGCRTGCTGCTGTCCTGCAGAGATGGAGAAGGAATGGGAAGGGCASTCGAAAGCGCTGCTCTGGCTCTGAATACAAGTCTAACAAGTTGCAAGTGGTTATGTCACCCGGAGAAGGCACTCAAGCACTGTTCAGTGGTATCGTGCAGTTCAGGAATGCAAAAAGGCTTTCAGTGAACACTAAGCAAGTACRAATGACTCGTGATGAGCTCTTTGCATTATTCTTATGTGTATGATGGATTTCTTCAACCTTGTGCGTTGCTGCCTCAGTGAATGCAGCTTTATGTCAAGGAAGGCTGTAAAATGTGTGGTGTTTTTTGTAGGTTTTGTAGGTGTAAGTAGGGTTTTTTGTTGTTTTGTTTTGTTTTTTCCTTCCTCCAAGTGAAGAGGGAAAAGGGAAGTGCTGCCACAGATATGTTGACTTCTGTTGTGTCTTTAAAGTGCCACAGTARCAAACCAAAGTAGGATGGTTGACTCTTTCCAGGATTGATTTGATGGCTAGGGTTGATGGTTTGAGAAGGATTTGAAGGAAGTGGTAGGGAGGGAGGGAAAGAGAGAAGAYGACAAATGTTCTGACTCTGGAAAAAATCAGGGCACAGAGAAATTACTGTCCAAAGTTGTGCTGTTTATCCCAGATTGGACGTGCAGACGAGGCTGGGTCAAGTACTGGTGGAAGAGGTTGTGCTTAAGTAACAGAACACATGCATAGAACTGTCTCTTGGATTTCTACCTCAGCATTGAGAGCTTTCCATCACTGGATGAAGAATAACAAATGTTWTCTGTCGTTTGTGAGTTGATTTAATCAGCTACTGACATGATGTAGCACGGGGAAATTCCCATGGGGAGCCCATCCTTTATTGGCCAAGGAGTAATCATGACTGGTGTGCAGGGACATGTAATCTGAATTCTGAGAGCTGGTGACCTGTAGGATTTCATCTTGGAGTTAAAACCCCAAGACCTGACATGCAYAGAGATCCTGAGGAGGGGCCAGCAGCCCATCTGGTCTGTAGCTGTAATGTGAGCTACAGCTGGGAGAAGAGAGAGGGCAAATGTTCAGTCTTCAATAATGCAGAAATCACTGTTGGAAGGAGTGTCTTCCAGTAATGTAGAATAAATTATCATCCAATGTTTCTTTTTGTGTAGCCTTTTAGTTGTATATTAAAAMCAGTAAATTACCCTGTGGAGTGACTACAATATTCCAAGGACTAAGCAGTCTTTTTGAATCTCCATTTCTGAATGATACTTAGGCGTGATACATATGCTGTGCAGTAGATATTGTTACACTGTGAGATTATCTAAATCTGAGTAGTTTATAACCTGAAAAAATAGGGAGAATTCAGCTTCTGCTTCTAGCAGTGTATGTTATACGCTGGTATAGTATGATTTTTATGACTGGTGTGCCATTTGGTAGTTAGATTTTTTCAGCTTTCTGTAATTGTAATAATGGTMGTGCCTTCATCCACCAATGACATTAGTAAATATGTTGATTTAATTTTTTATGCGCCTGTCAAACTGACACATTTTAAACTGGAGAATTTGATAACCATKTAGCAAACTTATTTTTGTAATGCTTTTATTCCAGAAAGGGTTCTGTAATTTCCTCTGGGTAATTGGGGAAGCAAATCACAAAAGCTCAGGATGTTTACATCACATTGCCAAGTTTCTCACGTGCCATTGGTTCATCATCACTGCCTGGTAGCTTAATGCTGCAAAAGTGAATGGAAGAGTTCCATTGCCTTAATAAGGTCAAGATTTGGGGCTAGAAGTTGAAAATAAAATAATTGCAGATGAAATCAAGGGATTTTCTGCATCTGTTAGTCATATGGAGTCATGTATCAACCACCCAGAGTCCTTTGGTCTTGTGCCTTGAATTATCAGGTGTTATCTCAGAGCTCCTTATGCTCATATGCAGTTTTTCCCAAGTTTTCTCTTATGGACTTGTCCAGAAGGGATTGCTCTATATTAGCAGAACTGATCGCTCTGGTGCAGGTACATWCATGGTTTTTCCAGCACACTCAGGAACTCTCCATCATCACATTGAAGGCGAGCTGGAAATTTTTTTTTTTTTTTTCCCCCCCTCTCCTGGCTGTAAGTGACTCATCACTCCTGAAAATCCTGAAATCCTGAAAAGCAGGATTTTTTTCTTTGCAATGAAATAAAATTCTATGAATGGCAAATATTTTCCAGATGTTTTCAGGGTGACAAGTTAGAACAAATACTCTGGAGTCCCTGTTTGCCTTCTGGGTCATTTTGCCAATGCCACAAACAACTTTTAGAGACCGAGGGGTGGCTCTTGCAGTTCCCATGCCTCAACTCTGGGCACTCACTGAGCACTACTGCTGTTCACTTGCATATGGTTGAGGAGGGGATTGCTTTACAGTCAAGTAAAACAACAGGTTTAATTCTCTTCTTCCTCCCTCTGCCTGTCCTTAGAAATCTGATGATATTGGCTAAGGGGAAACAGCATCTAGGAATCATCTGCAAAAACTCTGCCGTGCGTTTCCACACACCACCCCATCTTGAGAGCGATGATATTAGCACTATSTTAAGTTAACAATGGAGGCTTTTAGGGAACTCTGACAGGATGCAAACAATGGAAAAATCCTAAAATGACTTAGCAATATTTAAGATGCAAATGCTTGGACATGCAGCTGTATGTTTGTTTTCACTTATAAATTAGTCCTGTGATTCTCAGAATTGTCTAGCTGAATTGAATTGAAATTGAAGCAGGTTCATTACATCAATGACACTGAATAGGTAACACAGCTATTTATGTAGTTGAAAAGATAGATTTATGAAATGTCAAACTTCTTAGCTCTTCTACTTGCATCGTATAAATTCTTGAGTTGGTCCACAAATGTCAATTCCAATGTATTTAATGAAAATATTAAACTTACTGAAATATTATCCACCACTGAAGGAAATGTGTATTGGCAGTTATGCTTTTTGGAAGAAAATATATATATATATATGTACGTCAATACACACATACATATAGTATACACAATACATATATATTGTTAACTGTCTACAGAATAGCTGTCTATAACAGGAAATATGCAAGTTATATGATCTCTGTATCTTTGATATACACTAATTATAATATGAATTGTGTGAATTTCATTTGTACCCATGTATTTATATATATCTCATTAATTTGTTACAAAGAGGGAAAAAATCATTACTGTAGAGTCAAATTGCCTGTAAATGACTTAAGGAATATGTTAATGATCCTGCTCCAAATGAATAATTATAAAGCAGGTGCACTTGAGATGTGATCATTTAACTGACAGCAAGCAGCTTCTAATGTCTCAAATATCCATGTTAATGGTGATGTCATAGCAGCCCGTTAAAATAATCGCTCACATCCTCCATTTAATGCACAGGAGAACTGTGGGTGTAATTCCCACATAGAGCTATCGCCCTTCTTATTTAAGGACCAGTTAATTTATAAACAAATTAAGAGGTTGTTCTGTGTTGGTTTTAGTCCAATGTGTTTCCAGGAAAATGTCATGCGATTTGTCTCAAGTAGAAAATAAGCATTGATGGCAGAAAGCGTTATTGCATCAGATTGACATTACAGTTTAAATGAGCTTGGCTCAAAATGTCTCAGTTTAATAGAGATATGATTCTCTCTCACCTGCTTTGATATTAACATCTAGCTGAACTTTCCTCTTGCTTGGCATTTCAGASGTGCTGCTTGGTTTAGTCCCCTGAAAAGTCAATGCTTCTGTGAGTCAGGAATATATGCTCTGCAGTGCAGAAAATATCCCCTGTCYATAGATCCGTTGTCTTATTTTGAAAAGGATTGAGCTCTTCTCAAGATGTCTTCTTTTGGACATATGTTCTACTTTATTTCACATAGCTGCACAGCATGTCAAGCCTTTCAGTTTTCTTTGTGGTCACGATCAGGTTTTAACTGTTTTCCATTCCAGAATTTAAATGGTCTCTCTTGAATGTGCATGTGAGTTCACGAAAGGCAGCAATGTGCTGCCTAGGGGTTATCTCCATGATAATAGCAATGAAACTAGAGCAGTAGCTAAATATAGAACAGTTTCTCTTCATCTATTTCGTGTGTTGTCATGTAATTACAAATAGATGAAGAATTAAATCTCTAAGCCACAATGAGGTTTATGAGCAAGACCTACAGAAATTCCTAAGGTATAAAAGGCTTGCTTCCAGTTAAGTTTAAAGCCATATKCCTCAAGAACACTACCACTCTAGTTAGCATAATAGTACTTTATTGATGCAGGTTATTTTAGCATCAAGAGTCTGTACTAGAAGGGGAGAACTCTTTTGAAGATACCAGTTCCAAAGCATAATAAAACAGGTGCACTTAATAGGTCTACCAGGAATGTTTTAACTGTTAGCATCTTTTAAATGTTTCTGTTGAAAAACCCTGTTTTCATAACAAGGTTGGTGAGTATTAAACCTGTGATAGTTCTTTCTGGGATTACTATAATTTACAAGAACAATAAAAACCTGCTAAAAAACATTTATGTATTTATAAATGTTGTAATCCAGGGGTCCCACTGATCTTTGTGGTAAAAGATATGCCTAAGGGCACATAACCCTGCTTGTACATTGCCAGGACTGCAATCTGGTTTATGACAAAACAGATTCATTTATCTCCAAATAAATAAATTACTTTTGTGAACATTTAGAAACATTTGCATAATTAGGCTGTAAGATCTTAGCAGTCTTTTTCATAATAATTAAACTAATCTAATCTTGGACAGGGTAAACAGACTTACTAGGCTGAGAGCAGCCTTCAGGCAAGGAACTTACTGCATTCTACAGGAACTGTAGGGCTGATGATGTTTGTTAATTATGCAGAGCTTTTACTCCCTAGTAATAGCAGCGTTTGTATTGCCTGAAGCCTAGAGAGCTACTCCCAGGCACATAAAATTAGGCTTTTTTGACATTCTTTTCTTTTTTGTTTTAAGCAAAACAAAGAAGATGATTCAAAATGATTATACTCTCTCAACCAGGAGGCATTAACCTTAAAGTGCTGGATCCTCGATCCACATACAATTGGCTCGCTCTTCAGCCATGTGAACTCGATTAACTTTAGATCTGGTGTCTTTCAAGCCTTATAGAGATACAAAATTGTAAGGATTCATAAAAGAAGTGCAAAAGGCATTGCTTCATTGTTTTGTGGACTTTTGGAAGAAAAGAGTGAGAATATCAAATGAGCCTTTCTAGGGACAGTTTACAATCAAGTAGATGATCAGAATTTGTTGTCATAAATCAGAAAGTGAAGATTAGAAACAGTGCCTGGCAAATTCTGAAAATAATTCCTTTCTTTAGAGACTCTGTATCATCTTTAGTTCTGTTTGTCATCTGTCAATGAAGACTTCAATAGACCAAGTCAAGAAGAAGGATTTTTCTGCTTATAAACTGGATATGGCATTAAGAAGGGTGGTATTCAGACTCTCTCTCTCTCTCTCTCTCTCTCTCTCTGTCTCTCTCTCTCTCTATATATATATAAAAAAAAACCTCTTCAGAAGTTGTTTGTAGATGAGTTTAGGGTCTGCATATTATTTTGCAGCCAAGAAATAAAGTATGAAAGGGCATTCTCCTGATATTTTCTTATGCTTTCTCAGTTTCATTTACAATACTCACTATAAAATCCAATTCAGGTGATTAACTCTTACAAATCTGATATGTTTGATCAAATTTCTTTTGCTCAGAATTTGCACACAAACTCACAATTCATTTTTCTGTATCAGTAAAGATTTAATCACATCTTCGTTTTGTTTTTTTTTTTAAAAAAAGGCTGATAGTATGTGCGCAAGAAGAGCTATCTGAGCTTCAGCAATAATAAAGTCTGATTTCTGCAAAAATAGATAGTTTWTTAAAGTGGTAAAACCTCAGAAATTACTGTTAATGTTTAAGGACAGAATTTTATTCATACCAAGAAACAACTTGCTTTGTTTCTGTTAATGTTAATATCCTTCCCTGGGTAAATGCAGCTGGACAAACTTCTCAGAATTTAGCTCTTTAAGTTTCAGATTGTTTTCCCAGTAAAATCCTTAAAACTGTGTTTTAATAAAACTTGATACATGCAGGTGTTGTTCTTAAGAGTTTGGAGGGGAGGGAAAATTAAAAATTGCCAGCTTTCTCATTTCCAACACTTCAAAGCATATTTATGGGAGATATGTTGACTGGATTTCAAAATAATTTTGTATGAATGGTTTATCTTGTCTGGATCAGAATGTAAACTTGCTAAAGATTGTAAATTAATCTTTTTTATGGGGGGAAAAATGCTTATTAATTTGCATTATAAACAACTGCCCAGAATCCAGACAAACTATACTTTTATTTCAGGAGTGTTAGAGGCCAGGAGCACCAATAATTTGATAGTACAAAGGAGAGATTTTCAGACTTAGCTAAATAATAAGAGCATAAGCCAGTGACTTAAATTACTTAAATGGTTTTGAAAAATTAAGATTGTTTAATTCTCTTCTTGTTTTTTCACTAAAATCCTTATAGAACATAAAGATAAACTCTTGGTCCTTCTTGGTCATGGAATTACTATTATAGGATAGATTTTTCTTTTATTTACCTAAAAGAAATTATATTTAGCTCATGTTAAGAGTTTGGGATCATTTCAAAGTGAAGGGAAGCCAAACATTGGTAACTCCAGCAAAAGTAGTTGAATAGAACTATCAAAATCCAAAACAACCACCACTCCACATGAAAAACCCTAAATAATACCTCCCGCCAAAACCAGATGCACATCTAAGAGCTCTTTGTGTTTCTCTTTGTGCTGTTGCATCATTTTTAATAGAAGTTGCAACTACTGATTACTAGTTTGCTTCTCTTCCAGTTGTTAATGAAATTCTCATCTGTCAAAGTAAAAAATTTTGAAGGGAATCTGCTATTTAAAAATGTGGAACTGTGTAGATAAATTCAGGTGCTTCTGGGTGAAGTGAAAGACATGCTTATTAATAGTTCACTARCTTCCTAAAATAGAAAACACTAGTAACACAAGCCTAATTTTTGTGATCCTTGATGCGCTTACCAGGACTCTCATTAGTGAACATGAGAGAAATGTGTACAGTAGAGGTAGGACTTTTTGGAAGCTGGTTTGAGTGGAGAAAAATAAAAGTAATATGAGAGACCTAGTAGGTCCTTAAAGAAATATTGTTAAGGGCACAGTGCAGATTATTCTATTGAGGAGGAAAGATAGGAAGTACAGTAAGAGTCTGGGTTAGCTAAATTGAGAACTCTTCCCACACTTCAAATATAAGGAAGGTCGCATAAAGTGGAAAGTGGGTCAGCTCAGTAAGGCCAGCTGCAAGCATATAAATCGGGGAAACTATTCAAGAGAGAAAAGGTTATTGGTGGGTGACAATGAARAGGCTTGTGGGGTTTTTTTATAGCTTAATGTGTCAGATTTCAGTAAGAAGGTGAACTGCAATAAGGTGACTAATACAAGTACCAATGAGAGAATAGGGAACAAGTTGCATGTATGTGTATAATTTAGATGTTTTCCTGTCAGCTGGGCTGCTACTGAACTTTGTCTTTGGTACTCAAAGGGCTGGTTTGTAAACTCTCMGAGCCTCTAAGTTACCTGCAGGTATTTTTGTAGGAAAGAGAAACTACCCAAAGGCTGAAAAAAATGAAAATATAATTCTAAAAATTGGAAAAAGTGAGGAATATGTAAAACCTGTAACTTTATTTCAATTGTTGGAAATGTCCTAAAGTATATGGAGACATGTACAGAGGAAGTTTTCGGGGCGTTTCTTGTCAAAGTGAATGCTTATTGAACATCTTAGGGGTTCTGTGCTGGATCTGATGTTGTTTGTGTTTTTATTAATGACCTGAATAAATGGCTAGAGAGTAGCTTATGAAATTTGCAGGAGCCACAAAAATTAGAGGAATTATAAAGATATGGGGTACTGAGTTTGCAGTATTCTCCGTGTAGATAAAATTTTTGCATATTATAACATCGTAGTTATAGTGGACCACAGATGGGAAACAAGTGCAAATTRAAATGTTCCTGAGAGGGGAAAAAAAATGTACCACTAGAATACATACACATAAGAGGCAACAAAGATGTATGGAAAATTGTGCTTTCACTATATCCAAGACACGAAAAGTCCRATCTGGACTGTTGTCAAATAAAACATGGACCAAGCAGAGATAATACAGATGAGAGTGCTGGTTCTGAGAGGCTAAGAATATATGTCCTACAAGGAGCATGTTTGGAAGAGTGCTTTAAACCTGATGAAACTATATTCTACCCCATTGTGCTGATGCATGAACTTTTTTCTTTCCTTACCACATACAGGGATACCATTTCTGTCATGAATGTGTACCCTGTGTGTGAGATCCAAGTCTTTTGCCTGGTGCTAGCTGTGTAGGCCATGACCTGCTACCTCAGAGGGCATAAGGGTCTACCTGGACACTGGGCACCCACGGGGACCACAGAACTGCCAGAGTTTTCATTTTAGCTCTGTAATGGCTCTTGTGGCTCTGTTGGAATAGTTACATGGAACTGGTTTTGCTGCATGTCCCTTTCATGCTTGGGAAATCCAGTGGCCAACATGAACAAGTAGAAGACGAAKAACTAGTCTGCTGCTTCACTATCAAGAAAGAAACCTCTTTCCCACTACGTTGTGCCTTTGTGAGGGATATATGACATTTTCCTGCTTATGTGACAGCTGCAGCCTGTAAAGCATTCAGTTTGAAATCATTCATGAAATACACTCCAGGCTCTAACATATCTCTTAAGTAAAAGGGCCACAAGCTTTTCTTCTGATAAGCAAAAAGTAAACAAGTTGCCTCTACGTATAAGCCAAGGCAAAGTTAAATTGAACAGATTGTGAGAGAAACTAAGGAGAAGAGAAAAAAAACCAAAGCGTGCATTCTAGATAATCCTGATATTCTAGGACAGCACAATGGGGAGGATATTAATGAATACCTGTGCTTTGTCTCCCCCGACCTAAAAAATCTTTACCTGGACTAGACTTATTTTTCTCAGGCCTAGCTTAACTTTAGATCAAGGGAAATAAGGCCTAGTCAGCAAGCAGAATCTTGCATGGAGAGCAAGGGAGAGTATTGTAAGCAGGATARTTGTGTCTTTCAGGAGAGGCTGGGAGGAGCTGGATCCTCTTCACTTGGAATAAAGTGACCATGCTGAGGTAATGAAGTATTTAGATAACACTTTTCTGTGCTTTGGATACATTTTCTTAAATTGTGTGTTCTTTGGCAAAGACCTATTGTTTTTGTTTTGAAGGAGCTGTTTCTTGTCTCCGCAGATTTACTGACAGCCTCTGGAAGGGACAAACCCATTGGCATGTTCAGCCCCCTTTGGTATCCTGGCTCTCCTCAGGAGGGTTCCGGAAAGCAATTCCGGGAGTGGGTCATGAGAGGATAATCTGTATGATCCCACTCAAGGGAAACAAACAAACAAAAAAAGTCTGTCACTTGAAAGTGCCATGTTTATGGAAATAGAAGGGCTTCTGAGAAGGACAGCTGACCCACAGACTGGCAAGCACATTTAAAATTGCTTTGATGGAAGAGTTGCAGAAAGGGGCATATGACTCAGAAGTCCTTCCAGGGAAGGAATCTACTGTTTCTTTCACACAAGCATAGTCTACTACAAGCATGTCATCTGTTAAAGTGGTTATCCCAAGCTCTCTGGGAATAAAGAGGCCTCTCACAGCTTCTGAAGTCTCTAAGAGTGAACTGTAGGCAATCTTGTATTAGTCAGATGCCCCTGCTGTCCATGGAAGAAAGAAACGCTGCTCAAAGCCTAGTGTTGCTCACTGATCTCTGCCTTTGGAACAGTCTAAAAGTCTGCGAGTTGTCCTTAGCTGTACTTGGCTGCAGCATCTATTTTTCAGTTGGTACCACATGCTGTTTCTGCTTCGGCACCTCTCTRCATCGGTCAGAGTGATCTTGAGCCCTACTTCCTTTGGCACTATCTGTGTCTTCTCCTTCTGTGCAAAGCAGCAGGGAGAATCATTTGCAGCAGTGGCCTCTGCTTCCATTTCACTGGGGAAGAATTTGGGGGGCTTTTTGCTGGGATCCAGTTTGTCACTGTAGCTGTTGGGTGGCAGGGAGCTTTAGACCACATGATGGAAATGCATGAGTCCTGACCCATCCCATGCTTGATGTTACCTAKAGGCAGCTGTGGACAGTAAGGTCTTTGGTTCTGACTGGAGTTCATATGCAGTACAAGTGGCTTATATCTCTTTGTTTTTAATGGATGCTAAGACATAACACTCTACTACGTAGAATGGGAGAGAAAGAGCAGAAAGTGTGGGCTTCTTCTATAGAAGAGCCACAGTTTAAAAGGTAAGTAACTTCTCTAATAGTTCACAGGATGTCTAATTATCTAATTTATGTAAATAAAATCTTTCAGTTTCTCCTTCTAGTCCCACTATGCTGTTCCTTTGGGATTTGCCTTGAGTAATGTACAGAGAGTAAACAAAAGAAAATTAACAAACAGTAATATTGCAGTATATAAAGTAATTGAGTTTATGGACAATGTGCTTTTTTTTCTTCTTTCTCTGTCTCTCTCTTTTCAGCCTTCATTCCAATGGAAAAAACACAAATAAATGTTCACTTTTACTTATCGTTATGGGATCTTGGAAGAGTTCAGGCTGGTCTCTTGTTCTATTCTTATGGGAAACAAAATTGTCTTCTTGGCTTGACAACAGTGCAGTTTTCAAATGTTACCATGGTGATCACCTATGTAACATCACTACCACTTTTCACAACAGCTCAATTTAACATTCAAGTTGAATATTTCCATGATTATGGGAGGGTAATTATTTCATTACTCAAGGGAAGAAGATTTAGGAGGTAAATAGCTCTTCATTAGTTCTTAAATGAATTTCCTAGTCTTTTTAGGCCACAGAAATGCCAAATACTAAAGTGACAAAAACAGGGGGGTCAAATTCAGATCTCTTTATTCAGCTTGACTTCCAATAAGCCTCATTTTGAATAGCCAGGAAAGTCAAAATGTCTCTGGCCATTAAATGCTCTTGAGACTCGGAATCCTATGCTCAGTTGTCAAAGGTGCCATACGCTCAAAGGGGTAAGAGCAAACTGAGGTACAGATAACTTACAGTTGGATCACGGACAACCTATCATTATAGTTATGACTGAAAAAGCACTCAAAAATACAAGTGGGCAGGACAARGAAGGACAAAGCACCCAAGTTCAAGCTCATGACTTAAAAGCTTCTTCCTTGCTTTAGCTACAGATGATTTGACTATTTGACTGCTAGGTGTCTTTTCTGGCTAGGGTAAGTCATTATCTTTTTTCTTTTTATTAAAAAAAAAAAAAATCGTTAGATATGAGAAACTTTGCCAGAATGTAACTAAGCAAAATGATTGTGTGTGATATTTGAATACCTAGGGTCATTGGTGGTAATCCAGTCCATATATAGTGGAGTTTATATGCACACTTTGAGTGAAACCATCAATTACCACTTGGAAGTGGATATAAGCAAGGAAAGAAATGAAATGATAAACTCTTATTAGGAATKTAAATAAAAAGTTAAACTTTTTTTTCTGCATACTGAATGTTGTCTTCTAATTAAATCAGAGGTGGAATATGAAACAAGTCTTCCAAATAAGTCTTCCAAATAACTTAATGGATTATAAGTAAATAACTGATTAATTGCCACAACAGAATAAGTATATATAACAAAAAGAAAATAATTATTTTTTAGCACTATTATTAATTTGTCCCTTCATGATATGGAATATGCTATTCTTGGGAGTGTTTTATTAGAGGAAAAAAAGCTTTCAGATACCTCGCTTTGAATCATACTGTTAGTTAGGAACTAGGGGGAAATGATTCATGATTTCATTTGCCTGCATTTTTATGTTTTCCAGTGAAAATAAATGAATAGATTTACATAATCACAATGAAACATTTCAAGAATAGCAGTGCAAATTTTGTAAAATTATGTCACTAGGCTGCCAGGGTTTCAGGACACTACTAATACGTCTAGACAAGCAGCTGTTTATGTTGCCTTGGCTGTCATTGTGTTCCCTCGTTTTGTATGGGCTGGGGTTCAGCAATGATGCAACTCAGTAATCAAGTGATTGGGGATAGAAAAGAGGCAGAAAAGTACTGCAGCATGAAGTTAAATCAGACTGAAGTAAAACATGACAAATAAATGTTTTTCTGTTTATTCTGTTTTTCAGGCATGTCTGCCAGATGGAAAGCAAGAATAGGTCGACAGTGGAAATGACTGGAAAATGCTCCATTTATTTTTCCAGAAAAAGCTAATTTGTAGAAAAACCTTCCTCAGGAGTGTACCAGTCCTATCTAAACTTCCTTAGATGAGGAGGAAAACTGCAGAGCATGAGAACACTACTTCAGGATAGTTGCCTGGAACCTTCAATTCCTTCCTTTCCGTATTCAGACTTTCAGGTGAGTGATTTGGATGCTGCRCAGGGTTTTCTTGGTAACTCTTTAAGGCCAGCACTTGCCTCTTCAACATTTCAAAAGCAATTCTCATGCTACTACTGGAAATTACACGCTCTCCTGAGAAAAGAGGTTGGCCTGAGGGAGCAGTAAGAGTGACAACAGTGTGCAGCCCTGGCCAGTTCTGCAAAGAGTGATAGATGTCYAAAGGGTGCTATTGTCGCAGCCCACTTGAGAACCCCACGTAAAGTTCCTATACCTTTTGGCTCTTAATGGTGGTGGAGACATCTGTGTACCAGCTACAATTCTGTATTGTGTTCCAAGACTAGCTGTATCTTGTTTTATTACTTCACATGCAAAAGAAATCATGACATTGACTCAGCCTGGTTCTATTAGCAGTAGGAATTTACACTAATTATCTAGTAATTTCAACAATTATTTTCAGTATCATCTTCCATTCTTTTTTAAATATAAAATATTTTGGGCATCACATTCTAGAGATAATAAGATTTTCTTCTGCTGTTCCTTTCAGATAATTTCCAGAGTCCAGTAAGATTTGTTCTTTTACCAGTTCTAGATTCAATGCTCTTCATGTGCCCTTAATATAATTTTAAAATCATTGAGTCATCCAGGTAGACTTTTTTTTTATGACTTTGCTTCTTTGCTTCTACTGCAGTTCATATCATTTGAATTTACGTGCAACAATTCTGTAAGTTTTTAAGATGTAAAGCCATATTTTCCTGCGGCTATGTAGCAACTGAAACCCAAACTTTTTTTCCTTGTTTATTAATCACTGTTATGACAGATTTTGCAGGTCGAGTTTTGCTCCTTTCTACTTCATTAATTGTCTTTAGTGATATTTAATGGACTAGCATGATGCAACAGAATCTCTGAGGTAAAAAAAAATCTTTCCTTGCTATTACTGTCCTTGGCATATTTCCTGTAATCCAAACAAATTTGAATGAGTTAGTAGAAGTATTCCACGTAGTAGAAAAAAATTCTCAGTGGAAGGTGGGTGATGATTGAACAGCAGCTTCTCATGCTATTCGGTGTGCAAGAGCTCGTGAGTGTGTGAGGATGCAAAATGCCCACTCTTTCTTCTGCTTCCAGGATAAAGGTAGCTTGACAAAGTCTTATCTCATTTTGATGTCATCTGTAGGATGAATCACAGAAAAACAACATGTGTCGCCTGAGAAACAGTGCTAAATGCTTCCAGTTTACTTTTTGGTTGACCTTTATCATTTTTAAAACCAGTAAGATTAAAGTACTATTTAAAATATTTAAAAGTTCTCCAGTTTTAAAGCACATGCTGCTATCCTGACAATTAAATGCAAATTCTCTTTACTGTTACAACAGAAGGACACTTATTCAGAAGTACAATTTTAATAATTAAAAACCATAAAAGCCTATAAGTGGAGTAATAAAACTGTTTTATATGATATTTGTAAGATCTGTGGTAAAAACTCCATGAGGAAAATGGTGATTTTAACTGCTCTGTCACTTAAATAGTTTTTAAAAACTTTTCTTATTTTCTAATGACATATGAAAAGATGAGCTTTATCTGTGCTTACAACATCACAGAAAAAAATTCCTAGTGTCTCAAGTTATTTAAACCTGGAATATATTAGATATATGAAAATGTGTAGATTGTTATATGTGGAAAAGAAATTTTGCGTATTGCATTTTCTATGAATGTTGATTTTAGCATAAACTTTAAATTGGACTCTGCAGTCACCATAAAGCTAGATAGGTTTGTAAAGTGGAGGAGAGCACAGAATCAACATGTCAAGCCTAAATGTTGTCTTAGGTCTTTCCCTTCTCCCTTTGAATGTTTTTTTTTCTCTTTACAACTCTTGAGGAGCTTGTCTTTTTGTGGGGTAAGTGGATTCCCTTTGCTCAGGCAGCCCGAAGAGAACATCAGTATGGCCAGTTTTGCTACCATTGCCTCGTGGTGTGCTCTGAGATTTAATGTGCTCGGGAATTCTGGTGAGCTCGTGGGAAATGTGGGCAGTTCACCCCCAAAAAATGAATCCCTCTATTTTTTCACATAAAAGCAGCACATATTCATATGTTGTCCAAGATCATTTGCTTGTTGTTTATCATCAATCTACCTACAGCAAACCGTCCTTCATGACGGTTTGTGGCAGGAAAACAGAAAAAAAAAGTTTTCAGAAAAATTAGTGTTTGTCAATTAAACTTGCAGTTTTCTGTGGTGAATAGGTACTTAATCATGACCATTTGGTTTAGTCAAAAGTCTAATTTCCTATTAAAACAGCTTCAGGAGAAATGTATGACCAGGACTTATATGTGGCTGCCATGTTTGTGACCTATATTTTTCTCTAAGATGAGTAAATGCAGTTACTAGAACAACTGGCATCCTTTTTCTCCTTTCAAGAAATAACACTCTAATGTGAGTAGAAGGGCTATGAAAGGATTTTCCTGTCCTCATCTGATGGTCAATCACGTCAGTGTTTTCACCAGCTATTTACCTGGCTCCTGTAAGATGCCTGCGTGAGATTTTTTTTGGAGAGAAATGCATGCCAGTGTGCCACGTAACTACCATTTGCTGCATGACACAGTGCCCAAAACTCCATTAATTTCCAAAGCAGAATGCCCTGTGCCAAAGTAAGAACTTGTACTTAGCTTTTGGCAAGACGTGGCATATTTTTGAATAGAGATTCTTAGACTCCAAACTTTCCTCTAAATGCTTGTGAATAGAACTGTATTAGAACTGTAATAGAACATCTACTTTATGAAAAATAAGCTCCTGAAAAGTAGCATTTCTGGAGGGATTAGAAGTATTTGAAGATATAGATTAACCGCAGTGAGTAATTTTGGCAAAAAGCATATTAAATGGGAATATGGAAAGACTGATAAATTTCATAAGTTGTTGAAATGTTTTGTTTGAACATTTTTGAGTAAAATTAGCTTCTCAGAGGAGCATCTTGAGTTAAAATGAACCTACATTTGGGAGAAAAAAAAAGTCCTAAAATGAGTTAAATTACTTGAAAATGAAATGAAGCAATTCACTGTACTTTGATGCAAAGTAATTGCTGTTTTGATTTGTGTTATGGTTTATTTCTTGAAATATTATTACAGTTCTCTTTGGCCCAAGTTTTGCAAATCAAAACAAAAAAAATGTTATTTGTCCAGCTTGGTTTGCAAATTTCATGTAATTACTTCTAAATTGAATGCATTTTGGATTGCAAATTCATCTGATTAGTAGGTGGTTTGAACTCGCTTAATATTCAGTTTATTTTATATAGGAAGGATTTTAGAAAGCATCCTTTAAAAAAGGAAGAAAAAAGGAAAAAAAACAAACAAAAAATCAACCCTACTGCTTTTCTGAGTTCTATGTGGAACTGCAGGGATACTCTTTGTAGCTCTTATTTTGTGTGACTCTTTTTCTGGATACCTATTGGTAAAGCATAATGAATGGTTTACGAGTACAGATGATTTTACGTTACTTAAGAATTTTGATGTTTTCTTTTCACTTGTAGGTCAGTATAATCAGTTGGTTTATTTGTAGGACATGCTCCTTCTGTTGCGATTAGGGCAGTTGACATTAAATGCAAGTTCCTACTGATGTGACTGATGCCCTAATTGCCTGGCTTGACRCTGATAGTTTCTCATTCCTCAAATCCAATAGCTTTGCTCCAGAAGGGATGTTGTGTGGATGTCATTTTTCTATGCGCCGATCACGTAGGATGTAATTATTTGAAACAGAAAATTAAGATACTAGAAGAAGAAAACTTTGGAAGAAAATGTTTGTTGGCAACAAAACCACCTTACTATGAGGAGGAACACCCAGGGAAGACTCTCTGCTCTGGGCCCACTTTTCCAGTGGGGAAATGCATCCTCATTTCCCAGATCTGTTGCCTTAACTTTCCTTACTAGGAGTTGCAGAATTTCATCTCTCAGTTTTAAGCAAATAATATTGTGTTGAGACAACCTATTTTAATTTTAACCCAGAGCACACCAGTAACCTGCTTTTTAACTTGGTAATATAACATCTCATTTCATTTCCCCCCTCTCCTCGTTATTCCTTTTATGAGGCTGGGATGCTGCCTTGCTGCACAGTGGCTCCCGCTTTCCTTTTTCCACATGGCTACTCCGTTTGCCGCGGATGCCTCCGTACAGATGTGCGCCTTCCCCTGACGAACAATTACCCCTGCTCCCCTCCGCAGGAGGCCATTAGGACATCATCACGGGTTCTGCTAAGTCATCTCACAATCACAGTTTTGTGCAATCACCTCTCATCTGAGCCTATCTAGGCATATGCCATGCGGGAAAACTAGCAGTCACAAAACACAGCACCTCCAGGCATATTATTTGTTATTTTGGTCCAGGAGTGCAACAGATAATGGGCAGTGTCTGAGGGCCTCCTTGGCTGTGATGACTGGCATCATATGCAGAAAATGTGGAAAAGCCAAAATGGGTGATCACGTCCCTACTTAATAACAACAAAAGGAACATTTTTTTTTTGTTTTCGCTGCAGCTAACAACACTAAAGCAGACTAAAAAGGTAATGTTTGGAGAATTATTCTACTGAATAGACTCACAAAGCTAAATTTCCATCACATCTGTTCTTTATTACTTATTGTTTATGAGCTGTGTGTACCAAGAGTAAATGTGTCAATAATTTGCTTCATATTTAGCGTAGTTTTCATAATGGAGCTAAACATCTAACAAGATTTTTACTAACAAAATACCAAAAGACTACGCATTTTTGAAAGCTTGAAATGTAACAAGTATTATGAGATACTACTTAAAATTTAGAGGTACTAGGTGGGTTCCTCACATGCCAAATTGAGAAAGACAGAGCTCTCCATTACTGATACATTATTTGAGAAAATGTTCACACTTTTCCACTAGCTGTTCACACACTTCTAATTCTTGTTATAAATCCTTCATTAAATCGTATGATTTCAAGGATTGTGTTAGACATTGAAATAAATGCACCCAAAATCATGTGGGTTTTTTGATAGAATCAAGCCAGCTGTTCCGTGGAAGAGTTTCAGCCTCTGTAAATGTTACAAACTACTGAATTACTAAAAGGCCCCTTGATATATGATCTCACGTTGCTTAATAGGCCTCCGATTACTTTGGGGAAAAATGGGTTTTATTGTGTTAATCATATGAAAACGAAGTTACTAATCCCTATCTAATTATAAGCGTCTTTTTTTTTTTTTTAAATTGTAATAATATTCTAATTATTTCCTCTTATTGGAACAAGTCCTTTCAACCATAATCTTCAGGAAGCAGTGTGTAAAACTGCGCAGTGAAATATCTTGGCTTTAATTTATATGCTTTTTAAATGTTTTTGTTTGTTTGTCTCAAACTATATCAACAAATGCGGTTTGGCATTGTGCCCCTAACCAATTCCCTTCCTTCCCTGATAGCTCTCTGAGTAGACCTTAATTCAGGTTCCGTGCAAGATGTTTAGCTTATAGTGACATTAAATCAAGTGAGTATAGAGCCGCCACAATCAATCCTGAAATAAAACACAGAACTATGCAATTTAAGATTATTTGACGGCTCACAGGCGGATGATTAGATAGCACCATCATTTACTGTGCTGTCTGCCTCTGCAGAACTACTCTGCTTTTGAGGTTTTGTGCTGTAAGGTGCAAGAGATTTGAAGGCAGGGGAAGAAAGGGTGAGGGTATTGAAAGCAGGAAAGGTGTAAGAAATTACAAGTTAAAATGCCTCTGCAGTATGAGAGACTGAGAATAGCATTGTGAACCTTGTAGTCAATGGAAGAGAAAAAAGCAAACACATAGTTTTCCTGCAATGAGCTCATCAGGGATCTCCTCCCTGATTCAGGCTCTAGCTTGCAAAAAGAGTCTTTATATGTGTGTGTCTGTGTGTGTGTGTGTGTATATGTATACAGACACGCACACAGAGATATATATATATATATATATTTTTTCCCTGTGACGCTATTAGATCAAAACAGTACCCAGGCATTAGACAGTATTTATTAGCTTGTAAGGCCAGACATAATGATCCTATTCAATCAGAACTCATGAATAATTCAACAGTCCCAACTCCACGTAATTTCTGGCTTTACTTTTAAACCAGTAAAGCACTATTTGCATTGCCTTTTTTTTTTTGGCAGGGGAGGGGGAGGATGATAGCAAGCAGGAAAATAACCCATTTTCCTATGATTTTGGTTCTGCTTCTCAAAGGTGCTCAGTCCTTAGGATGTTCTTTCTTTTACTTCTTGTCCCCTCCCAACTCCAAGAACAAAAAGGACATCAGAGTAAATATTAATCATGATACTATTGAGAGGATTCTGTACACTAATTATTGTCAAGAATAGTGCTGCCCATATTTATAGCGGATTTTGTAATCACTGCAATTTTTTCAGCATTGTTACTTACAAGAGCTGCTATGAAGTAATTACACCTTTTTCACTTTGTGCTCTAAAAGAACACCCACACTTTTTCACTGCTTTCAGGAAAACTCACAAATAATCTCTTCTCAGCATTCAGTTACATTATCTGAGCTTTTCCATGCACTTTCTTTCCCACTGCTGAGCTGAACAAGCCCAGGCCTATGTGGTACTTTTGAAGCTGTGGAAAAGTGCTGTGTACTTGCATATTCCCCTGAACGGGTGGAATAAGACTTGTTCAAGCTACTCAGTGTCTTGGAGCCTTTCTTTACCTCACCTGCCCAGATCGGCACATATATATTACTTATTATTATGGTCATTTACTTTTTTCTTTTTTTTTTTTTTCTTTTCTTCCCCCCTCCAAATCCCAAACTGCTTCAGACATTGTTGCTTTACTGCCTGCTTACTTGGACATTCTTGCCCCTCTGTTTCTGTAGGTCATGCTGAAGAGCAGGTAAAGGCTTCTGAGGGACTTTATGTAGTCATTTTTGTATTTTGTGCATGCTAATCTGTGATATTTATGTGGCTAGATAGATATAATTAAGTGTCTGCCTGTCCACAGAGTGGTCCTGGTCCGAGCCTACTGAAGAGAGAAGGCTGCCTGTCCCAGTGATGCTCCGTGACACCTGTAAATCGGGGCCCTTGTAAATAAGGTGCCTACTTCAAACACTACCTGCCTCAAACTTCCAGTAGTCTATTAAAATATTCCTTGCCCTGTAAGGCAAGGGAGATTAGCGGTCTCTTTATGACAAAATTTTCATTTGTTCAATAGATTTCTGAGCTGTAGGAAGGAAGAAGTGGTATTAGAAAGAAGGAAAGAAGGTATTCTGATGCTGTCAATAGCACTCTTTGAAGCAGTACATTTTTGGTATCTGTTAATGTAACTTAAATGTCAAAGTAGTCACCACGTGTATGTGTAATGGTGTGGCAGAGTGGCTGTATGCACACTGAGTTTACATCCATGATGCAGTGGAAAATATTTCAATTTATGTTCCATTTTTGTGTGAGGCATTGGTCCTTCTGTATGTGTGATGCACCCTTAAAAAAGGGAAAAATTTAGCAGAAAGGAGTATTTTCCTAAGAAAATGGGTCCCAGAGCTGACACTTGATCTAAACATATTGGGGAATCTGTGTCCTTATTGTGGAAAAAAAAAAGTGAAAAAAACATTTTGGCCAGTTTTGAGCCACAATGTAGAGGATGAGATAAACAGCAGCTGTGCAAGCCACAGTTTAAGAAAAGCATGTCAATAAATCCTAGGGGACCGCAGATATATTTGTTAACTTCCAGTGTCAGTCTGAGCATGTTTGTGTATTCATGTCAGCCATTAATTAAGGACCACTTGGGAGACTTTAAGATCTTCATCCTGGATTAGTGAGGCAGAGCAAAAAGAAAAACTGAGCTTTGCAAATTGCAATAGAAATTGGCAATAGGAATGAAAAGGATGCTCTGATTCAGTTATCATTGATTATTTTCATAGGCATCCTTGTACAAGACCTGCTATAAAAGAGAATCTAAGTAAAATCATCAACCAGATATTTACAGTGCTTGTAGAGAGACTTCCATGCTACTTTTGTTAATATTTGATGCTAAAAATGCAGTAACAAAATTAACGAGTATTTCTATACTTGCGTAGATTTTATGGTGAAGGGCTATATCCAAATTAGCAGAAACTAACGTGGCACTCTACTGGGAACTCATTTGTTATGTTTTTGCAACAGGTTTGAAAACATGAAAGAAATAARGTATGTATAAATAGATATATAGGCTTGCCCGTGTTGAATAACTAATGACTCTCTCATCASTTCTAAACTTTAGGAAGCATCAAAACATTTACAAAAGTACAGGAATAAAGGAGTATGAAGCCTGTGTGAATGAAATAAATAACCAAATATGTATGCTTGAGTTTTCTGGTTATTTCTACATCAASAAGTAACCTAAGTGTTGTGGAACTTTATCTGTAGAGCAAGACCACTGGGGCTGGGGTCTGACGTCCACAGCATGTGGCTTCTGGGGCTTTCACTTCAGACTAGTTCTCTTCTAGTCCATGGACCAAGCAGCCTTTAGCAGCTAAAGCTCAGTAGATGTGTTGGGAACATGATGTCCAGTCTAGTTTCATGCAGGAGGAGTCTAGTTTGGGGAGCCTGTAAATCCCTTGCAGTGTGAAGCAAAATGTATTGAATAGGGTTGGTTAGGAAAGAAAATGCAYTCCTGATGAGAAGTAAAATGTAGACATACCCTCTGACACATTCTGTAATGCTGGTAGCTCTAAATGGTATAAAGTTTAGGTATTTGGCACTGAAGTCAACAGGATTTCATTTGTATGGATGTTTCTGAGAAAGGGGATCAGATGTTAGGTTTTGTCAAAAAAAAAAAAAAGAAAAAAAAAAAGCAGATTCTGGCTTAAGTCTGTGTAAAATTGCATGTCAACACATGTGGCTCTGATTCTAAATTCTCTGAGTTCTCTGATTCCCTGAGTCTAAATGTGCACCCACCAGACATAATTTAAACCATACAAAATATATCCATAGAATCGCATGTTTTGCCCAGAGATGAGTATAAGCAGTTGCATCACTTGGTGTGGGAAGTTGTATCATTTTAATATAACAGCAGCAATAATATTTGAACGAACTCAAGGGCTGTGCTTCGCTTATTGGGAGCTGTATAATTCAGTACACAATTATCACAGTATTGCTTGCTGCTATGGACTCTGCCCGGTGCTGGATAATCGTGTAGAAGTGGTTTGGTCCACAGAGTTTACAGCTGAAGCCATAATCCTGTCAATAATTATACATATACCTGACTTCACATGTGAAAGTGGTCTAGTTGAACCCAATAGGGCTGCAAAAGAGCCTACATTTAATCAAACATGTTAGCAAGGATTTCCTTTTTTTTTTTAATTGTACTGAGTTGCTTTCTGACCCATATGTTGCTAGAAATATACCACCTCCCTTCCCATTTCTTTCTGAATTCTGTGATTCCTGTGGCTGTTTGGCCCCGTTTTTGAGAACCTATGCCCAGCACCAGCAGTTACCAGTAGCAATTCCAATCCTAGCCCTCACAGCAGCGTTTGCAGCCACAGATTCATGCCACAGAATGCRGAACTAAAAAACCACCTCCAGCTTCATCCTGGTGTTCAGTTTCTCAGCATCACATTTCAGTATTTGAATATGCTGATCTCTTACAGGATGTCTGAGCTAAGCAGAATCTATTTCTGAGGTCCAGTCAACTCTTAATGATGTTCTTAAAGCTTTGGAAGTCAGAAGCCTGATCCTATGGAAGGCAATAGGGGTCCTGCAATTGTGTTAAGCAGGAACAGAATTGGGCCCTAAGTCACTAAATAACATTTTCCATGGTAATAATTAACAACAGCAGTTTTGAAGCTAAAGAAATTCTTAATTTTATTTGTAATGCAAGTTTCCAAAATTGCTGGTGGATTTAGGAGGAGAATCAAACAATTATGTGAAATATGTTCGGGGATGACAAGCTCTAAAATCAGGACACATCCAGAGCTGCAGGCTGAGCGAAACACTGTAGGGTGGATTAAGAACTATCAAGTCTGTAACAGAAAGGTAAGTATTATTGATTGGGGGTGGGCTAGCAAAATAATATGTTAATAAGGAGCATTGCAAAGATCTTAAAACCTGGCAGCCTCCTTTTTTTAGTGGAATGGTTGTAGTGTGAGGGGTTGCAGAAGATACATCTGAAAGGAGACCCAAGGGGAAGTTTAGTCAATCTTGGATGCTTTCTAAAAATGTTGTGTTGCGTTGTGGTTAAATAATGAATGCAAATCTCCTTTCATGGATTTAAACTCTGATTGCTGACATGGGAAAACTAGATTTTTTTTCTTTTGTAAAATAACACCAAATGACATGCATATCTCTTTGTTCTCACATATGAATTTATCTTTGTTTTAGGATAAAAGGAGTACCAGATGTGACCAGGACTGCATTAGCAGGAAAGAGCTGTGCAAAGCACTGCGGTTTTCTTTTGTTAGAGTTGCTGCAAACATTTCCCCAAGTGTCTTTCACTGGTCAACAGTTTAACTTTGAGTTTGGGGTTCAAGAAAAATGGAACAGTAGAGCCAAACCTCCCAGATTTAAGAAATGCCTCGTGCTGTGACATGCACAAAAGTGCATCCTGGCTGTTATTTAATGGAGTTTCGTGAACTTTAGGRGTCCTTCTAAGTATAACTTCATAGCAAGTCACATGAAGTCAATCATATTATTGAATAGTTTCATCGTGATCTGTTGTAAACATTTCATACAGTTCTGAAGTAGAATTGCTTGCTTTGATCATATATGATACTATACTYTCTTTTCTCCCCCTCTCTCCCTGCTGTTCCCACAAAAGGGTTTTTGCTGTTCCCAAAGTCTGCTAGAGGGAATTGCATCTTTAAGAGATTCTAGCCAATCTTTTCCCTGTATTGTTCGTATTTTGAATATAATGGTGGATCCTACACCATGGTCACATGAATCAAAAATTGGATATCCGTACTTCTGTAGTTATTACCCAGATTGATAGAGTATATCTGAGACAACCTCCCCTCTTCTGGAAAGTGAAGTATCTCAAATTTATCTTCCATTTACAGTAGGGCTAGATGCAGTGACAGTGGAGGCAGCAAGTTATCACCATCTACCAGTTGCTCTTTGGTAATTGCTCTGKGTGTTGCCAAAGCAGGGGGGAAACAGTGGGGTCATTTAGGTAACTTGTMCTCAGTTGAGGAAGATGACCTGCTACTCCCAAATAATCTTGCTTTCTGCTATAGGAAAGACTCTCTACCCAAAGAATTTGAAAATGGAACTTGAAAATGTGAAAAATAATACTTTGCCTGATTAAGGAACTGAGTATACAGTAATTCACATGAGTTAGAGTCTGTTTATTAGTTCCTCTGTTATAGTACAGTCCTCGTTAGCACAATAATTCATCACGCTAGAAAGCAGGAATGGTGCTTTATAAATTAGTGTAACAATATACTGCACCTGATAGTTATTAATTTTGGTTCAAATTGGTTTATCATAATATTAAACTATTGATGTTTGAGGAGACAAATAGGTTTGTTTTTGTGTTGTTTTCCAATACAGTATTTAGAATGTTCCAGGATAATAATTAGATATTGGATGCTACTATATTTTCTGAGGCAGAGCTCATGATTGCTTGAAAATGATATTTAAATGACACAATTCTGTTTAGAAATCATATAACCTAAATTGTGCTATCCATTGTTGCTTGGTGGAATGCTACAAAAACATTTCTGCCAATGAGAAATGACACTACTTTTGTGCTGACAGTTCCTACATAATAAYACTGTTAGGTTTTGCCGATGAGACACAGTTGTTGCTAATATGACAGTTTGTTGAATTGTTGCATTTTGAATGGAGAGTAATTGAAAATGTACATTACTATGGACTTCACTGGGTGAAGCAGGGGAGGGTGGAATTGGAGTTCGCTTCTGGTTTTACTCTTGTTTCAAATGCACACGATGCAATTTTGATTGTGCAAACAAATTTTTAAACCGGTCTTAGAATGCAGCCATTTACCAGCAGTCAGCAGCAAGATTATGTTGCAGAAATGATACAGAAACGTTGAGTTATTGACTTAAATTGAGGTAGATTGCTTCAGCTCATTCCACATGTTAGTCCTGCTAATACTGAGTGTTGGTAACAATTTCCTTCTGAGAAACTCTTTTTTTTTTTAATAAGAATTAGTAAATTTGCTCTTGTAAAATAAATATGATGTATTAGTGTTGCAATTGCAGGAATCACAATAAAGTCAGTGATACAGGCAAAAAAGGGGGTCTTAGTTTGCAGATTGCCCTCTTTGGCTTCTGTGGGGAACTTTCCCTTTGGGCTGTATTAGAATCAAGGTAAGGTTTGGTAAGAAGGGAAAGAAATGCTGTAGTTTCTCATATCTGTAATACAGAAAATATAATTGTCTCATTTTTTGCAGAGCACAGAGCTCTGTAAGTTAGTAGCACTTTGCCTTTCAAATTAGTTAGTGTCTGTTTGAAATCAGCCTTTTACTGAATTATTAGTTGTTATGGTGTGAATGATAAGTGCAAAGAGGGGCCATTTATAATCAATACTGTATTACTTTTATACTGTATATTTTTCATAATATTTTTGAGGAATTATTCTGTGTTCAGTATTGCTGTTCAGTATCAGTATTAGGTCTTAGAGTTGTAAAATCTCATTCATCCATGTTAGAACTTAGATGGATCTTTTTGTTCTCAGTTGAATTTAGAATATAGTTTCTCTGTTGAGTTTATGAATTTTGCATTTTTTAACAAAACCTTTCTACATGTAAGATACAGTTTCAGATTGTATTCTAAATGCATCTGGTTTCAGAATAAATATCAGAGTCCCCATAAATGATSTGAGCTACAGAGCTGTAAAAAGAATACATTTTCAATGTTCTGAATAACATGAACTTTATTTTAGATCAAGTGAAACATCTTTCTATCCTGAAATGGATTTTAGCATATTTTTAGTTACTAATTTTTGTCAGTTAAAATATTTTGATATGAAAAACTGTACTATTTTTCAGAAACACAAAGAAACTATATTCAGGGTTTTTTTTKKTTKKTTTYYTTTTYYTTTYYYYYYTTTTTTTTTCTTTTTTATTTGTATTTTTGACCAGGGTTGCTTGTTGAATTTGCCCAGGTTTATGCATAGTGAAGTCAGACCTATGACTCTTCCTTGGTAAGTTATCTGAAAAATAAGTTATTTGTTCGAAAGCTGAACCTGCTATGTTCCAGACAAAATCTTATTGAGGTGCCTGATTGTTCGGTTTGCTCCAGTTAGGATGCAGGAGTGAAAAGCTGCTTGTGCTGTATTTACTGGCTGCACATAGTCCCTTCTTCAGCTGGCTACATCAGCACAGCTCTGGTGGATTTATACCTGCTGAGGAGCTGTCCCTTTCCGTTCATTCCTTAAACTCATTCCAGCTTGATTTTCAGTTAGTTCACCTTGACTTATTGTCCTTCATTATTTTAATATTCATTTATGTTTTTGATCWCCTGCTGACTCAATCATTTTTGAGCCGTTGCATTTCATTGCAATAACTAATTTCTAACACTAACAGTCTTGACTTTTCTAATCATTGTTTACTTTCTCTTTCTTCCCCTTTTTCCTTTGGTGTCATTATTAATCTTATCTCACCAAAATCTTTTTCTGACATTTCAACTTTTCATGATTATTAATTTACATTTTACTTATTTAAGCTCATTCCATTTCTTCGCCTTATACAATGAAAATTGCTGCAGAGTCCTTTAAAATCCCTCACCTTATTCCTGGTAGGTTCTGGCAGTTTCTGCAAGTCGTAGTTGATAGGGTAGCATTTCTTGATGATAAATCATACTGATGACCTTGCTTTCTTTGGAAATTGTCACTTTCCATCAACTAGTAGAGGCCACTTGAAACCTTTAAGTAGGAATTTCAAATGGAAAAATAGTCCTGTTTGCTTGGCTTGTTTTAGTAATTTAATGATATTGATATTTTACTTTGCTGCTGGTATTCTTCCTCCAGGGACATAGTTGCAAAACTTCCACTTTTTTTCCTCCACAGTCTGGAGGTTGGTAGGGAGATGCTGTTGTTCAAATGCTGCGCCATGGGAATCTTCACTTTACACAGGGAGTGATTTTTCTGAACATGGGTGCTCTCAAGAAGAAAAGCTGTTTCTTCAAGTTAATGTCTGACTGTGAATAATTTAGTAACATTGATATTCTTCTAGTTTTGTGAATATTTTATGATAAGCTTTGTGAAGAATCTGTAACTTCAACTGTAAGATCAGTGAGAAAAGCTGCTTCCATTTAGGTTWCTCTGTTTGTATAAATTGACTGCTTTGTAGCTACAATCTTATTCCTCACCTGGTGCAATACAGCAGTCAATAAGAAATTAAAGACCCAAMATAATGATTATATCGGAGATTATTTTATCTGAGAAATGTCTTGTGGAGAAATATTTATCAGCAGTAGATTGAAGAACATTCTTGATAATATTGGTCAAGTCATTTAATTGCCAGTTCTCACTTTTATCTGCAATAAAAATGAAAATGGTGTCAGGAAGAAAAAGTGAAGTGAAATATTCTTATGTGAGACTCCATCTGAGAATTTTTGTTGCCTTCTGACTATGGAGCTTACCTTAAATAGCTCTACAACAAAGATCCAATTCTGTTTTCATTCTTATAGTGTTGTATTCTTTTTCCTATRACAAGAGTCCATCATTGATACTTCAAATGTATCTGCAACCTGCCTAAATCCAACCTGCCTATAATGGGGCTTTAATGTTTATTGTCTTATTATATTATATTATTATTATATTATTTTTATATATTATAATATATATATTATATTATTATTATAGTTCATTCTCTGAGACTGATTTCTCACTCTGGAGCTCTTTATTGTAGAGCTGAACTGAAATCTCATATTGCTTTGGGTCTAAAAGGGCAAAATGACAGAAGCTTACAGAGGTATGTGCAGATGCAGCAGTCTCGTGTTGTACAAAGTAGAACCACTCCTTGCATTCGTTTGGTGAAACAGGGTCCTGCTGACAGCCAGCTACAGTAATTATATAAAGTACTTGCAGAAAGTTTCCTTTCTTGTTCAGAACATTTCTGTTGTGAAATGCTTTGAGACTATGAACTACTGTGGAAAGAGGGAGGGGGAAATTCAGGTAGGGTTTTGAACKCAGCAGGAGCCAGCTGTGAGGAGCTGCCGCTTCTGGCAGAGGCACCATCCTGCTTTTGGTGAGAGACGGGGGCTTGAGGGAGGTCCCAGCACATGGTAATATTGTGCCTGCTCATGTGTTAGAGCTGGTTAAGTTGCAGCAGTAGCTGCRATTAGATCCAGGCTCACCTGGGGCTGCTGTTATCCCTCTGCCTGATTCTCCCCTGCTGCAGCCACCAGGAATTCCTTTCTCCCAAAGATTCAGCCCATCAGCTGAAGGAGGTCCCTTGGATTTGGCATCAGCTCCGGGATCAGGCCACTCTAGCAAGCTGCTAGGAGCCTGCAAAGAGCAGAGGCTCTCCCCAGGTTGCTGYAAGGCACTTCAGCGAGAATAGCAAAGACCTCCAGAAACAACACCAGAAAGATCTAGCTAACAAGCTGGCTGCCATTCAYAGATTTTATCTGCAAGGATGCTGGCAGTAATAACAGCCTGAATAATATTTAAGCGTATTTTAATAATGGTAAAAAAATCCCCAGATGTTTGTGTGTGTGCATGCACATGCACACACAACTAAAACAAATCTCTAAGTGACGGCAAGTTGCAGAGTGCAGAGCTATCTTAGTATTGAAAAATCAGTTAATAGTAGCTTTTTTATTGGTAAAATATTTGTCCTTTCAATCAGTGCAGGAACTTTTCCTGTTAGGACAAGCTGCTTTGCAGTTGAAACTACTGGCAACAGTTTTCAAACATCTTTGTGGCATCTCCATGAAATCTAAATGCCYGTTGAAAAGCTTCCCACTGGTCAGGAAAGAGGTTCAATGATCATTTTAGGATTTTGATGAAATGCATGTATACCTATAAACCCAAATTCACTAAATTTCAGGAGTCTTCTGCCTTCTTGTATTACCAGCCCGGAGAGACTCACAGCTTTAAGCAGTGTTTGAAAGGACCAAGAAGGGACCACAGAAGCAATTTTGCTCTGCTGATCCAGGAGCAGAAGAGGCTGTTTTAGGGAAGACAAAGCACCACCAATATCACAACATCATGAAGACCAGATACAGTATCTCTATTTGAATACCATTTACTCACCTGCAGGAATCCCAATTAAGTGGAATTACCACCCCAATTAAGCAGCAGTCCTTGCCATTAAGTATCATTAGGCTTAATTTGGTTCTCTGGGAAATGTCCCGATTAAGGAGGTTTCATGATTAAGCACCTGTAATACATGTTTTTGCTTACACCTAAAATTCTTTTTTTATTTCATAGGGCCTGATCACTGGCACCTGAATACCAGCTAATATGCCACCTACTACTTTTGCCATTTTGATTTATTAATTGCTCTGTACAAACTTCTCATCTTGTCTTTGAAAAGGTTTTACGAGGAAATCTTTATATTTTTGCATGGTAATTTTGTAATGCAAGTACATTCCTGTATGTTTCACAACTGTTGCTCTCTGTCAGTCTGATAAATATTTAGTCTTTCTTAAAAGAGCAGCAATCTCCATATGAACGTCAATCATGTTTTGAGGGAACATCCTCTTTGCTATATGCTAGAAGAAGGTTAGTTGGCTGACCTTAAATTTCTTCTGGAGAAGAAATAACATTGCATGAAGAGAAACAGGCACAGAAAACATCTCTACTATAGACTGTTCAAATGACCATGCTGCTCAGGGAAGTGGTGGAATCACCATCCCTGGCAATGTTCAAGAAACATGTAGATGAGACCCTTAAAGGGATGTTGTTTAATAGGCATGGTAGTGRTGGATTTACAGTTGATGATCTTGAAGGTCTTCTYCAACCATAATGATTCTATGATATTATGTATAAGATCTTCTCTTTATAAAGTGAGTCTTTGACAGGCAAGCTGAGCTATAGCGAAGACCAAAGTTCTTTTCAGTGTAAACCAACAATGCCATGTGATTATGGTGCCAGATCTTGAAGGGAGATCTTGGCTTGAATAGCAATAAGGGCAATGCATATTCCAAAGACAAATGGTGTCATTGGAAAGTGTCGATTTGTGGAGACCAGCATATTTTCTGGAAGCATCTCTGGTTCAATGACCATTCACTGAATCCAAGGCAAGGTTCCAAGAGATTCTCAGCATGGTGTTTTTAGCCTCATGGCCAAGAGGAGATTTATGATGATATAGCAAAAATTATTAAACAATCACAAAAATTTCTAATGCACGAGTCTAAATTCACAGATGTGTTTTTTATCTTTTTTCTGAATTTAAATTCATACATCTGATGATAAAAGAGAATATCTATGGATAAAAACTATTATAAATAGTCAAGAAAAGAAAAAGGGAAAAGGAAATAAAGTTATTTGTTTTAAAGATTAAACTCTAATGGAATAGAATGCAATTGAATGAGGGACTCGAATCAACCCTCTAATGGGAACGTGTGGCAAAGGAATCCTTCTCATATGTGAAAGAACAAGTAATGATAGGAATGTACATAAATTTGTAGGATTAGAAGGCATTGAAAATGTGGAAGGGAGTACAAGTACTTCATGGCGTTACATACAAGGGGTTTAAATATCTAAAACTGCACCATGTACATATGCTTTAAATGGACAAAAAATAAATATAAAGAAGTCTAGTAAAGAAGGGCAGTACTCACTGTTCTGAACAAAAACCACTAAAAGCAAAGGAAAACATAAAAACAAACAAATAACATGGTTTAAAAAAGTTGTTTTAAATCTCTGTGAGTGCTTGGGGGGAAGGGAGGGGGAAGGCTTTTCCCTGCCGCTTCTGTCTTTTGTTCTGTCCCTTTCTCTCTCCCTCTTTTTTTCCCCCCTTACTGGTATTCGGCAGAAGAAACCACACAGGAAATTTTGACACTCTGATAGATAATCCTGCAATTGCACTGGTCAAAGAAAAAATATTCAGATTTATAAATTACCTATAAAGTAGCTTTTTCTTTTGATGTGTGCATAACTCCCATAAATGTTAATGCTAGGTCTGGGCTTCAAAAGGAGAATATSCCCCTTGCTGTACTGTAGAGTTTAAGACATAAGAAACTTTAGGAAATGGAAAAGCCCATCTGGCTCAGCAATCTTGCTGTTTATTTGTTTGATTTTTTGGAGCTGCAAAGAAAAGAGAGTATTAAAACTTTCTTCTTTACCACTTAGAGTTTCTGCTTGCTAAAATCTAGATAAGTACATGAAATTATTCCTTTTTTTCTTCTTCTCCTGGTTGCCTTGTACCTCAAATGATTATGAGGTACAACCCCCATATAAGTACTCTTGTACCTCATGGTTATGTAAAATAAAATGAGTTAGTACTTCTCCTACTGCCTGTTTCTTACATGGACTGTGTGACAGATTTGAGAGGTGGATCGCTGAGATCACCTGGCATTTTTTTTTCTAGTGGCATGAGTACTTGGACCATGCTAATTTAAGGTTAATGGTGTGATAACTGTGAATAAGTTCCATGATGAATGCTTTTGGACAGTCCTGTTTTTGGTCCTGGGTCTGGGTTCTATCAATACATGCATCAATACCTAGAGCCATGCAAAGAACTAGGAAATAGGTAGCTCTGATGCGTTTCAAGAAACCAAGTGTAAATATTTTTTTTGCTAAATAAATACCTTAAAGCTAATAGCATGTCCTTCCTTCCTATAAACTGAGAATGTMTGAGAATGAAGAGTCCAATAGTGGATGAACCCTGTGGAGCTAAAGAGCCAGGCTTGGTAGCTGGAGGAGCTATGAACGGCACTTGCATAGGTTGAAGTCGCGACAGGATGATCTTCCATTAGGATCAGAGATCCTTGCAGGTAAGGGGACTAGACTAGACTAGACTAATGTGGCCCCAACTGAAGAGTGCAGAAAGGACTTCTTTGTTTTGCTATACAGAAGTGTAAGTACCGAATGTGTTGTTCTGGTTGTGGGGCCAAAATACAGAAATAAGCTATTTATTGGATGTATACTTTGTTTCTGTAAGGCTACCTTTCTGAAAAACAGAACCATAAAAGATTAGCAGATATCTGCAAATGAAGATGTCATAGGAGAGTTTGAGGTTTGAGACAGGGGAGGCAGGCATGAGGGAGGGCTCATACAGTGCTTCAAATACTGGTATTTCTCCTATGAAATGTGAGGTAGGACCTTCTGCACTGATTATGACAAACAGAACACAAAGCCTAGCAATGGAAAAGGGGTATACACCACACAGTCTTATGTAAAAGTATGTGGAACAAAGTTCTTCTCATGGTTCAAAATGAGAGAAGTGCTTTATTTGCTTTGGTTTCCTACAAAGATAGCTGTTTCCTAGACCAGAGACTGTTACTCAGTTATCTGCTTCCAAAGAAGAAATTGCTGATGTYTTCCAACAAAATTTAGTCTTGTAGTGTTATCCACAGCAGCTTCAAGAAGTGTAAATGAACTTATAAAACTTTCAAAGATCATTCTTTGATTCTGACTGCAGATGTATATTAATATTTCCATTCCACAAGGACTGAATTCCTTGAGACATGATAAAATTCTCATTACAATTAAAGGTGAAACTTGGAAATTATTTCCTCAGCTGAGACTTGTATCTTACATCGAAGTGAGACATATTCTGTACTCATGGAGAAATGTGGAGGTTGGACCATTTATTAGAAGTGTTTCCATGTTAAATTGGACCTTGTAGTCTTAAAAACAGTGCTGTAAAGCTATCTAGACTSACTGAAAGTAACCAGTAAAATATCTTGCTTGGAATAAGTCAATATTTTGGCTTGTGTACTAAAAATATTCTAATATTTCTAGTAAAATAATTGATGGGGGAATTCAAATCTCCTAAAGAACTCTCTTAAACAGAGATTTGGCACAATAAGACTGTTTCTTATAGTCTGGCTGATTTCTGAGACATAGATCTCTCCATGAACCTCTGATGAGATTTTGCATRTTTGCCATTCATCAGTAGGGGATGAAAAAAAAGATTTTAGCTGTAAACCAAAGACTTGGTGATTAGAAAGAGCACTTTTAGGAAACAATATTTTTGCAAAATGTTATTTATTAAGATGCTCTKGATTTTATTTTTATTGTTATAATACTTTAATAACGGCCCAAATAGCATGATGTTAAAATGTCTCCATTTCTCTTCCCCCTGCCACTGAGGAAATGATCTCAAACAATCATTTTAATCATGAATWAGAGATCCCTTTATTATTGTTTTTGCTCTTCTGCATGATCACAGATCCTTTTGAGGAGAGAGCTGGTATCTGTGGAAAGCATCTGACTTCTAAACAGATTGTGGGTTAAAGGAGTTGCCTGGACAATATAAATAAGTAGTCATTTATTATATGCTAATATAACAGGTTGACATAAAACCCATGACTTCAGTCAACTAGAAAATAATACTATAACAGAGATATGTTTTTGAAGTTGCTGTTTAGCTTCATATAAGGGGAGAAAATCTCCTGTAGCTCAGATGGGCTTATTTGAAACGAAAGCTTTTGATGTTATAATGTGCAGTCTAAATTCATTAATCCCTCTGTTCAAAAAAAAAAAGTCTCTTAAATGAGTAATAAACATAATAATGAAAATAACGGCTAGGAAGACCATGAGTTACATCACWCTTAGTGTTCCAGCTAAAGATGAAAATGAACTTTGGAAACACAGGTTACGCTAAATGAATTTAATTTGTGTTTTGATACAGAATGTTTAAACATCTTGTTATTTCTGGCACCAGGGCTGATAGCTATTAAATGAGAACATCTAAGAACATCAAAGGAACTGGACCTTTTATACTCTTCAGCACCCCCTTGGAGATGTTTATCTGGGCTGTTATCTGGATCCCATACAAGCATCGAACAATGTGCCAGTCTCACCAAGTTACTCTCTTTTCCCAAAAGTTCTGACGCATGCATTTCCTGCACAAATGTTCCATATTTTAGAGTTCACTACAAGTGCACAAATAAAAGTAGTTTGTACTAACAGACTTGACCGTAGATACTTGAAGTTTTTCTTCTATAAAGTATTTGAAATAGAAAAGAAAACTTCCTTCTGTTTGACTCAAACTAAGTTTCCAGATGTCAAGGTCAAAGGTTGGAGATAAAAGTATCAGGTTTTGGCCTACTCTGACTAGACTCCAGGCCCAAATGTGTGCGATCTTCCCTAGAGGGGGTTCCTTTTGTACTAGTTCAGTTTTCCTCTTTAGCTTCTCCCAGTAAGAGGTCCCATTCCATGCTGCTGAATTATGATACTTCATCTCAATCGTTAAGACACTTAAAACTTGTATTTACTGTTTAACACTTGGCTGCAAGTCAAACCTGTTAAATATCTTTTTAAAAGTTTTCCATTTTGAAGCCTGTTAATTCTTTTCTTCCTGGGGTTGTGGTGACTGTGCGTGGGTCCTCTCAGTTGACATTACAAGATTCCTCCTCCAACTATGCCARCAGTGTGCAGTAAAACAAGAGACCTTACAGTTTACACAAAGCCTCAGAAGATGCATAATAATTAAATGATATTAGCTCTCCTTTGCCCTCCRTATGTTCACTGATAATTTTTAACATCTGAACCTCTATGATTACCTGATATAGAAAAAATTTAGATGTTACACAAATAAACAGAGGAGCCTGGAAATCTGTTTAGTCAGGTTATAAATATTAATATAAGTACTAAGGTTTAGACCAATAAAATGAAGGCTTCAAAGGTTAATTTTGGCTAAACTTTGAAGATCTAGGGGTGTAAAGAAAGCCCCATGCAGCAGCAGCAGCTAGTGTTGGACCCAAGAGGCCACAGAGACTCCCTTCCTTCCTACACTCCTTCTCCACAGGAGAAAAACATATTAGTTGGATACAAATCTGCTTCCTTCACTCATTCACCTCCTCTGTGTCTCCTTAGGCATCTGCATTCCCATGTGGCACACAAATGTGCACATTCCCCACACCTTCCCCAGAAATGTGTCCTGCCTCCGTTCATGGAAGCATGCCAGGTCATCTGTATCTGCAAGGAAGGTAAAAAAAAATTTGAAAAGTGACCAGCACTGAGGCAGTCGACACATATTTTGAAGAGGCYAAATCTTCAAGTATAAGGGAATTAAGACTTGAGGTGGTTATAGGGCTGAGTTTTTGTTCCCATGACCTATGTTGAATGACTCTAGCACACTAAGCAGGAAACAAAATAGATCCTCCCTAGGTACTAAAGRAGTCGCTAATAAAACCGATAAGAATAAGTGAACTGACACTTGCAGATGGAAAACTAAGGTAAGGTAGTAAAAGGTATGTGATGTAACTTTGAGCTACTGTGTACATTGGAAGAAAGATTCACCTCCGAGTGCCAATTCCTACCTTAGCACAGGAAAGCAATTCAGGATATCCCGAAGAGGAGAGGCAGAAAATACCTTGAAGGTTGCCAGGTTCATTCTCTCACCAGTATTGTGTTTTCCCCATGTGTGTTGTGCAGTGATTTTACTGTCTGATTTTAAATAATTCAGACAATAAGATCTTGGCTACTTTCTCTTGGATGGTAATGCCACAAGCAGTTTGAAACACGTTACTATGATGGGACAAATAGCGAAGTGAGATGTCTGCTAGGTTTGGAAGCTCCTGAGGAAAAAAGAGGTTCCATGGTGATGCTGAGCAGTATTTTGTATACTGTACATGCAGTGAGGCCAGTAAACAGGGTTATCGCAAGAAATTATTTTAATATGGTTAAAGCAGGGAGAAGAGAGTTCTTGCCCATATTACCCTGCAGCTGATTGCATCTAGTGCAGAGCATTTACATATCTGATTTTTAAGATGATGTGTTTATTTCAGCAATGGCGCTGAAATTTTTAGCCAGTATTGCTGTTGCTGTTTTATACTCGTTTCTTTACCTTAATTTAGGTATTTTTGCCTTTTAATGACTTTGTGTTTGGTTTTCTTTTAGTTTTAAGTGCAGTGTAGTATATAGTAGTGCAATATAGTAAATAGTCACAGTTGTTTGCTTGTGATCTTCTGACTGAATTTCTTTTTATTAGTTTAGTCAAGGCATTATAACTTATTTATTCTGTTGACTCTTCTGAAATCAAACAACTTTTCTTCCTACCTGATACTTATGCTTGTCAACTACTTACTGGCTAACTCCTTTTAAATAAAATGCTGCCTTGACCTTTGCAAGCCCCTGAACTCGGGTCCAGTGCAAGCTTTTTGAAATTGGGGACTGTGTGAGGTCCAAGCTGCACAGTTCCCTACTTTTGTCCTCCAGTAAACTCAACCAAGAATTAAAGAAATAAAGGAATATATAGCAGATAGCTCAGTAAAAGTTCAGAAATTGGAGTCTTTTCTGGATCTTGTCTGCAGGAGCAGTTCAGTACAATGCTGCCATTGCTGCCAGTACTGCATATTGCCTGACTTGAACCATGGTTCATACTTTTCAAGCTARTAAGGTTATATGTGTCTATCCTGCCAGTAGCGTTTTAAAATTTACCTTGGAGCTTTTGAAAGTCCTCCATTTGTTTTAGTATATATCTGAGGTCCCTGTTATAGTATTTTAGAGAATAATACCTGTTTTGCTATCAAGTTTCATAAGCTTCTACCCCTACATATTCTCATTTTCTAAAGCCAGCGTTCAGTCTGTTATTTAATATTCCTACCAATCACCATATTCTTTTCCTCGTATATYGTTAGGACAGATATTTCAAAGCAAGCAGGCTCTGACAACTACCTGACAAATCAGGCTGAATATATGATAGAGGGAAACTCATATTTAGAGTAAAAAATGAAATATTTAGGATTCAGCAATCCAAAGATGAGCGATGTGTCAGGTCAGAGAGAAGCTGAGTTATATGTGTGGAAGGATTTTGCTGGGCAGTTTGACAAGAACATGCCTGTGAGTAGCAGGACCCAGGGGCAGCAAGAGAACAGGATGAAAAGCCAAATCGTTACCCAGAGAATCGCTGCTCACGTTGCCCTGGGACAGAGCAAAGAGAGAGAATGAGAAGCGAGAGTGATGTGAGCTGAGTGCTGGCTAGGAAAAGCTTGGATCTGCGAACAAAGAAACCACTTGCTGTTTGATTCCTGCTCTGCTTGCTCTTTGATAGTGTCGGGACTGGAGGTGATGTGATTTACCTAACAGTCTCGGTTTTGCATTTGGTGTTTTGCAGTTACATTTTGCAGAAAAAATATATATAAAAGGCTTAATGCAAAGAGTTTTTTGTTTGTTTGTTTTTTTCTTCCAGTGGAAGCTTACATATTACTGAGGAATTGTGTTATGTTTTCCCCTTTTTCTCACTCCCTTTTTTTTTTTTCCTCCTCTGCTTGCATTGGAATATAAGCCTGTAAAACTTCCAAGGAACTGGACTAGAGTCAGACCCTGGCACAAAGGCAGAAGAAATGTCTAAGTGATTGGAATTATTAAATAACTGTGAGTCGATACCAATTCATCTCAAGGTGTATTTGTTAATTTTTGTAAATAACTCCTGTTATTTTCTTTAAAGTGCCACCAAAAACTGGTGTAGTGAAATTTGTTAGATGGCAAAATATGTTTTGGCCAGAAAAAGACCTAAAATGGGGAAATGCCCTTTTTAATCCTTTATTATTTCTGTGCAACATCCTTTATGTAGCTTTAAAGCAGGTTAATTTTAATTGAATATAGTGACTATAAGAGAGCCAATGAATCCTTTAAAAAAAAAAAAAAAAAA